>NW_023503927.1:0-600000 GCF_014529535.1 Bradysia coprophila | reverse complement strand
ATCGGAGTTGAACAAACAGCAGTAGCTCCCGCATCTCTCCGACCGATTCAAACGCATTTTTCACTTTATATTTTTCTTGTTTATTTTTAAAAGTATCAAAAAGATGCGTTTCACAATAATACAAAAAAACTGTTTTTTAACTAAACTTAAAATTTAGACTTCGTACAATCACGCACTTAGCCACACACAACGCATTTCAATTTCGAAATATGGACAAAACATTGTTTACTTAATCTACTCGGAGAGTCAATGGCATTTAGAGTTAGTCTACTGTTATATGGACTGATAAACATAAAATTGATCGTCTCATATCACACGTTACAAATGCCAGGAAAATCTTCCTTCCGGCTTTGTAAATTCAACGTGGCGGCAAAAATACATTTTCGAGTTTGATTTGGTCGAAGAATTATTTTTTCTTATTCGTAATATCGCAATTCCTCAATGACTAAATCGTTGTTTGTAGTAGGTATACCATGGACACCTTTGGTTCCTGGTTTAAAATTCAGGTCTACCACAAATAAATGCTTTCCGAGCTCACGACATTTTGTCAATGAATTTCCAAATAGTCTGGCTATTTGAAGCAGTAGAAGAAGAAGAAATGAGAAGCAGGGAAGTAAATTGTGATGTTAAGGTTAACTAAATTCAATGGCAGTGAGATCCCTAAATTACGTGTGTCAGTTAGTGTAATGTACCGGAACCAAACATTTTTTTTCCCGATTGAAGACGGATGGAAATCAACGCTATTGCAGAAAATTGAAAGACGATTTACGTATTTACTCTGTGTCAGTTTCCGAACGACTCCATCGCATTGGTTTCAGTAAAATGACAAGAAGAACTTTTCTCTAAATGGCGAAATGATAACCTGATGCCCTGTCATGCGGAATTTTACCGCAAGGCAAGCGAAGTCTGACAGGAAACTATACGTAGTTCGACTAGTTGTTAAGAAATTTACAGAAATGAGGGGCATTTCTTAAAGTATTATCAGAAATATTCCAAAGCTGTTCACCAGGAAACATAAGCTTCAGCTCCAGCTTTTTCGATCCATAGCTTCAGGCTCATGCGAACGATTATTCTACTAATTTCAAGACTCTTAGCCATAGCCCCCAAATCCAGTCTGGGTGAAAAGATCTAAGATTTCATTTGATTGGGACTTCGAGAAAAATAGTTATTTGTTGAACGAGGGAAGAAAACTTGGGAGTTGCATTTCAAACGTAGCGAGTGCACCCGAGAAAATGCAATTTCCAATTTTTTTTCCTCATGTCAACACAACGTTTTTCACAGCAAAGGCTTTCGAAGTTTTAGCCGCTCTGGGGACCAATGGAGCTCATATTAAAATGCACAGCACAACAAGAGCAGCACAGTAAATACATCCATATAGCCATTCGACTACACAAACGGGATTAATTCGAAAATATTTGATTATAGTATCTGGCACTGGTACACACAAACGCATGGTAAGCACTGTAAGCACCATTTACCAGTCACTTTACATGGACTCTAAAAAAAACCGATAATAATTAATTCGACGACATTCAAATATTATATCACAATGTGAATCAGCATGACAAACAAACAATCGCAAAATTCTTTCGTGTTTTAAAATACCTGAAACCTATCAACTTTGAGGACTTTGTTTTTTTTTACTCTTAATCATTATTAGGTAAGTTAATTAAATGCTAAGTGAAAAAATGTTTTACAGACACGGATTGATTGATTACTATCTGTCCATCGGAATCAGTTTTAACATTTGAGATGAAAATTTCCATTTCTCTTTCAAATTCATTCAATCTTTCGATCAAAGTTTATCGGAAATATAATCACCAATTAAGCGAGACTCTACGTTTTCTGCATGGCAATTTTTTTTTTAAATTCATGTCGATTACTGTTGAGAAGTGACATCTAGGGATGGGAGGCGTTCAAAATTATCGATAATATCAATCGAAAGAAATTATCGATAATCGATTAATCATATCGTTATCGATAATTTAATAATTATCGATAATTATAAAAATGTCGATATTTTGATATTTATCTGAAAATTCATGATAATATACCGATATATCGGAATATATCGATAAATATCGGATTTCCGGACCGAAATATCGATATATCGAATTATCGATGTCTTGATAATTATCAAAATATCAATAATTATCGATTATCGATATTTTTTTGATAATTTTCGATAAAAAAAGTCGATAATTATCGATTATCGATAATTGATAATTATCGATAATCATTTTCATTATCGCCCATGCCTAGTGACATCAAATTTATATTCAGTTCTGTGTCGGATCAGTAAAAAAAACGTTTTTAGGATCAGACAGAAACGAGAGCTTGCCTAATTTGTTTGTCTGTCCAACTGGGCTTAATATTGGGAATTTGAATTTTTACATTCTGAAAATTCCGAAAGAATTCTGAAAGTTTAGAGGAAATTCTGAAAATTAAAAAAATCTTAAAATTCCAAATACTGAAAAGTGCGAAAATTTTTGAAAATAATTCCTAAAATTTCTGCAAAGTTCTTTGTAAATTCTAAGCTCTGAACATTTCTAAAATTCCCAAAAGTTCGTAAAAAACAGAAGGTTCCGAAAATGTTCCAAGAAAATTTTGAATGTATTCCTACAGTTAGAGGCAGTGAAATTTCAGCATGAACTTACTTCAGAGGATTTTCAGATGATCCACACGAACAATCAGAACTGTTTATACGTCTTTATACGGTTTTACCACTACTACGCTCGTGGATGTAACAGCTTCAACCGAATAAAAAAGAATAAACAGTTTTGATTGTATGTGTGGATCAGCTGAAAAACAGCTGAAGCAAATTAATGTGCTGAAAATTCACTGCATCTGACTGTTAGATTCAGAAAATTTCCGAGAAAATTCAGAAAATTTCTAAAATTCCGACAGAAAATTCTAAAAGTTCCAAAACTTCGGAAAAAATCAGAAAATTTCGAAAAAAAAGCAGAGAAAATTCTGGGGCAGTTTTGAAAATTCTGAAAAAAATTCCAATAACTAGCCCTGCAAGCTGCACAATAAGCTGTACAATGAGTCGTTAATCAAATTGAAAATTCGCTTACGTTCTAATTAATTTTCTGTTCTTAGCATCTTTTGGATGAGTAATAAGGATGGTGAATTATATCGATAAACTGGCTCACCTTAACTTAAGGTCCTTAAGCCTATAATTTGTTATGTTTTCAACATTGAAATATTTTATGCGTTAGATTTATATACTTTCCATTATGGTCTCTTACCGCAGTAAAAAATCTTTCTCTCTCTCTATCTCTGTCAACAACATTCACTCCACTTTAACACACTCACACCCACAGAACTCGCACCTTTCTTAAGTTTTAATTCATTTTTATATAATACGACGGAAGATATAATAAATTTAAATTAAATTAACTGTGACGCTTACATTGAAGAGTAATTTTCGTTTAAACTTAAAAACACACTGATTCCTACGGACATTCACTTTGTAAGCTTTTGCCAATAACAGTGGACAATTGACTAAATGACGGTCTCTCTTTGGGATTCACGTTCCAACAGGATGTCTGCAATGGAAAAAAAAATTAGATTTTCGAAGGAACACAGGCGATGATGTTGTCTAATTCGCAATTTGTATCAAGACTTCAGTGTTGATCATGGGACCACAGGACGATGTCCATCATAGAACCACAGGCTAAAACCTTCGCCAAATTGTAACAATATTTGAAACGTAAAGGGCCCTAATGGAAGCAGGCATAGCCTGAAATCTCAGTCAGCTTACATCGTAAAGTAGAAGATATTTTGAGATACACTCTAGGCCCCTTCCAGCACTCCGACACCAACGGGAACAGACAAAAAATGGAGATATGGCATCGATTTCAAACTGTGGTCTGATATAATGGACTCTCGTACAAGCGGACTCTCGGTCTATTTATTCTATCTCTTCGAAGCAACAGAACACACTCACCAGAATAGTTTTCAGTTCCGTCGGCGTTTGTTCGGCCAATTTGCGGTCTAATTTATTTTCTTTGGCCAATGTCATGAACTCATCGTCTGTCAGTTCCTCCAACGGGAGACCAGCAGCTCTAGTGTACAATTCCCACACCAATACTCCATACGCAAACACATCACTCTTAGTCGAAAAATCGTCGTCGCCTAAGCATTCCGGTGCCATCCAACGCAACGGAATCAGAGCATTTTTGTGTTTGTAATACTCTTTGCTGTATGTGTCCAGCAGCGACGGATAGGAGACTTTTGCGACCAAATTGCTCGTAATGACGCAATTCCTTGCGGCTAAATCGCGGTGAATGTATCGTGAACGATAGATGGCGTCCATGGCACGGGCTATCTGATGAGCAATCGATAAGATTTCCCGATTTTTCAGTTGCTTTGTCGTTGAGTCATTAGCGTCACTTGTTGAAATTAAAAACTGCTTCAAGTCACCCCAATCGGCGTACTCGAGTACCAAATAGTGTGGATCTTTGTCACGGCACAGACCGTACAGTTTTGTCACATTCCGATGGGATATGGCGCGGAACATTTCAATCTGTCGTCGGAATTCGATGCAAACACTCTCGTCTTTGACATTGTTCAGAGCCTTCACCAAAACCTCCTTAAATTCAGTCTCTGCTTCTGGTTCCTCTTTAATTTCGTTGATTTCGTTCAGCGATGTCTTCGACCTCTGCTTTTGCTTTTCGTTTCCTGCTGTCTTGGCACTGTCATCGCTGGTCTTAATTTCACTGGTTTTGATCTTCCCGATGAACACTTCACCGAAATCACCGTTTCCGATCCGTGTCAGATCAGTCAATGCATTCCGCGGAACGGTTATCTGATCGAAGTTAGTTGACTTCTTCGACGCCTTTGAATTCACACTGTTGACAGTGTCGTCACTCTTCTGTGCATTATCGCTCTTGTTATGATTACTTTTGCCATTCGCCTTCGGTTTGTGATTGCCGGGAAGGCACGGTTCGATTTCCGCCATTTTGTGAATTTCACCGTTTCCATTCTCAATCATTTCCTTGTCCATCTCATTCAGACGAGCCTTCCGTGCTTGACGTCGATAGCGGCACCACAACATTAGTCCAACGACCAATATTATGTACGCAAAAGCCACCGACATTGTTATCAATACAGCTCGTGTGATCATAAAGCCATCTCCACTTTCTTCGGCAGTGAACTCATCAGCGGCTGTGTGGGAAAAATCGCATTGAAAAAACCGGAAAGTCGAGGATTAAACACAACGCATTACCTTTGACATTCAATCGAATTTCCTCACGCTTCAGACCGGCACTGCTTCCTATCGTACACCCGTACGCTCCCTCATCGTCCAAATGAATCTCTACGATGTGTAGCGTTCCGTTTTCCAAAATATGGAACCGAGACGAGTCCGAATCGTTGTTGACAATGTACTCCAGATCTTTGTCCCACTGGATGGTCGGCATGGGATCGCTAAGTTTAAAAATCGGAATGTAATTCGAAACATCGAAAAATTAATTTGATTTACTAACCCGGTAGCCTGACAATGAATCATGACAGAATTCATCTCGTACGCCTGGATCGGACCTTTTGGTGCGACCAGAAATTTGGGTGTAACAACAGCTGCGATTGATACTGTTGCCTTGATAGTTCCTTGAGTATTTGAGGCGACGCAGGTGTAATTTCCCTTATCGTCGATGGTAACGTTCTTGAAAATCAACGTGCCATTCACATCAGCGAGGTTGCTCGGAAGACTCTCCGAATTTTCCTAAAAATCGAAAAGTTTTGAAATCTTGCACCGAAGGATCACAAATCAACGAGGAACTAACCTTGGTCCACTTGACTTGCGGTGTTGGCGTCCCTTGCACTTTGCAGTGAACCTTTCCAAGGGTTCCCATTTCCAAATTCTTTGAAGTCGGTTGAGGCACAAACTTGAGCACTTCAATGACAGTCAGATTCGTTTTCCTTGAACTGATTGGATTATCATTTTCGTGGAAGGTGTTGCATTCGTAGATTCCATGATCGCTTGAGATCACTGCTGCGAACGTTAAGGAACCGTTTTTCCGGTTGATTGAGATCCGAGCTGAAATAATGGTCAACACATTAGCGTCATCTCCTACAATTTCTTCTTTCATCATCCACCACTTACCATCGTCCCGCTGAGGACTACTTTCCATGTTACCAGATTCGGTTCCAATCGACGCCGGCGAATTTATATCAATTTGCCGGAAGGGTTTTCCGTCCTTCTTCCATTTGATTACAGATGGAGTTTTCTTGCCCTTGCCTATGTCGCATCCCAACGTGACGCTCTCATTTTCATCGATCGTAACCGTAGTCTCAGACTGCTTGGACATATTTTCGGGTGCGATATTATCACTGATGAATTCCTGCGTTCGGTCGCTTCGCTTCTTGCGGCATAAATACAATCCACTTGACCGGTCCTCCTTATGCATTTCAATAATTCCATTTCGGCAGCAACCGGATGGTGTCTTAACGATTCGATCAAGTAAATCACCGGAATGTATCGACTGATCGACATCAACGTTCAACTGAAAATTCCTTTCGATCAATTTGCTATTTCCCAAGGTCTGACGGAATCTACAGCTATATAGGCCGTTGTCCAGGGATGATGAGTTGCGAATTATGATGTGGTGTCCATCAACGGTGATTCGTTCATTCGGCTCAATCTTAACGAAATCCTTGAACCACTGAAACTGAGCATTCTTCGAATGTTTTGTGTGGCAGGTCATTGTAACAATGTTGGACGATTTCATTGAAGTTCTACGGTGTACCGAAGTTGATGAGATCCCTGGAAAACAAAAGAGAAATTCAATTAATTTCGGATAAAGGAAACGAAAACAGAACGAAATTCAACTCTTTTTGCGGTTCGCTTTTTCTATTTTCTTTTATGCGACGACGAAACAAAGATAAGGTTTGTGTTTACCATGAATTAATTGTGTATACATTGCGTAACAATCGGAGACGTTTTTAACGGCAATGACAGTATACTGTTCTATAGAAAGGTTTGTCATTGCTGCTGGGCGGATCAAAGAAATCCAATTAATGTTAAGCATGAGAGAACGACATCATGCTAGAGATGTATTATGACAAAACATCAATATCGTTTCCAATGGAGATGGTTGAATTTACCGAGAACTACGAGCTGAACAATCAACCGAAGCAAAAATTCTTTTAAAGGGATTATGTGACTTTTCACAACGGAGGAGTGAAAACAGTCATTTTCTCATCTCAGATTCAGAAGCCTTTGTTGTGAAAAAAGTTGTTTTGACCTAGGGAAGAAAGTAGAAAGTAGTGATTTTAGAGCGCAGTGACAGTTGCAAAGAGAAAAAACTCTTGAGAAAATAGAAAAATTTCTTATCTGAACGGTCATCAGATAAAGCGTCAACGCAAAGCGTCACCGAATTTGAGTGGAGAAGATGAGGTTATTCACGACGCACGTACACGATAGTTATTTGTGTACTTGGTTTGGACGATATATTTAAGCTATTTTGCGAGTTGTACAAGCGAAAATAGCTTAAAAACATCGTCCAAACTAAGTACTCAAAAAAAAATTCATGCAGAGGGAAAAAATCGATAGAAAATTTCCAAAATTGACCTCGATTTTGGCCCCAAGGCATGAAAATGACAGAAAATTTTGGAACGTTGTTTAATACTGATTTATCACCACATCTGATTAATTAGCTTCCAGCCTCAGCGTATCGTATAAAATCAGGAAATTCGAATATTAACAGAAGCACAGTATCCAAATAAAAGTCTTAATATATTCAATAAAGTCTTCAATTGTCGAAATAACAGGTCTTCCACTCACTGGGAGCATGCAGGAGTCGAGAACTGAGACGGGAACATTTTTCAAGTAAATAAATCTGCTTGCAACGGAGTGATGTTAATCTATTACAGACGGCAGGTATATGACCAGTATTATTATCGGAACTATTACTTCAATCGATCAAAATATTTTCAATCTGTTGATTTCAAATCTTGTACTTCATTTTTTTAAACATGCATTTTACTACAAAAAGGACCATATTACACAGAGTTTGTCACTATTTTAGTCGTCGTTAGCGACATGTGACAGGTTAGAAAAGAAATTTTCTCCCGTCAAAGTATTGGAAAGTGCGAATAAATTAAATTCCTTGACAGACAGATAAATAAAATTGAACTGAGGAGAACCGACACGTTTACCAAATCATTTATGAGTGCCGAAAAGCCTGACGAGAATTTAGCTATAGCAATGGAATGAGGAATTTACTTTACCATGTTAAATTAATGAGCAGAGCCGCTAACGCTAATTTCCAATGCTAAATCCGCTAACATCAACGGTATTGGCCTGTCAAGAAATGGCACCATTGTGGCACCAGCCACACAAGCTTCAAAGAATTTTTTTAAAGTGGTTTTGGCTTCTAGGGTCGAGGTCTTGTCTTGTTTCATATAAAAAATTCCACTAGAAAATGGGTCCAATTTCGGTAGGCTGTTTTTCAAAAGAATCCCTCAAATAGGCTTTTTTCGGCCGAATATTTACTGCGAAGGATTATAAAACTTAAGGACCTTCAACCTTCTAACTAAGCATTGTT
Organism: Bradysia coprophila; assembly: GCF_014529535.1. NCBI lineage: Eukaryota > Metazoa > Arthropoda > Insecta > Diptera > Sciaridae > Bradysia > Bradysia coprophila. The sequence goes on along the minus strand of NW_023503927.1, from coordinate 591,448 downwards.
CCATCAAATGCACAGTGGACGGAAAACCGTGCCCTTCCCAACATATCAAACACAGCATTCGATAAACGACTTTGGTGGGCCCAAACTCTTTTTTGTACATGATATCCATCCAATAAAACGGAAAGAAAAAACTTACATTCAACCGAGAAAGAATATAATTTTTTTGTACAATGCATAATGCACTGTAAATCCACCATAAAAACATTGAAGAAGCCAAACATAAAAAAATCTTTAAAAGGTAAACAACTCATTAATACCTAGAGAAGGAATTAGATAAACATTTAAGCTATAAAATACATATTTTTTACGACTGTTTAGTTCATGTTTCGACGTTTTTCTCGAAATGTTTTATTTTACAAATTAAATATCTTTTACTAGAATATTTACGCTGTGTGAAGGTGCTTGTGCAGTGTGTACACAATATTGTGCGCTCGTATACGCGGGGAAAAATATATGGGTAAGTGTACAATCATACAAGTACTTACAATTTCAATGGTTTTGTACGAAGCGCATTATATTCTGCTACGGCCATAAAAACAATTCGGATGGCTGTGTGGAGAGGATTTTTGTTTTAATGTTCATTAAGCCTCGAAATAAAACATCACACAGTTTTATATTCAACCGAATGGATTATATGGGGGCATTAACTACCCAAGCAGAAGCGATTCGAAATCACATGAAATACAATACATTTTCGAAAGATTTTATAGTTGTGCGTTTATCATACATCCAGATTGAAAAATGGATAGAATTTTGTGCAGCAGCAGGTTTCGCTTTTTAGGTCTTATTACGAGTATTTGGCTGATTATTTAATGGGATTTTAGCGTATACGCTGTTGAAACATACAACAACAAAAAATGTTTCGCAAATTATATTCCCCATCATAACTGAATATCGCTTCACTTCGTTGGTAAAATGTTTGAAGTTGTCTTCTGCGAAAATACTGGAAGTGAAAAGCATCGAAACGACACAAATCATAAACATGATTTACCATAAATACATTTTATATGACTTAATTGTAGGTGGAACTTGCCGAAAGGAAAAGGAATTTTATTATTTTCATTTCGTTTTACTTTGAAGTTTTAAGATAATTTTCAGAATTTTAAACCGCAATGTAATTTGTGTTTGGGCTAGGTGTTGAACGTGGAAATGATTTTATGCACGAATTTTCGTATGAATAGTGCGACCGATAGGTAGAATAGAATAGACAGCAATCTCACTTAATTTTGTTAAATAAAATCAGAAAGTTTAGACAGAAAAAGAACTCAATCGATCAAACAGCTATCACTGTTAATCATCTGAAGCAATAAGCAATGAGCTGTGACTGGTACTCGTGGAGCACATAAATGTTAAAATTAATGAAGTAATAGATTTGCCACCGAACACTAAACGAAACCCTATACAAGTGAAGTTACAGCTAAATGAGAAGTGTACTCAAAAATGAGAAATTTTTAAGGAGACCCTTCGACCATTCTGTTTTTAGCTTCTCTGGATGCTCTTTTTTAAACTCACAGAGAATGCCGCTTTAACGTTTCTACATTTCTCCATTATTTTGAGTGGCTCTTCGATTAAGAATAAAGTCGGACAAAGTGACCTAAATTGGCCAAGGAAAATCGTATTTTTGAGGGCTACCAATTGAACATTTATTTATGAAGCAGCGATCGAATGTGGGTGACGCGATCATATCACATAGAAATAAATTGTGTTGTCTTACGGCCAGAAATAGTGTCGTTACTGTCCGGTTTTACAAAACCGGTTTTTCGCATTTTCTGGTCGCAAGATAACAAAGTACAGTACTGACTTTCTGGAACATTTTCGTTGAGGCGTGTGGGAAGGTTGTATGTCGAGCCGAAGGCGAACTGCTACTGTAGATAGAGCAAGAAATGTGAAGTGGTATCTACGTTCACGATGATCTTCTCGAACCATTTACGCCACATCGAACCAAGATACGTTACAGATCTAGTAGCATAAGGGTTATTGATGACATCGAGTGCAATGTACTTTATTAGGCTCTAGATGTGTTATTATGACACGAAGCCGTACATCATGAGCCTAATAACGTACTTTGCACCGAGATTCATAAAGCGATTCATTTCGAATCACCAGAGAAAATGCAATTTTTTAAACACAACATTTTTCACAACAAAGGCTTCCTAAGTTTCAGCTGAGGGGAGAAAATTATCACGTTTCTGTATGATTGTTGACCTCGGCTTCGTCTCGGATCAACACTGGACTATTCAACTTTGTATCCCTTTGTGATATAAATAAGTGCAGCCAAGGACAGTCAAAAAAGTGTATTTTTATGATTTTCGTGTTTATCGATTTCAGCTGTTTTAACAATACAAATTACAATGGCAAAACAGCTGAAATCGATGAAACACGAAAAGAATAAAAATACACTTTTTTGACTGTCCCAGGCTGTAATAAATTCGCTTCAGTATAACGGTGACTAGTGATTAGCACCTAAAGCATGTGTCTTGGTGTTTTAGAGGTCTTTACATTCATTGATTGGTCTCGCATGTCTTCTAACGTAACATTCCATTCAGTGAAAAATTGAATTTTTGGGATCGGTTGGTGTAAACAACAAAATGAGTATTTTTACCACCTCTTTTGCCATTTTTATGACAGCAATTCAGTGGCTTAGTCATTCGAAATTTTGAACGCAAATTCAAAAATATTTGCGACAAATTTATTCAAATAAGATCTCTGGAATATGGTCTCGTCTCTGCAAAATTTATATTTCTAATTTCCAGTTCATTCTAATTCAATTAAACTTTGTTTCGTTTGTGACAAAAATGTAACTCGTTTTATTATGGTAATTCCAGCAAAAATTCTTCTCAAAACAATCGTCGCTCAAATGAACAATAAAAGATGGAATTTAACATCAAATCCTATTTTTAGCTGTCGACATAAAAACGTACTCGTCGTACACACATACCACGGATTGCTTTGAAACTAATTAAGAATTCGCCCCATATCGCTTACATTACGAGAGACAATAAGACAATGGACTCAACAACAGAAGCTAAATTTCATGTCTAGCACAATACAGATTTGGAACTCATTAAACGGGATCCATAAAACATAATATTTCTCAGCAGCTGATTTAAAATTGCATAGCTTTTCGGTGGGTTGTTCGCATATCTATAAATTGTGCGGCATACAGTTTGATTCCCCACATAACTTTTGAATTACAAAATGATTTTTTGCTGTTGGTGGCTTTGATAAAATCGCCCCTAAAGAAAATAATTCCAAAGCGAAACCATATGATATGTCTGTTGTATATGGAAACATCGAAACGTGGTATTATATGCTTATGAATCCGAAAAGACCTACATGCTGAAGTTAATAAACAATAAACATTTGAAATGAATATACCCGCCATCCATTATACCGTATATTATACATATGTACGAGAGATCACACAGCCTTTATTGAGAAAATTGATTTATTTACTTAAAAAAAGCCGATATAATAAACGATGTAACTACGGTGTGCATTATGTGGTGTAGAGAGTCAATGTTATGTATATTTACAAAGTATTTCCTTTTCATTTTCGTACCGGTGGATGTTATATCTCGTGTGATGTTGGTTGTACTCTATAAATGCACTCCTATTCAACATTCTAAATTCTTCGTTTTTTTTTTTATTCTTTCGATCTTTTACATAATTTACATAAAGTTCTTCCAGCCCGGCTGTGTATAATTTCCTTGTACACAATTTACCTACAATTTCATTTAGTTTGCCTTAGAAGTTTAAGCAGAAAAAAAAACATTTTTATTCAAAACAAACATTTTTGTGGAAAGAATAACGTATACAACATGCTTGAAAAGAGATGTGGATACGATTGAAGCCAAAACTACTACACACGGATTCTCATTTCATTTTACAATATTGAACTTTATTATTATTGGTTCTATCCGTTCTGAAAGTTGTTTGATATGTCATTGATCTTTAAGATTTATGTTTAAAGAACGAAAAGAAGAAGAAAAAATTTCTTTACACTTTTGCCGACAAATTATTATTCGTTTTTGATTTCAATTAATGCACAGAATGAAAAGCTTATTAACTTTGGGATAAAAACAACATGGAAATGAGTTTGTAATTTTCATATTAAATTGAATAATCATTCCGTTTGACTGAAAGAAAGTGAGATTTTCACCTTTTCTTTGAATTGAATCAGTTTTCTTTTGAAAAAATAACATTTGCTTTATGTCTCGGTTATGAAAAACATCCGCTAATTATCCTAGTTTCTTTGGATTGCCTCCCATGTCATACCTTTGTCATACCTTGTACATGATTCAAATTCACACTCTTATAACTGACGCCTTACTTGTAATAAATCGAGAGCACAAGCATCAATCACCTGGACGAGATATGTGTGAAATATTGTTGTAAATTGCAAGGTTACAGGCGGTAGGAATAATTATTATTGTTTACCAAGGGGAGAAAATAGGAATTTCCAACAAGAGCGAAAGTTTTTGCTCCTGTCGGAATTTCCTATTTCTCCTCGAGATGAACATGCAATTTTAAATGATTTGGTTTTCCTTAGGGTTGAAAGTGGAATATTGCAACCCTGGGGATGAAATGTGAATGAACTATAAAAGCTCAAAAGCACGTAATAGTACATTTCGTACCTAGGACTGGAAGACCAATTTGTGGAGACGAATTAAATTAGTTGTCGTCGTCTTTGACTATTTTAATAAAGTTTTTGCACAAGATGAAAATTCGAATCTTCTATTTGTCAGACAGCCTAGACTTTCCAAGATTTTTTTTTGTAAAATCAAACGTGGCAGAAGAAACAGTAGCTTCCATTTCCATCCGTGGACCATCCGCAGATTTTTGATTTCTTTACAATCTAAAACTCGTCCACACTAGTATTGGGAACGTCAATGAATTCAATCAGTTCCATCGCTTTAAGAGTGATATCGCCAAATCTTCAGGTGATTTTTTTAACTTTGGAAACAAGCGGTCTACGATTTTAATGAGTGATAGCTCGTTGGATTCGTCTTTCAATTCTAGGAAACACGTGTCTTTCACTTTTTCTTAAAAAAATTTGTTTTCTGTGAAAAGCGCTCAAAAGTGAAGACATGTCAGAGGGTACCGAAAACAGTTTTTCGGCAATAACTCAAGAAAAAATTATTTTAAATTGTTGTAATGTTGTACGATTGTCGGCCTTGAAAAGACCTACAGTTAGAGTATACGCACCGCTTGGTGCTAGTTGACCCACTAGAGTTATGACTAGAAATATAGTGAATGTTCGGTGAGTCCGCCTTCTCTGCAGCTTCGATGTACCACGGAACTGAGTATGGGGTGTTGTAGCTGGCCTCACCCACTATCGTTGCACATATAAATGAATCCAGTACTTTTGGGCAGCAAGCCTACAGAAGTCTTGAAAAAAAAGTTGGTGTCAAAATGTAGATTTTTTCCTTCTGTCTGATGGCCCAACTGCCAGAACAGCGTCTGGAACAGTTCTACGTGAGTAATTTTGTATCGTCTACCATTCCCTTACCGTATACGCTTCACTTTGACTCGAATATAGGTCGTTACAACATATCCAGTGTTAGTAATTCTTGTGAAAAATTATTAAATTTTTCTCAGAGGATTTTAGTCAAATAAAGTGTTAGCGTATAGCAAATGACCTCAGGAGTCCGGAACAGTAATTAGTTTTTCAATTCGACCAATATTTGCTACGCGACAGGAGTTTGGAAAAACGATACGATCAAGTGGGAGCAAACGGTTTTCCAAACTCCTGTCACGTAGCAAATATTGGTCCAATTGAAAAACTAATTACTGTTCCGTAGTCCTGAGGTCATTTGCTATACGCTAACACTTTATTTGACTAAAATCCTCGGAGAAAACTTTAATGATTTGTCTCTTGATATTACTAATAGTGGATCTGATATATTCCAGACGCTGTTCTGGCAGTTGGTCCCTCAGACAGAAGGAAAAAATCTACATTTTGACACCAACTTTTTTTTCAAGACTTCTGTAGGCTTGCAGCCCAAAAGTACTGGGTTCATTTATATGTGCAACGATAGTGGGTGAGGCCAGCTACAACACCCCATACTCAGTTCCGTGGTACATCGAAGCTGCAGAGAAGGCGGACTCTCCGAACATTCACTATATTTCTAGTCATAACTCTAGTGGATCAACTAGCACCAAGCGGTGCGTATACTCCACCTGTAGGTCTTTTCAAGGCCGACAATTGTACAACATTACAACAATTTAAAATAATTTTTTCTTGAGTTATTGCCGAAAAACTGTTTTCGGTACCATCTGGCATGTCTTCACTTTTGAGCGTTTTTCACAGAAAAAAAATTTTTTTAAGAAAAAGTGAAAGACACGTGTTTCCTAGAATTGAAAGACGAATCCAACGAGCTATCATTCATTAAAATCGGAGACCGCTTGTTTCCCAATCACCTGAAGATTTGGCGATATCACTCTTAAGAAATGTTACAAGTTTAACTTTGCTATAAGACCGATCATTAGACCACAGCTTGAAAGTTAGTGGAATTATAAGGTACTGGCATGCACGCAGACCTTTGGTCTACACAACCTGTGAATTACATTTTGTATTAACATTTTTACCAAGCGTTAATCATTGTTACCGGTTTGATATGAAGCAAACATAAACCATGCCACGCAGTCTAAAATCCACTGTTATCTCAATTTGTAATAAATACATAAAAATCAATGGCTTCACTGCAGACTCAAATGCAAAAGTTGATGAACTTTTTATTGAGATTTATGCCAAACAATGCACACCACAATGTAACCTTGTTAGATATTTCGCTGGCTAAATATGAAAGAGCTGCAAAAACTACAGAGAATACAACGTTGTCGTAATGTGTTGGTTCTAACACTTTGTCCCAAATGAAATATAGAATTTATTTCTCGCTGGAATTGGAAATATTTTCATCTAAATTCGAAAATAAATGGCAAACGAAGCGTATCTCGAGTTAGCAGTCACAGTTAAAGGCGTAAAAAAATCGGGGGATAAAACGTTTGAACATTCGGAGATCAATATTTAAGATAGGAAGGATTGATCCACAATTTGACCCTCTTCACGTCGTCCAATTTCCATAATTGAACACTCCAGTCGCGCATGCAATGTTAACGTAATTTGTGAACAAACATTCCCATTTACCGTTAATCAATATTACATTTAGTCTGACTCCAAACCATTCCAATTAAACCTTTATACATCTGACAATATGCACACGGAATAATACCGACCAGTATAACACACACAGTGTGTGTGAAACCCAATATTATTCAATTTTCGGTATTGTTCAAGAAAACTTCACCACCACCCGTTTTATGCATTCAATCCGACGATTCCCTTTAGCCTGGCAGTTGATGGTTTATTTTTTACGACTCATATAACGATTGTGCTGCTATAGCAACGGTTGAATGTTAAAGTCGTAAAATTTTATGGGTTTCAAGATGGCGAACATGTTGGTTGGATTCGAGCTAGGGGTATTTTATGAGAAATACACTACGTCTGCACAGCACAACATTCGTGTTGTGTATACACATACAATGTTTTTCAACCGTTGGGTCCGTGTTTGGAGAGCATTAAAATTATATCAGCACTTGCTCAGGGTGTAAAAATGTATGACTGTGACTGTGTGTTGTGTATACTCAGAGGGGAATTTTATGTGAATTGTAATAAAAGCAAAGACGAAAATGGAAAAAAAGGATAATACGTAATGATTAGAAGGAAATGTTCGTTGTTTTATGTCCTTGCTGTGTTTTGTTGATACATATCCTCCGCTGTGTATACTCAACACTCCACCGTAGTACACACACGGTTATATCATTTTTGTATGTTTTCATATGCGGTGTGTTGTTAATACCACCGTTGTATTGTTGTTATGTCGAGTACATTTACATGACATTGTTAGCGAGAAAGGGTGGCGATATATACGTTTTAAATGTTAAGTGGAATAGAAAATAAATTTTAAACAAAACAAAAACCCTGCACCGAAACTGAGTAACTTTCGAGTAACTTTTACACAGGTAGAACTGCAGGAAGATTAATATGCTCTTGTGAATGGGAAAATATTGTTTTCGGCTTCACAACCGACAATAAAGACTACATCAATAGACATATCATTGAGTTGCCCATGTCCTTTGTGTAAAGGTTTAGCGATACGCTTGCTTTCATGGCAGATTACAGCTTTTTCTCTATTATGCAAAATATGTTCATGTGGAATACGAACGTTGAACGTTTTACATACGCTCTGCTATTAGAATAATTTGATCTTTCATGGGATCACGTTAACTCAAGCATTAACTTCATAGTACGAATTCCATTCTAAATGCAGACAAAACCGATTTGTGTTCGGATTTAATGTTTTCTTTCTTTTTTGTGTGTAGATCTTAGTTTATTATAATGTAGGAGAGGTCGAAGAAGTACTGATGGCTGGGCATACCTTTTACCGCACACAGCAATGTGTTTATCTGAAAAATTGTTTGTTCTAAAATGAGGACGTGCCTTGATTGGCTGTTTAGACGATTCGACTTCATAAATATTAATGTTGAGGTGATAATAACAATCGATGCTTAGCCTGTGTATGCATTTCGAAAAATAAACAAAGAAAATGGGAATCGATTAACTTACTAATTGCCAGGTTACATATCGATTTCGTCAGTGAATGCTGAACAAAGAAAGCTTTTTAAAATGTTTTCCATCTGATATTGTTGTGAGATGCTAAGCGAATTTTTTGTGTAACAAAGAGAAAAATCGAGGGGCCTGCCACTGAAGAAATTGGTGGTGTATGTGTGATAGAATTTCGGAAATGTGACTTTCCTCACCTATCTAAAAGTTGGCTGGATTAGTCTCTTCAGTTGGTCAAGTCAATGAAGTCAAATGTTAGTTTGACACATAACTCAAATTCCCTGGCAGGAGCCGTTCAATATTCCATCATAATTTTCAGCTAAATCATCTGTTAATTACAGCAACGACATAAATAAGCGATATCACGTGATTCATAACATCTTATATAGTAAAACGAATATTAAAACAAATGAAGTACAAGATTTTGTATCCAATGCTAGACGATGCTTTGAGCAATAGAAGTCACAGTTTTAATGACTTATATGGCGATACGTTTGTCTTTTGTGAACGATTAAGAGACTTGGATGCTCAGCTGAAATTTGAGTCTGCCGGCATTAGGGCGTATTTTCGTTGCTATCTTTTTACAAGAATCTGTTTTAAAAAATGTAAGCCGACAATAAATTGTGGGAATTGTTCTCGTCACTCTCACAAAAATCAGCAATAACATTGCAGTCAAGTCGGTCTTTTGAGCTCAAACATTTCAAAAATTCAAAAGTTTGTTAACAAATCGATATTTTGATCTAGCTGATCACAAAACAATTGTTGTGAAGTGACAGTAGTAGTCTGATATGCTGACAGTAATAGAAAATGTGGTGTCGATGGAAAGCTGAGACAACCAGCATATCAGAATTAACCCGTTTAATTACGAAGAATTATCATAGGTGTGTTTCAGGTGACGATGACTTTAGCGATCGTAACCAGATATCAACTTTGAGCTACTGTCCGTCTTTCAGTCTCCAAAAACATTTTTTTGGATATTGGTAGAGCTAATGGCCCTCTACTGCTACAACTATATTTATTAGTTTCATCCCTCAAGTATCCACGCCTCTATGACCGTTTTAAAATCATGTTTTTTTTTTTAAACTTTGGCGCGTCTCTACCAGCTTCTTTTGCACTCATGGGACCGAATATTTGTACCATTGCTATTACAACCCGATTGCAGCCCAATCAGTTTTCAACCACACTTCTTGTAGTTTGGATGGCATGTGTTCCACTGCTACCAATGGTACGGAAGAAAATCAACAATTTTTGTGGGACCTTGCACAGGGCTTCGAGGTGACTAATAATTTTCAAAAATATTAAAAGTAAATTCAAATGCTCAATTAAAATTCATTCAACCGCACTGTCCCCTGTCCATTCCTCTTAAAATGGAGTAAAAAAGTCTGTTGAGCCCAAATGCTTGAGTAGGTGAAATGAATAGGAAGCTACTTGACTCTTCCGTAAAATTCTCGGTACAAATGTTGTGGCATCGGTGAGCCCCTCGAGGAAAACTATATGCGAATTCGCTGTTCCTGACAACACATTTTGTATTTGCATATTATGTCACAGTGAAATTGCATATTTATTATTTCAGCATACGAAAACAACAGAAAAAAAGGCCACGTCAAGAGCATTGCATTGTACGAGTAGACATAACAAATTGTTTTCCACTCATATATTTCGTCACATAATGAAATGCATTTGAAAACCAGAGCAAAATACGCTAATGCACACAGCAACCCTTTATCTTGAAAATGGTAAGGTAACGACGCGAAAATGGGATGAAAATGCAGCCACATGCTAATAAATGTAGAACGAAAAAAAAACGACGTGTAATGGTAGGATCGTACATTGTTTAAGTGCATATCTCGCCTTGTTGAACTTTGCATAACTTGAACAAAGCAGAAATAAATGTAATGCACCAGCAGAAGCACACCGTGTACGTAATACATTAGTTGCATAGAAATTTCTGAATGTATAATGCGCTGCTCTTGGCTTTCCTTCATCATTGAAATGAGGCTCATCATCATGCAATCTGAAAAGTTTTCATTTCATTTTGATTTAATTGCTCGTCTCATTGCTATCTCATCTGCAATGCTTGACATAAAAATTTATTCCCAGCAAAATTATCCAATTCCCAGGAAAAACAAAATCAATTTGCGGTCAATTTTCAACAACTCTCATAGCACCGTATAAAGAGGCGTATAATCAGTAGTGGAAATGAAAACTTTTCAAAATGTTCTAATTAGGAGGACCCTTCAAGCGAAATTTTTAATGATGCGAAAAACCAAGTTACGAAAGCCGTAGTCAGAGCAGCGAGATGGAATTGAAGTACAGTTCTTATCCTTTATGCAGTGATACGTAGAAAAGGCGGAATTTATGTTCCAGTTGGAAAGCCACTAGCGATAAACCCTTTCGCTTATTATTTTACAACATTTTAAGAATGCCTTTCCGTAAAACCACACAATCTATTTAACCAAAAAAATGGCTTCAAAATGGAGAGAAATGTTGATAAACCGTGATTGATATCAGTCGACTTCAGTCTTTTCAGTTCCTTTGTTGGAAGGCTGCCGACTGAACAAACACGTAATATAATCTATTGAAAAAGGATGTGGTAGAAAGTAAAATGTTGAAGAAGGAAAAAAGACGAAAGATTCGAAACGATGTAAAAAAATGTAAAAAATTCGATTCTACCACCATCGATTCTCATCCTTCTCATTCGCTTCCATTAGATTAACATAAAATATTTTCATGTTATTACACACTTGATTTTCGTTTTTTTATTTGTTCATTCGTCAGATAACTGAGAAGGTGCGGGAAAGCAGGAATATTAAGAAAGTTGAAACACCACGATTTTTTGTACATTGTTGGATCTGCACCAAAAACACAGTTAAACAACGTGAAACCTACAAATTTTCTCCAGAATTGGTTTCAAAACAATCTAACTTTTGTACTGTTTCCTGCCGGAATAAGACTGTTTTAAAAATCATTCTGGAGAAAATTTGCAGGTTTTACGTTGTTTACGTCTGGGTGTACAAAAATTCCAGTCCAAATTTGACTCCTTATGATGAGTCAGTTTGGAGTCAGATGCAAGGATTAGTGTTTTGTATCGCTTATCGCTTGTTTTTCACAGATTTTCAGCGTATATCTTTGCGAGTTTCTGATCAAAGTTGACGATCACTTCGTAAATTTGTGACGTATGGAATCAAAAGTCGGTCTAATTCATCTGCCAAAGTGACGTTTTAAACGTCAACCTAACATAAACTTGCTGATTAGTCACAGAATCGTTTAATTTTCCTCAATTCTATCAGTGAAATAGAATTAGACAAAAATGAACCATTTTGTGAGAACTTCGACACGTCACTTTGTCACATGTAATAGACCAAAGTTTGATCCCAACTGTCATAAATGAAGCGTATTGGCGAGACGAATCATAATATTGAAGTCTGTCGAAATTCGGGTCATGGATTAGTAGCTACTGGCAAGAAAGCGCGCCAAACAGCTAGTTTTGTTTGTTTGTCAGTGTTTTTCACGAATGAATTTTTGCTCGAAATTGAAGACCGATACACCAAATGATTTTTTTATTGGAAGCTTCTCACGTAATATCTCTAGATGTAATTATTGTTGTAAATAGTTGTTGATGTAAAAGTTATTTGGGTCACCACTCTGATGTTTCAACGTCTTTGAAATGCATATTTTCCAACTTTTCCTGTTTTCCCGCACTTCTATGAGAAAATAACATTTTAGTATGGAGATAAAAGGCGTAATGGTTTTTCGATACGTAAAACAAAAATTCGTTTCAATGGAATCGTTTCCCCATACATCCCTTTGGCTATTTTTGTGTTTTATACAAACACTTCATTCCACAGAAGAAGAAAACATCCTCCATCTCCACTACAAGGTCTTTCGCTAGTAAATCTCTTATGTGTGTGCTCACCATCCTAATATACACTTGATTCATCCATAAGTGTTCAGGTATATACCAAAATGTAAAGAAAAAAAGTTTAAATAACTTCAACCCAACGTATTACAAACCCAATCATTTCGGCCATAAATTTAACGCAGCATATAATTTATCCAATGATTTTCTCATCGTGCATTCTTCTCTTAAAAAGCAAAAAAAAAAAATGATCAACGAAAACAGAACGAAAAAACCGAACGAGAAAAAAAGTCCGTTCATGCAAGAGCAAGCCTATAGAATTGTTATACTGTGCGGTTATTATTATGGAACTAAATGAAGGATTGAGAAAACCATGGTGTTCATTTAATGATAGGTTCGCTTCAAATTACCAGTTTTATGTTTATTTTTGTTCTTGTTTTGCGTTTTTCTTTACACAATGCAACGCATTTTATTTTAGCCTCCTCAGCTGAACGATTTCATTCAATTTTTTTTGTTGTATGTTGTATTATAGCCGCCTGTATACCAACAATAATAATTCTGAAATTCATGACGTTGGAATTAGGAATATTATAAAGGCATGAACAGAAACGAATGAACAACAACAACAAAATATTGAGTAAACACTCTATATGTATAGATTGCGATTATATACAAGAAGATGGAACACGTTTCGAACATGACCGCTTCGGAAGAATAATAAAAAATTCTCCTTCATCTCACCAAAAAATGTTGAGTTCATTTTATTTGAACGAAGACAGAGATTCTTTGGAAATTAACCTTGATATAGAGGCAGAACATATTCGAAAAGAATGGCTTGATCTTCCAATAGGTGATCAATTTGTTTAATAAAAAACGCAAAACTCCAATGGGCTGCTTATTAATAATTTAGTCATATGCTATCATATGTTACCAACGACGACAAAAATGAACAAGTCTTGAATGATGTTATCTTATTAGCAAAATCTATTACAAATGAAGTAAAAGAAAGCCTACCGAACGACAACATTTTTCTTTAACAAAATATGTACCAGATTGAATGATTCTAGCTCTAAGCAGAGACTACTCTTGAGGTAATCCTAATTTAAGAATTTCCTCACAAATTTTTTTTTTTTTTCAAAAAAATGGCTGCGTCCCGCGTCCGCCATAAGTACTTTAAGATTTTTCTTTGTTCCATGTTGTTTGCCGAGAAGAGTTGTGGAACAAAATTTGTTTCCGGAAAATGGAAAATTGTTTTTCCAGCCGGAAATATGTTGTTGGAAAATTTCTTGTGTTCTGGAACATTACCCACATTTCATGAAAGATTTTTTTTAATGAGTCACAATGGACACAATGAGGTCTATACAAAAAAAAATCAGAATGTCCCGGAAAATTCCAAGTCATTTCTCATCCAAGGGGTGTCATTCAAAAGCTACTTTCAAGTTCTTCTTCTCTCAGCTGGGCGGCCACGATCCATATTCAGGAGCCTGACATATAGCCTGGGAATTCATGTATGTGCCAAAACTGATTTTTAAAGTTTTGTCTAGATCAATAATAGATACGCAGCTATTGGTTGGGATCTAGGTTATTGGTTTTAGTTCTGGTTGCACATCCTGAGAAAAGCCATCAAATAGGTAACCAAATTTGTATGAAATGTTCACTTTTCTCAGGACTGGTCAAACTGCCATGCATCAATTTGACATCAATTTGGTTCACCATTTTCCAAAATCAAAACAAAGTGACAGAAGCAAGGAGAAAAGAGGTGAGATAATAAATATTTACATGCTTGCTAAGCGGGGCGAAAAAGAAATGTAAACCCACGGGGCGAAAGCTATCGCTTTCGCCCCTTGAATTTGACATTTCTTACTTTCGCCCCGCTTAGCAAGCATGTAAAACTATGTACGTCACTCGGAAAGTAACTTTCTGACTTCTCCCTTGTAACGTAATGTACTATTTCTCACCAGAACTGCCATCAAAGAAAGCGTCAATAAAACTCAATCTTCTCACCGCATTTGAGTGGAGAAAATAGGGTTATTCACGCCGCACGGATGAAAGTAATTTTTTATTGAAAGGTAACACATTCGTTGTCGATATTGTCGTCTTACATTTTGATTTTACAAAAAGGATTCTAATGAAAAGATATTAGCGACAATGTCAGCTAAGCATTCAAGCATTCTCTTAAGAGAATTTTTAGACTTATAGGGTCGAACTATATTCGGTCGTGATTTGCCAAATCTTTTTACATCTTAGTGTTCGCATCAAACACACAATATTCGTTCATAAAACGATCTGTTTGAAAGACAATCAGCTTGTAAAAACCAACCTAACTTTGTCGCAAAGGTGTTATATTCAGGTGAATAACGTAGAACGCTAACTTCGCGTGCATACATCAATAATAAAAGTGGATTCATAGTCTCGTATGTGCCATGAATTTCGATAAAGTAAATTTAATTCTAAAGTACACGTCCGTTACAAATCGACACATTTTTCCAGTAAATCCTTATAAAGACAAGTAAATAACAAAATGAAATAGATTTCCGTTTTGCCATTATTTGATTGGAAGTAATTTAACGCAAGCATTGATGTTGCATATTAAACAGTGTAACAGTCTCGCAGGTTCTTACTTTTCGAGCAAGAAAAAGATTTTCGTTTCTTATGCGGTGTAGAAACGCAACATATGTGTGTAATCGGTGCATTAATTTCAGTCGCAGGTCATAATAAAAGTTAAAATGTTTACATTATGTCTCGAAACTGATATTCAATAGACTATGAAGAGGGAACACTATTATGTCGGCGCCGAATAATTTTCGAACAAACATCAGTTGAAATGAAATAATTTCGAGACGAGAGCCATGTGAAGGTAATTTTACGAAGTGAACAGAAAAAAAAACGACCAAACGATTCCGTTTTATCTCCCATTCCGATTAATGACAAAAACACACACGAATTTCACTTTTATTATTTTACATTAAAGTTCAATTAATTATACGGTTTAATTGACTATTTATGTTTGGGTTTGTTATCAACACTCTAGACAAGCATCGTTAAAAAAAACGAAACGAAATAAAAAGTGATTCAATTTTCCAAACACATAATTTGTGCTGGAATATTGAAACGAACTGATACCATTCCGGTATAATGTAGTTAATAAGCCCAGAATAAAAGTATAACGAAAACATGCCGGTTCTCTTTACTTATTCGTCTGATCATTGCCCGTAAAATATAATAAAACTCTAACTCCAATTACCCACATGTTTCGTGTACACAACACGGCAGTGCCACATTATATTATGTGTACACTCCAACTGTATCTCGTTGTGAAAATCACAAACATTTTCTATGCAAGCAATTTCGCTTAACACTCTCATTTCCACCCGAAATGAGTTCTTTTTTTTTTGATGTTCGTCTCGTTTTCATTTTGGCTTTCAGAAGTTATTTCGCACGTACATCAATTCTCGTGCGAACTTTTTATCAACTCGATACGTGCGTTGTGTATGGAATTACGCTTTCAACATTTTATTTTTGCATCATCCTTATTGATTTGACCTAATTTGCGGGAGGCTTAGATTGTGAATGTACGCGAGCAGCAGAATGATGTTCTCAAAGCTTTTCGCCCCTTTTTCTATTTGAAACCTCGTTTGAAACACAAGACAAAAAAACGCAAAAACTTTTGTTTGTTACAGGTAGTAAATGATGATGATACGTTGTTTATGAGGTATTTTGCTGTAATTGGGTAATGGAGTCGAAAGTATCACTATCCCTATTATAACCTGTACGACTAACTCGTTAGAAATTTAGACTCAAATGTAAGGGTAGGTTGGCGTTACATATTTCCAGGCTAAATAAAACAGTTTTGATGCTATAAATAGGTTGTTCGGGTGCTTCGATTATTTTTCTTTAAATATCTGAACGACAAGATTTTTCGTAGTGATGGCGATAGATAGCCACTTCGAGTAAATTGCTTCAACGGACAATAAGTGTAGGTAAATTCAAATAGAAATGAGAATGCGTGTTAATGTAGACTTATGTACAGTTCGCTTTTCGGTGTTACTGGTGAAAAACTGGCTGAGGGAATTGGGGGAGATGGCGAACTTGAACCAAGAAAAACGATGAAAGAACAATCTTCGGTCGCAGCCCATGAGTTTTGCTTGACTCTGTCATATTCGTTTGACAACTGACGCGTTCGTTACAAGAACTTCAAGCATTTATTATGTCAACCATATCTTCCTGGTTTCTTTCATTATTCAAATCTGTAATATCTGATCTGATCAGACGTTTTTTTTATGTCGACCAGTTTGCGGGCTTAAGGAGAAGGAAGAGTAACATGTAGCCACAAAAATCAAACAAACATTTTATTGGCCAATGAAGCACCACTTACTTCTAATGGCATGTAGCAATGGCCTCTAGAGGATAGACTCACACGTGGGTATTTCATCTGTTAACGATAGCCAGAATCAAAATGAGCTCTTACTAATGCAGGCGAATATATAGCAAACATTATGTTAAAACTAAGGAAGTACTAGATTTTGTATTTGCCAATCTGGTGAAAATGCAATGTAGTAACAGATTCGGTAAATATTTTCGGTCGGCCAGGCTGGTATATAAATGTTAATTCAGTTAAAACTATCTCCGATATTGTGTGCAATCCAAAATCCCACCAATTAAGCAAAATAAAATAAAAATATTTGACTTTGACTAAATTCAACTGTGCTTCCGCCAATTTGACCCATTAGTATAAGCTACAAAAAAAAAAATGCCCGTCGGCTCAAATATATGAAAAATTCTGCTGACTTCGTTAAAATCCAACATACTCTCATTTGAAAAAACATGTTCCTCTCGATAATAATGCAACCCATCAAAAAATAATAAAAAACCATTTTCATGCAGCAATGCAAAGTTAAATTCTGAAAGAATTCAAAAATTCTGATTAAATTGCCAATGCAATGCATTACACAACTCGTCGCCTCTGTAGAAATACGAATAAAAACTGAATGTATAACAGGAATCTGTGTTCAGTTTTCTCTTTTATGATTCCACAAAACTCTTAAGCAGAGCGGAGGATTTTTTTTGAAAATATAACGAGAAACAAACGTGAATTCATTTTTCAAATACACAAACAAGTGCAATCGAAATTATTTTTATGAAAAGAGTTTTTTTTCTCCGCAATTTTTCTGTTTTTTGTATTACAGAAACGGAGAATTTTCCTTGTCGTCGTTCTTCAAAACTTGAAGAAAAATTTTTTATTAAAAATGGCGTTCTCTTCATCCTCCTCCAGTCGCATATTTGTGTTATTAATATGTAATGCATGTGCATAATGTAATGCGGTTTCGTTCCAAGATTATATACAAATTTTGAATAGAAACATCACTCTCCTCACGTGCGTTACATTCCATCATTATTTTGTTGAACCCGCACGTTGTATAATGAATTTACAATAATGTCTGGGAATTGGTGGTGGGTAGGTACACACGGTATATGGTACACGCTTGTGGATCTGGTTGGATTTGATAAATTAATTTTTGGAAACAAGAAATGAATTCAACCTGCATCTCCGTTCTGCATAATGATTGATGCTCTGTGCGAAGTATATTTTTCTAGATACGTAAATTTCAGTTACATCATCAGTACATGTCTGCAATATTGATCAGGGCCTATTTTTGGTAAATTTATTTACTGAAGTTACGAGAAATTTACCAAAATTTACCGGAAAATTAGCAGAATTCACTGACAAAATTTACAGTAACGGATTTTTGCTAAATTTACCTGAAATGTACGAAAATTTACAGTGAAATTACCGGAAATTTACAGTAGATTTGCCAAATTTACCGGAAATTTACCGAATTTTACAGCAAATTTACCTAAAAATTACCTTAAATATATGAAACCTTACAGAAAATTTATCAAAAATTTACCGGAAATTACAGAAAATTTACCAAAAATTTACCGGAAAATTACCGAAGTTGTAATTGATAAATTCGACTAATTTCAGTAAATTTTGTTAATTTTTTTTACAAATAATAGGCCCTGCAAATTGATGTCTTAACTGTACCAATCAACAACGAATATATTCCATTCAAACGGAAACAGATTTATCATAAAAGTCATTTTTATTGGTTACGATAGCTACAATGTTGTATGTACCTATTGACAACGACTCGAAGCGAATCGAAAATAAAAATCCAAGAATCGGAGACAAGATATTTGAATAATATCACTGGTAACACGACGTCAGAAGCAAGACGTGCTTTATCTGATATACAAGAAGTTGTGAGTTGATGATAGAAATTTTCAACAATTTCAATTGGTAAATTGACACACGGAAAAAGTTGCGAACATTTCTTTTTAAACAGACGATCAACTGAGTCATTCCAAGGGAATGTTTCACGTTCTTCGCTTTCTAGAAAGGATGCATCATCTACAAGTCAAAAATAATAACTCACGGGACAAATGATCAAAATAAAATCCTTTGCCCGCAATGGCTCAACGGTATTTTTATTTAACAATTTTTTTTTACTTACATTTCACGTCCATCAATTCATTGTTCGGTGTGTGATGGTCTGGCGGATTAACGTTGCACTGTACGATACATTTGAAGCTGCTGTTGTGGAACGTTTGATTCAGATCTTTTATGAAAAGATTTGATCCATGCGACTGAATGCGAAGGTCATTCCAAACTAATGATCCTGGACGAGCAATAAAGACAATTAATTTACGACTTTTAATTAAAATGAAAAAAAGGGGGAAAAAAAACAAAAATTGCATTTAATGATTACATTCGGTTTGTGCATTTGTATGTGAAGTACAGGTTAGCAAAACTAATTAAAAATATCTTTTAGTCTTCCCCCGGTGTCATTATATCTACCTACGTCTGCACTGCACGTAACATGTCACACACTTAATATAAGACATTAAAGACATACATGTGGATGTACATACGAATTGCACTGAAATGCAGTAACAACTCGTTGAATGTGATGAAAATGTTTGTATCTTACCATTATGAGGCCAAGTGTGCTTCAGTTCCTTGAGAGATATCGCTCGACAATCTATGTGACCTGTTTTTCTGCTTGTTGATGTACTTATGGCCGAGCTTAGTTTGGTTGTTAAAATAATGAAACGAGTCTCGCAATTAGCAGATACTGAAAATGTTGAAAGTATAGACGGCATTTAAAGTGGTTATCTTTTATGTGTTTTGACTGGTTTGTGTGTGGTATATTTAGAGAAGGCAAAAGGGTGTATTCTCTGAGCAGGAAAAAGAAAATCAAGATATTATATGGAGGACTGACTGTAAAAATGAATGCGAAGTCCGTGGGTCATTTGCATATATGAGACTAGTTTTTATTCTCATTTGATATACAAGTCTCATTCACGTTCTTACCATCTTCCAAATTAAACGGTACGTTTAGGTGAATGCGTTGGCATCAGCAGAAAGATTGAAAAATTTACCTAACGCAACATCAATTTTCATTCTTTTTTTTAAGAAAGAGATCTAGCTCTGGTGTTAAAATTTTGCGTTGCCTGGGGGAACATATCATGGAATTAATTTCCAACGCCTCCCACTCGTCGTCTTTTTGCCCTAATGTTATTGAAGTGCAACTAAATTCTTATCAATTTTTAAAACCTCTAAGCAGGGACAGCTTTTGTGAGTAGATCTTCCCAAATTTTCCTAATATTTTCCAGAATTTTCCAACATTTTTCCAAATTTTCACGAATTTGCCTGAATTTTTTCAAGTTTAAAAAAGACAAAATTGGGAAAATTAAGGAAAATCTAGGAAAACGTGGGAAAATGCAAGAAAATATGGGGAAAAAAGGCTTTCCCAAAAATAGGTTTAATAGATTTTATGTAACTGAAAATTACCGAGATTTGCTCTGGTAAATTTAAATAGATTCAATTCTCGAAAAAGACCCTATATTATACCCTGATCTTTATAACTACAGCCTACAGTCTGCAGGTAGAGATAGATGTGTGATTCGACATCTTTTCTGATTTGGGAGTTATTGTGGTTTGTAATTGATTACACAAGAATTTCGTTGAAAAAATAAAAATCTAGAACTTCATTTGTTAAACAAATTTTCTGTTGTCTCATTTACAGCCCACAACAACTCTTACGTCAGAAGACATGTCACTTGTACAATTATATGATCAAATGCACAAATGAAATATTAAAAGTTTGGTTTCCGCTCAACAAAAAGTACTCCGCGTGAGAGCGAGGTGTCAAGTAAACAAAGCCAAAATTTAAAAAAAATCAATTTTGTCTCTCGCACGGAGTACTTTGTTGGTATGTGGAAATCAAGCCTAAATCTCCTATTTCACCACAGAATTTACCTGCTACACAACAGGAGATAATATTTCGAATTTATGTGAAAAATTGCATTTGAGTGTAATACTACGATTGCGTCTTGTCTATCTTTTGATTTACCTGGCGGTGAATGACCGAACTAGGCATAATGAACTTTGAGCGTTGAGAATGTTTTTTTTTAATCTCTGAATAGGACTTTGGCTTTCATTTTTTTAAATGACTTTTTGAGTACTCTTGTCAAAAATTAAACCGGAAAACGTTGGAAAAATATGTAATGCAGCCAAGCCTTTTGTTCCCATTGTCAGTCAGATCCTATCCCATTATTTTCTAGACAAAGATGCTTTCCCTGGCGATAAATGTGTAAGCATTTTCGTGGTGGTGTGTCTCATTGTTCTATTAAAACATGACAGTATATAGCGAGAATTTCACATGTTTTTTTCTGTATATAAATGTATTCCACATAATAATCCCAGTTCTTAATGGATGCTTCTTAATTAGAGATATTTAATTTATTCAACAACAACAAAAAAATGTCGGCACTTTTTCATTTATTTTGTTGTTTTTTTCATTTTCTTTCTTTATTATTATTATTTTAATATGCTCATATGAATTTTATGCACTAAACAGGTTATGTACGTTCAAAGCGGTTTCGTTTAGCACACGTTATAAAATACTTTGACTTTACCATTCATTTTATTCTGGTTTTGAACATTAAACTGGAAACTAAAGGAACTGAATTCATTTATGTGCTCTTTCCGCAATATTCTGTTTTATTTGAAGTAAGCGAAGTAAGTACTTCATAGGCTTTGTGTTGATGTTTTCTTTTTTTCTTCATAGTTTTGCACTAATTCTACCATGCAATAGTAAAATTAAAGCATCCAAAACGAACACTCTGAGGGATTCTTGTGTAAAACAGCCTACCAACATCGGACGCATTTTCTGGTGGAAGGTATTCAGCCCTAGAAATCGCTTTCAAAAAAAAACTCCTCGATGATTGTGTGCTTGTAATGAAAAAACCGGAAACACCCATTTTTACATGAAGTTCCCTAATGGGTACAAGGTCTTGTGAGGTGTGAGATGTCAGTATAGACGTTTGAATGACTTTCAGGGCAAATAGGTCTGATCGGGTTTAAAATTCATCCACACTAAGATGTATGCAGTTCCAAAAATGTTTACAAATTTGACTAAAAATATGTTTTTACAGAAACTCTACCCCCCCTGGGAGGAGCAGGAAAACAGGAAAAATAGAAAAATATGCTTTTCAAAGACGTTGAAACGCCAGAATGGTGACCAGAATAAGTTTTATATCAAGAAATCTAGAGATATACGTGAGAAGCTTTCAAGAAAAAAAAATTACTTTGCTGACTCCTGCCAACAGCTACTGATCGGCGAAACTACTTTTCGAAACTTCCTGATTAAAGTTGTCAGTAGCTTTAATTTGATGTATCGTTCATCATGTTTGACCATTTACCTCCAGAAATAACCTCAATAAAAGCAAACAAATACGCGAAGGACGCTGTTTTGCACATTCTTTGAACTACTGACTTTTGTTTAAACATTTTTTTCTGACTGGTATCCTCAATGCCTTTCATTTTTAGTTGTATTCATGAAAAACAAGCATAAAATGAAATGGGCGAAATCCTGACATTTTGCTAAACCCCAAATGTCAGCCCTTCCAAGTGGATGCGATAAATCGTTATTTTGCCCTGTTTTGTGGACTTTCTTTTCAGTACAATCGTTCCATGAAACCGGTTTTCAACAGATCACCTTTGACGTGACACTTTTCCTAGAATCTGACTTCAAACTTCTCCCCCTGTTTTGCAGCATAGGGAGTCAAATTTTGGACAGGACTTTTGTACACTGTAAGTTGGCACCCAAAACACACTTTAACAACGTAAAACCCTCAAAGTTTCTCCAGAATGAGTTTTAAAACAGTCTAGCTTCGTCTTTATTACCCGCTGTTTTTACGGCGGGAAACAGGATGAAACTTAGATCGTTTTAAAACAGTCTTTCCGGAGAAATTTTGGAGGTATTCGTGCATGATCTGGGGAAACAGTTGTTTGATGTTTTCATTGCGTTTCGGATTCAGACTCTGCATTGCAGAGGAACTGTCAGAACTTCGCCGAAATAGTCAAATTTTTAATAATTTTTTCTACTGTTGATATCTCAGTATAGGTGAATTTTAATCCAAATAAGAGCCTGTGTTTCCCGGAAAAACATTCAATGACCCACTCGACACGACCTTTTACGTTTCAGGTATCTGGAGTAATTCACATAAAAAGTGCATGTTTTCGGTTTTCGATCACCTCCCCACACAAGCGCCAAGGAATTTTTTGAAAGTGGTTTTGGCTTCTAGGTCGACTGAAAAATACGTCCGATTTTGGGAGGCTGTTTTTCAAAAGAATCCCTCTCTATATGTGAGTACCAACTGCCATTATATTTCGTACGCTATTTTCAATGTAATGGGACAAAGACCGAAAGCTACAAAACGAAAAACAATTCGGACAAGGAGAAAATGTGGCTTTTGGTAACCGACATACCTTACAGCATATATATAACGACCGAACACAAAACAAAAGCATAAAAAAAACTTTTTTTTTATTTTCATTTCAAACTTTTGTAATTCATTTCGCTCAGATTATTTTCGTTTTCTTTGCTGATTTTCGCTAGATATTCGATATAAAAATTGCTCAAACGAAAGTCAATGACTCGACTTTTAGTTACATTATCTCATGAGGTTTTTTCTTCACTTCTTCTTCTCCGGTTAGGTAATGGGGGGAATGAAGATTGTTTTAATTTAAAATCATTAATTCTTTTCGTTTTTATCGGCTTTGAAGGTTGAACTGATAATAATTTTGGAAACGATGATTTTTATGCAAAATACGAAAAGGATTAAAAACATTTTTTTAGCTACTCTTAAGAGTTGTTATTAACATTCTATCGACCGTACATTCAGCTTTTATGTTGTTGTTGCTGTTTTTAAATGGATTTTCATTTTCGGCTGTCAACCCACGGACATTATGTTAAACGTTTTATCATTTTATTTGCTGTTAGATGTGAACGATTATTTATTAATTTGAAGAAGCCGATCACTTTTTTGTTTCTCTGTTCCTCGGTTGTGGGAATAAAAAGAATATTTCTGAATTGTGGATTAGTCATACTCGTATCGCAGAAATGTTTAATAGAATATTTCAGATGTTCTTACAGGACCGTCCACCTCATAGGACGTTCATCATGAAAGGGGGAGGACGAGTCCTGCAAAGTGTGAAGAACGTGGACAAAAATGGAAGGGAATTAAAAGTTCTGAAAATTGAGTGGACGCCCCCGCAATGTACAATGGGGGAAAAGAAAGTGTGGTAGAATTTAAAAGAAATCGAGGGGGAACTCACTGGCCAAAATAGTGAGTCTTCGCTCTGCAATTCCTATTAATTTCTGATAATTCCACGATATTTTCTGATCGTCCCCTTCTTAGAAACAATTTCCACAAATTTTCTAAAATTTTCTTTATTTCGATAATTTTCTAAGATTTCCTTCAAATTAAAAGAAAGTGAACAAAAACCGTCGAATTTTCTGCAGTTTCGTAGTTTTTGGAGCATCCGTAATTCCATCAATTTCTAGCATTTCCTTCAGTTACTATTATTTACCGGATTCTCCGGCAATTCCTTCAAGGGTGTTAAGTCAATTACCCGAGTCATTTCCCCCTCGGAAGAAATACTCTCGCCAACACTTTCAATGAGTTTACCAGTGGAGTAAGTTTGGAATGGAATAGAACTAAATATGTAAGGGAAGTGAAACGGAGCACTAGCTAGACTCGAAAATGGACACAACACATTAATGTAAGACACTTCCGTTGTGGTTGAGATGGAGATGACGATAAAAGTACGTTGAATCACTAAGAAAAACTGCAAACGATACAATCGAAATGGAGTTATTTTATCACCCTTTCATTCACGGGACATGAGATGTATTTTGAATATAGTGTGACGAGTCGTGGTGGTTATTAAAGATCCAGAAGACGAAAAATGAGTTCATGGTTGTTGCGACCTCGAAGCCATGTTCAGCTAAATAATATCTCAAGAAGCGTGCATCGAACCTTAAAAAATAACTTCAATACACACCGTGACCATTACAAGTTTTCCTTAGCGATTCTGTATACTTCTTTCACAGTCAGCCGAATGTTGACTCGTTCATGCTACACCCCAACTCTGTCAGCAGTGTCAAACATTTTTTTTTAATCTGTACTTCATTCTATAATCAATCGTGCCCAGGAATGTCGAACATCTTTAATTTCCGTAACACACTGATCCGATTTATTTATTGACAAAGGTAATCTCATGATAAATGTGTCAGTGATTAATTAAGTAGTGATCACGACAGGATTTACTCTTTAAAACTACAGAAATACGCAGGTCCAACGGACTCGGTTGGTCCTTGTTCACTTCCAGTATGCATTTAAAACGAAAGTTTTAATTAGATTAAGTTCGTGAGCAATTTAACGCTACTATCAATCAACAAATTGAACCACATACTTCAACTGTGTCTGTACAAGGAACTTTAATCGAATGAACATTTTCTCAAAAATTGGTTGATTTGTTCGGCTACAATAATCGAACCCATTCTCCAACTGTCCCAAATGCTATATACTCTGCTGACACATGGAGGGTTGTTAAAATTATGTTTCGATTTCAATGCTACTATACCCTCAAGGATGGAAATTAAAAAACAGCGCTCTCGGTACAATATTCTTTTCAGTTGTTTCCTTTTCACAGTCAACAAACATTATTTTCCCCCAAGCGAAAAGTGCGAGTGTAATTTATCTGTCTGTTATGTTAAATAGTATGGTTAATGTTATTTCTCGAACCCTAACTGAAATAATGTTTTTCTTTTACCGAAAAGGAGAAGAATGTGATCGCAGTTAGTTAAGTCGATTTAAAATTGAATAAATTCGGTAATGGGAGCGGGAGGTGGTGATGACTTTCTATAAGTCACCTGGAGTTAATCAAGTCACTCCAAGGCAGGATGAGCAGGGAGTGACAGAAGATTTTATAAGACTTCCGAGAACTTGTTTCAAGTTTCGTTTCGCACTGAAATTATGCGATTTACGAGAGAGAAGACATGATAATTCTACGATCCACCGTTAGAACAAATACATGAAACTGAACTTACGCAAAAAGACAGACAGTATCCCGATAATTCGGAACAATCCAACAGTAGTGATCATTGTCGTATTTATCCAAGACTACAGCAGAACAACTGAGTATATATTTCGAATCTTTAACTGTAATTCACACCAATCTATGCATCATCTCAACAACTGATATCCATGTCAATCAAAAAAACCACCAAAAAAGTTTGAAAATATTTTTTTCTCTTTCCGACACTCCGATTCACATCATTTTTTTGCTTTTTAATTAACGTGTAATATTTCCATTAAATATAAACCGGCGATGTTATCATTTAACTGCGTTAATAAACCACTGAAATCTTTCTCTCTTTGTACGGGCACACTATACCGCGCGTCTAGCCAATAACAAAAACAACAACATTGAATCAAAACTCTACACCCATTAAACTTATGAATGAATTATTGCGAGTAGACAATGCACATCTATAACACACACAAAAAAGGTATCGGTTTATTTGTGTACACTCTTTTGCTGGCGACAAAATATTACATGAACTTCTGGACGATCCGAATGTACCGGCGAACGAACATCAACTAACCAGAACGAATGAAATTGTATACAATATACCGGCAGACGATATTATATTCCATTTCACATCGCTTGCAATGAAGTTTTCGAGACGAAGCACAACAAACTAAAACACGATTTTTTGTGCACCAACAAAAAGAAGAGAAGAAGCGAACCATGGGAAGACGGAGGATGAAAAACGAAAAATTTGAATGGAATTTAAGGAACAAGTCACAATGTACAGTTTTCGGTGCAACTGTTTGAATGGGAAAAGGCAGTGCTTCATTAAAAATTTTGAGAATTAATGATCGATGACATTTATTGGACAAGGATTGAACGAAATCAGGCTCGTCAACTTGACACCTTCATGAATAGAGGGAATATCTAAGAAATCTGGGTTAAAACGCCAACTCATATCATTGTGGAAAAAAAGTGCGTCATCTGATGTCGACAACGACAAACCAAATACGCGATGAGTGCTGACGAATGTGGGCTTATATAGCAAATGTTTGTCAAATCAAACGAAGTAATAGATTTCCAGGAAATGCTTTCAACATCAACTTTAAGTAACAGATTTCATCTTAGATTTTATTTCACGATTCAGAATCTAAAACTACTTTTCACAGTTCATCTCGAACTAAATTTCACAGAAGAACTAAACCACAATTTCTGATATAAGTGTGAGTTGTGAATTTTTGCGTACATCAGTTCGTTTCGCATTACACCTATTCATTCATTATGCTACTCAAGAATTGATCTTCTTAACGGATAAAACGGATCGAAAATGACTCAATGTGGAAGCTCTCAGGAAAATGGTCTCCAGAACGCTCGTGAAAATCGCTTCATTTGAACTCGACAAGTTAAATCAAATTAAAAGGAGATTAGGGACGTTCGTATCTCAATGCATACAGTTTATCGCTTCATATATTCCCATCAGCGGTTTTAGTTGCTTTGTAAGTGACTCACAGAGAAATCCGAAACAAGTCTGATTGTTAAGCGAAATTTGCTTCCTCAATTCGTGTCGTTAGTAGATTTTAGGGACATTTTCTTACATTATAAATTCCATCAAAACCAATTTATCAAAATTCTAGGCATCCACACATCTTTAAAAACACTTTCCGAGATATGTGTCAAAGAAAGATCAAGCGTCAAAATAGCCTCAGGCTCTTGACAGTAACTTCACAGTTATTGTCATCAATGAGAAGGTAATTAGTCAGTATCAGCAACAATTAGTTGCATAATATTTCTGCTTAGTAACGACTATATGTCGGGATAAAACTGTAACCACGTTGACGTATATCTTGTTGAATCTTAAGTTCACGCAGTTGTTAGTCATTGCCTCATAGGTAGTATTTACAGTAGCAGAGATATGCAACGGAAAGCCATTGATACACTTAAATCAGTTATCTGTCATCACAAGACGATTTGCTTTTCAAGCGAAGAGCCTCTAGCATGAACAACATAGAAAGTATTCAGAGGCTGATGAGGTCACAGTAGGCACTGTGATTAGTTTGTACAGATTGATGACTTGTTTTCGCCCGAAACAATCCTAAGTGGTAGCTTATATAATTAAAATCGCCAAATTCGGCGCTTGTCATTTCAGTGTTCATGCTGGGGGCAGTGTTGTGGTAGCGCTCATTCAATTTTTTTTTGTTAAATTGCACTGTGGCCTGGCGCCACAATTTCTAATACCAAAATAAATACGACACTAAGTAGCCACGAACTTTTCGGCAATGCCGTTATTTTTTCTTAGAGAAGTGGTAGCGCCACCGTGATTTAAACTGCTGTAACATTTGTATGATACGGCCGTACCCTCCTCAACAGGTCCTATTTTAAGATAATTAAATTCTTAAAGGTTCTCCAATTTTCCGTTGTTTTTGATGTCCTCGACCCTCGACCCGACCAACTAAAGGGATTCTTTTGAAAAAAGAAAATTATCGAGATCGGACGCATTTTCCTTATATGTGCCTAGGAGTAGTCGACAATAGAAGCCAAACCCGTTTTCAACAGTGTGATTAGTACAGTGGAAGGCAGTGAAATTTAGGCATTAATTTGCTTCAGCTGTTTATCAACTGATCCACAAACAAAATTGTGCGTCTTTTTTCGGGCGTAATCAACGCACTCCAATAACAGGCACAAGACCAGTGGATTTATATGAGAATTTTGGACTACTGCGTCGTGGAGGCCTCTTATTCAAATTCAGTTCTTGTGCCTGTCTTTGGAGTGCGTTGGCGTGATGGTTACAAGCGCGTGGTAATAGTAAAACAGTATAAGACGTATAAGACAGATGTATAAGCAGGGTTGATTGTATGAGTTGATCAGCTAAAGCAAATGCATGTCTAAATTTCACGGCCTTCCACTGTAGGAGGCGATCAGAAACATGCACTTTTCTTATGGAAATTTCTCAATGTAGTGTGGGGGGTCATTACAAAGGTAATTGAATGTACATTCCTATTCGCTTAAATTCGAAACACCGAACCGCAGGTAGCTATTTCGATCTTGCGATTAAAATTTCTGTGATCGGACGATGCAAGTGAACAAGATAATACTGACGTGATTGTGTGTCCACAACGCTTTTAAGCTACCGACGAGTTTGTTGTTATTACAAAATACAGATAACAAAGTGACAAGACAACAAAATGTTTGTTTGAACTACAATAAAAAGTAAAAACTTACCTTCGATGGCAGAACTTTTTCATTAAATATTTGGGCACCCTATTCCGACGAATGGAAATTTTTTCTAAGCGGCGGCACGTGAACTTTAGCTACATTTGGGGATGGGAAAAAACAGAAAATTATGTCGGTTAAAGTTTTATTCAATTGGTTTTTGTATTTGTTTTGTTGGTTGATTGGTTTTATCATCATCAGAGATTGTTAAATACAGCGAAAAAAAGGAAATTGTCAACAATGAGACCAAGACAAGACGAATTTTTACTTCTTTGCTTGAATTGTGTTTGTCTCAGAACTTTTTTTTTTCTTGTTGTTTAAATAAAAGCGAAAACAAACTGAATTTTGTTTCCTATGGAATTTGCATACCTTTCGATGTAACTCTATGCGTCTGACTTTTATTTTCAATTAATTTTTATTTAAAAAAAATCGATCAATCCCACACACCCTTGATCGTTTGATTATTTTCCTAATCCCACTTTTTTCGCCTCAACTTCGTAGATGAGTAGTCGCCACATTTTGACCACAAACACTTCGGCTTCTTCATCAAGTACCTGTGGAGATGGAAATAATATATTTGGATCAAACGATTGATTTGTTCAAGGAGTTGCGGGAAGGGAAAATCACCTTTCAGATCATTATTTTAATATTTTCGGAATTTATCATAATTCTTTCAACGTGAAGTGTACTGGAGAATCTACGGTGGAGCTGAACGTGAAAGGTATTTTATTTGTAGACGGTGCTCCGCTTACATCGAGAAAGATGTGAATTGTTCAAAGACTATTCTTGTACCAGAGCTATGTTTTAATGTCTCCTGCAGACTTTCATTGGCTTGATTAAAACAAGCTAAGCACTAGGGTGGAGTGATTAGAAAATCATTTTTTTACGTTTTACATTTTAAGGTGAAGCTCGACCAATTTTTGAGTAGAACATTTTTCACTTGTAAAGAATTTTTCAATTGGCCCAATATTTGCTACTGGACAGGAGTTTGGAAAACCGTTTGCTCCCACTTGATCATATCGTTTTTCCAAACTCCCGTCGCGTAGCAAATATTGGTTCAATTGAAAAACTACTTATATCCGGACGCCTGAGGTCATTTGCTATACGCTAACACTATTTGATTAAAATGCTCCGAGAAAAGTGTAATAATTTTTCTCTTGATTGGATCTAACATTGGATCAGTTTTAATGACATATATTCGCGACATAGCGAAGCGTTTTTCTATTGATAAGGTAAAAGAATAGTAGACGATAAAAAAATGACTGTCGTAGTACCGTTCCAGATGCTGTTCCAGCAGTTGGGCCCTCAGAAAGAAGGAAAAAATCTACATTTTGGCACCAACTTTTTTCCAAGACTTCTGTAGGCTTGCAGCACAAAAGTACTGGGTTCATTTATATGTGGAACGATAGTGGGTGAGGCCAGCTACAAAACCACATACTCAGTTCCGTGGAACATCGAAGCTGCAGAGAAGGTGTCCTCTACGAACATTCACTGCAAAAATAATAACTCTCGTGGATCTACTAGCACCAAGAGGTGTGTACACTCTACCTGTAGGTCTTTCCCAGGCCGACATTCGTACAACATTACAACAATTTAATAGTACATTTCGTACCTAGGATTAAAAGTCTTTTTTAGCGTATTCGATTCCAGACCTCGGCATCGCCTCGTTCTAGAAACCTCTCACACGCTAAAACAGACTTTTAGTCCGTGGCACGAATAATATTTTTCACATCCGAAGGAGAAAAACTGCGACGAAGTCGCACTTTTCGTGTCCTAGGTATGAAAAATAATTTTTTTTTGAGTTATTGCTGAAAAACTGTTTTCGGTACCCTCTCACATGTCTTCACTTTTGAACGCTTTTCACAGAAAACAATTTTCCTTTAGAAAAAGTAAAAGATACGTGTTTCCTAGAATTGAAAGACGAATCCAACGAGATAACACTCATTAAAAACGGAGACCGTTTGTTCCCAAAGTTAAAAAAAATCGCGTGAAGATTTGGCGATATAACTCTTAAATCAGTCCAATCTACTAAGCCCTGCTTGCACTGAATGCATCAAGCAAGAACAAATTTTCAGAGACAGCACAACTTTCTAAAATAATACAGGTTTCGTCATATTTTCGATTGATCTTCACGTCAAGTTTTCTCCATTTCCACATTTCCTGACTAGGTCTTTCTCACGAGCCCAAAAATCTGAACAATTTTAAATGCAATTTTAGGATATTTTCGGTATATTAGCCATTTTTATCGCTTTTTTGCAAATATTCTCCTTAAATGAACCCAAATTTTCTTGAATTGTAACTTATTTCCTATAGCTCGTCAAGAGGTTTGCAACGAACCTCAATTTGTTCAAATTGGACCATTTTTAGGTGAGATTTTAGGAAATTTTTGTTTAATGCAGCACTGAAGCGCAATGGGAATAGTCGAGAGGCAAACCACTCGATTTGCAACTCTTTTCGTATTTAACACGTTTTCATCCAAAAAACATTAAACTTATCCGATAATTTATCATAAACTACTGATATCGATGTTTCTAAGTACCAATAAAATATTCAATGGGACCGATAAAGGTAAAATTTACAACGATTATCGGGAAAATTTCGGCACTTTGATTTCAACGATGTGGAATCGACATTATGGATTGCAAAATCAATGAGCGGGCAAAAAATGTAATGTTTAACATCTTGATTGTCCTACTTTTGTCAAAACCGAGCATATATTCAACGCATTTTAAGCACTAGCAGTACTCTCAATAGAGCATTGGAAGTACAAAGTACATACAAAATAGTACTCTGTGTGGCAGGCTGGCAGGTGTCACTCGAAGTACTTTTGCTTGAAGTGCGTCGATTTGATCAATCGCCATAGAGTGTTAAAAAAGAATATCCAAAAGATGAAGCACCCGATAGCAGTGCCTATATTCACCAAAATATTTTCACGATTTTCTCAAATTTTCGAGAATTTTCGAGAAAACCGCGGAAATTTGAGAAATTTCGTGAAAATATTTTTGCGAATATAGGCACTGCCCGATAGAGTTCGCTTAAATTAACTGGACTATTCCCAGTATCTGAGATTCGACTAAGCCAACGATTGGACTAAAAGCCTAATTCGTCCGTTTTACTTTTATATACTCAGTGAAGAGCATACCTGAAGTGAATCACAGCGAACCTGCGATTACCATTTTCATCCTATAGTTGAAATGCCGATCAAAATGAAACTCAAAAATTAAAGTAGTTACAGCTCTGTGGGAAGCGTTACGAAAACATCAGGAAATTCGTTCTTGCTTGATGCATTCAGTGCAAACAGGGATGTGCTTAGCTTGTTTTAATCAGGCCAATAAAAGTCTGCAGGAGACATTAAAACATAGCTCTGGTACAAGAATAGTCTTTCAACAATTCACATTTTTCTCGATGGAAGCGGAGCTCCACGTACACATAAAATACCTTTCATGTTCAGTTCCACTGGATAGAGTCTCCAGGACACTTCAAGTTGACGGAATCAAGATAAATTACGTAAATATTGAAACAATGGTCGAAAAGACAGTCACCTCCTCATATCAAGACTTACCATTTGCACATCATCCAGAATACCTTGCGCGGTACTTCCAGCCAGCACTTTCGAACAAATAAAATCCACTAAAGTCGGTTCCGGCTCGCCGATGTATTCGATGATTTTCTTGTTGATCCACGGACGAATTTTCTTCTCCATCAGCACATTGTCGATCTCGTTCCAGTCCAATTTGTACGAGAACAGGTCGTTCTTTCCGGTCGGAATTTTGTCGATGATACTTTTGATGTGTCGTCGCTTCTCCTCTTGCGACTTGGCCGCATCATCTTTTTTACTGTTTTCGTCCGGTTTGCCGTCTTTTCGCTTCGAAGAGGATTTCTGCGACGATTTTTGATTGGACGCATCTTCATAGTCTGGAAGTAGATGGAAATTCGTGAATTCGTTTTCGAACATCGAACATAAAATCAATCCTACCTAACGGAACCAATTTGCGTCGCTTCGGACCATTCAGGTCTTCGGAGTCATCGTCGTTGTTGAAAATGTCTTTGACCTCAAGTTTTTTCTTTTTCGCATTGGCTGCTCCTAGATTTAAGCTAATAATTGGCTGTGATATGGGAGGTGTGTACGGATGACCGGAATCGTTGTTCGATGGACTGGCCGAACCTATCGAATGCATCGACGCTCTGGAATCATCATCGGGCGGGAAATGATTCGTATGCGAGTCTCGCGACTCCGAATCACGATGCGATCCTCGATCATTGTTTGAATGTCTAGTCGGTGAACCGTATTTGCTTCCGTTATTGCTGGCGCCGGCACTGTTGAAATGATCATCGTTGCTCGAATCGGATTCGATTGGTTCTGCATTCACAGCGGCTAATTCTCTGGATGCTTGAGCTACCACGTACCGTTCCTTCTGTAAACGTTCGCGATCTTTGACGTTTTTCCGTTCCTTTTCACGCTCCAATTCACGGCCGATTTCGCGTTCACGCTGCAGTGACTGTTCCAGATTCACGTCAATCAAAATTTTCGGTTTGTACAATTCTTCGCGTTCACGTTTGAGCCGTTCGAACTCTTGCGTTGGATTCTCAAATTCGCCGCTAAATATCTTCGCCTTTAAGTCTTCCAGTTCTTCTTGCTCTTTGTTACGGTCCTTTGCGTCCAGATCAGCCTCCCTCACCCGCTCGGCCAAACGACGTTGAAGCTCTCGACTCTTATAGTACTTCGGGTCATCACGTTCGTCGTCATAGTCTTCCAGAAATTCTTTTAGTCGTTTCGCTTCCTTTTCCCGTTCCTCCTCCTTGTTCAATTCTTTCTCTTTCGTCTTTTCGTACTCTTTGATTTGTCGCCGCTCGCGAATTTCCCAATTTCGAAGACGTTCCTGGTAGGCGGCTTCTTTGTCACGCGCCTTTTTCTCGGCCTTTTTCCGTTCCCTCAGTTCATCTTCGATTTCTTTTTCCTTTTGGATATCACGAGGAACTTTCACCACCTTTTCCTCTCTGTCACGCTCTCTTTCACGCTGCTCCCGTTCACGCTCTCTGCAATTGAATTAAAAAATTTTGATTGTCGGATTATGGGTGGTGCTTCTTCAATGGACACGTAAAGTTCCAGGTGATAAATGAGGGAACCTGTCTCATACCTTTCACGCTCTTCCTTTTCCCGTTCGCGTTCTCGTTCCCTATATTCACGTTCCTTTTCGCGTTCACGTCTCTCGCGTTCCCTATCCCGCTCTTCTCTGGACCGAGACCGACTCCTTCGACGGGACTTTTTCTCTTTTTCCTTTTTCGGTGGCGTCGTTGCTCGTGAATCCTTGTCTCTATCGCGCTCTTCCCGTTTTTTCCTGTCCTTTTCTTTCTCTTTCTTTTGTTCGTCCGCCTAAAATTGTTGCAAAACTTTTACTTTGGAGACAAATTTTGGCGAACATTTTGGATTACCTCAGCAGTTTTACGAAATTTGCCAATTTCTCGATTGATCAAGTCCCGTTTGTCCTCCTCGATTCCGGTTCCTTGTAAAACTTTACTGGATTTTGCCAGTTGTTGCTCTAGAAGTGGAATAAACGAACTCGTTATGACTGTCACTCAGTAAGTTCCAGCTGATCACCACTCACCTTCCTGGATTGTTTCGAAATTGTCGATATCTTCTTTGTGATCGAGTAGAATTTGACTAATACTCGCCATGGCAGCATCATCGTCCTTCTTTTCGGCCTCCAAAGTCGATCGACTTGCACTACCCAGTTTGCGAGTCTCTTCCTCTTTGTAGTTGTCCAACAAAAGTTTGTTTTTGGCGTCGACTTTAGCTACCAATCGTTTGCCAGCCACATCCAAATCGTGTAAAATTCGAACCGCACGTAAGCCTGCTGTAGGACCGCTGAAATAACAATTGGGAGAATTAACACCGAATCGATAATGGGAACGGGACTGTGACGCTAGTCTTACTCATATTCACAAAAACCGAATTGTGACACTCGCTTCCAACTAACAACCGTGCCAGCAGTCTGTAGGATCTTTTTGATCATCACTTCTGGTACCCTTTCGCTTATGTTTCCGACAAACACTGTGATTATTGGACCTTCGTACTGAGGAACAACAGGCTCGGCAGGCGGACGCATATACATTTGTGGTCGTTGATTTATTGTTGGTCCCGCTCTGTATGTAGCCCGCGGAGGTGGAGTCGACATTGATGAGCCGCTTATCATCTGAGAGATGGGAAATGTTCGGTTAGTTTGCAGTCGCAACTGAAATTGACATAAATATTACCGGCGGCAACATGGCTCCTTGGGGTGCCATGAAAGGCCTGAACGACATGTTTGTTTGATAGTTTCAAGCCTTCGATTTTTTGAGGTTATGTATTCATAAAACAGCTTTGATTTAACCCAATTGCAGTCTCAACGCAAATTTAAGCTTGCATTTTGATGTGTTTGCACGAAAGAAATCGTTTCGAAATAAGAGTCAATCTTTCCGTTTCGACCTTTAAAGTCGACTGCGAGAACTGTTTGTTGGCTGCGTTGCTATAATTTTTTCAGTCACAAAAATTGTAACTTTTACTTGCACATCAAACACATTAAATTGAACCGATTTTCCGACAGATGACTATCCAACTAATTGCTTAACAAGTAAATTACAGTTTAAACTACCGAGCCGACCGATGTACCTCTGTATTTTCAATGAATTATTTGTCAAAAACTAAGAACTTTATTGAAAGAGGCCAAAATGTTTCGGCAATTTTTACAATGTTGAGTGATGGAATATATTTATGGCATGACATTTGAGAAGAAAAAGTCAAGCGAAAAGGTCTGTACTTTTCTGCTGGGACATTGTTGTCGGTTGTCAAGTTTATGTTGCATAAGGTTTGCCTCGTTTGCCTGTGGTTTTAGATTGGTGGCATTTTTGTGATCTCGTTATTTTTAGAATTGCCAGCAATGTTTGGCAATTCAGGCAATAAATATTTTATCGTTTCCACACATTCAACGATTCAACACTACGTTTGCTTCAGCTGTCATTTTCAACTGTATATATACTGTTATGATCAGAGCGAGAGTTCCAAAGACCAGTTATTAATTATAACTTGCCTTGGGATACTTGTCATTGCATTTTTACACACAATTTTTTGACATGTCCCCCAATGCAAGTTAAAATAACTTGTCCGAATATATTTCCTTCTCTTTCGGTCTTTTCCCTGACCGATTTTTATCACGGTTCTAAAAGAACAGGTTAAACACACTCATAACAGGTTGTACAAAAAAAAATCTTGAAAAAATAAATATGTTTATCAAGTTGACGTTTCACACAATCCATATCATTTCACTCATGTCTAAATTGTCAAAATTAGTGTGCCACCGCCTTCGTGATCAGCTCAGAAGTGGCTTAACCTGTTCTTTGGAGCTTTCAGAACCTTGAATTTTTAAACCGTTTTTGGAGGTATACCATTATTTACATGATTCAATGGTAACTCACATGTTGTACAACATTTAGATCTACTAAACCCAAACATCAGTTGCACAAGACGAGGCGAGAAAACGATTGTCGTATTCTCATTTCATTTCATAGTCAACTGGGTTTGAGCAAATTTGCAATTTTCCAATATTTTTTTCATTTTATAGCGTTAGATCCGCTAAAAACTAAATATTTAAATCAGTGTGATTGTATGCGTGGACCAGTAAGTAAAACTGGAGTAAACTTGGACACATGCTGCTGTGCTGTTTACATTTCTCTTGGAAAAATTAAGTGACCTACATAGAACCTTAAACATAAGACACTTTCACTTAAACATGTCTGGGCTCGCATGTAATTGCCGGGATCTGATTAACATCAATGTTACCGTATTACCTCTCGAGTATAATAAAATGTTCGAAACCTATCGAATTATAAAGCTTCTCATCTTAACACATTGAAATTAATTGCGCCTTGCCAACTTTCGGCACCCTGAACTTTACTTAATTAGTCGCGGAATGCCCCCAAATAAATTTCTAAAAATCCAAAACTGAATTCTACCTCTTATGTGATTGTCTCTTGGCAAAACTCGCCACACTAGCAGAGAAATGATAAGCGCGGCCATTCATGGCTGGGATAGAACACGCCTGAGGCATATTTTTTTCAACAATTTTGTCTCTCATTTCGTCTCTCAATTTCACATATATTTTTGATGTATTGGTTGGATTTTTATATGGAGTTTTTCTCCCATCGGTCACATGTAATCAATTTGTCATCGTCAGGCGTGTTCTATCCCAGCCATGAGTGGCCGCGCTTATCATTTCTCTACACACTAGTCATTAAAAAAGATGCTCTTGGGACATTTGCATGTAAGAAAAACATTCTGCCAGGGCAGACAAAAACTTTAACTACTGAATCACCGATATTTTTAGTTACAAAAGTTGATTCTTTTATCATTTCAAACATTCTCTATTCATATCTACAATCCATTTAAAACTGTATGCGGTTTCAAGAAACAACGCACATCACCCTTACCTGTCGCCAAAGAATAACCTTGGATGTTATGACGTTTCTGAGAAAATATCTCGTGAGTGTCAAAGCATCATCGTTTGTGCACAGAAATATAAAAGCAACACTCAAATGGGACAGACTATTACACTTGTTAGTAACTTTCTGAGTGGAATATTTCGAGTACCTCGTTTCATCAAAGCCGATATGTCTGGACCAGCTGCACAGTTTGTAAAAGAGGCCATAGCCAAAAATAAGGTCATAATATTTTCCAAATCGTATTGTCCGTATTGTACGATTGCAAAAGAGGTAATTAAA
Organism: Bradysia coprophila; assembly: GCF_014529535.1. NCBI lineage: Eukaryota > Metazoa > Arthropoda > Insecta > Diptera > Sciaridae > Bradysia > Bradysia coprophila. The sequence continues at coordinate 553,552 of NW_023503927.1, read as the reverse complement.
ACGAGTTTCACGGAGGAATTTCGTCAATATTTTTCGCATTTGAAAATCGATTGAATCGCTGTTGTGCGAACAAGTGAAAAGTAGATTGTGCATTTGTGTATACCAGTGATTCATGATGATTGGGTTTTTTTGGCGCGTCATAGACGATTACTTCAAAGTCCCGTTGTCTAACCAAAATTATTACGTTTTCAGACATTCCAGAAACTCAGTTTCCCAGCTGTTACTATTGAACTTGAGAATCGGGATGATTGCAATCAGATTCAAGCCGTTCTTGGCGAAATGACGGGGGCTACTTCAGTGAGTATTCAACGAAATGAATCATTTGTACTGTGGAAACAATGAAACGTCTAGTTCATGCACTTTCGATTGACTATAATATTCGTCACCTTGAACAGAATCGATAAAGGTCAAAAATTAATATGTTTAATGAGCACAGCTATGACCATTACAGCTGTAATGAGTTTTCGTTCTGGAAATTATGTTATCATTTTGTGTGGCAAATGTTTGTTCACTTGCAATGTTTGCGGTGAAGATAAGTTTTTGTACGGGAAAAAAAGTCTCTCAAATCGACATATTACGCGAACAGCACTAACGTTTTACACAGGTTCGAACGGGTGTACACTTTTCTAGAATATATCGACGTAACTCGAATGCTTCTAACGAAAATCGACAGGAAATGAAACGAAATCTCTGCAGCTGACCTTCATGTCATACAATTGTCAGAAAACACTAGCTTGAGACTAGAAGTTCCTGTTAATTGTTAACCTGCTTGTTGTAGTAAATTCGATGTGCAGTCAGATAGCGTTTCAAAGAGGGCGATTCGAAGGAAAAATATCATCAGTCGATGATAATAATCGAATTATCAGACAATATTTGTCGATTGATATTGATTTTTTGAAAATATCGATAATCGATTCGAAGAAGTAATCGACGTTTTATCAATCGAATGAATTATCGAACATGCCTACGAAAAACGAACTGTACGACGACATTTATTGAATTGTTTCTTGGGAGACGAGACAACATCGACGAGTATGTCAAGCGAATTGTTGGATGCCCGCTTGTCAATTTCCTCAGTTACCGCAGAACTGTCTTCATGTTTAAGCTGCTCACCTACAAAGAACCGGAATATCTTTTTAACAAACTGCTGAGGTCGTCTCGATCAAAACTTCTAATTTTGCCACGGCACAATTCGAGTCAGTACAACAAGTCGTTCTTCGTTAGTGCTGCTGTTAGTTATAATATGCTGCCGAATTCCATCAAGATGTGCCGAGCTATCAACAGTTTCAAAAGATGCTATTTCGATCATTTGATCTCGTAACATGGATTTTCATACCTACCACTGCATACCAATCACGCTCTAAATCACACAAGCATTGTAGCCTACAGTCTATCGTCATTTTATACGTTGTCATTCTCCTTTTCCGTACAGTCCATATGAGCTTTTAATTGTACGTTTCGTTTTGATAGTAATCAGGCAGTCGAGGCATTTCTTATTTACACTATTTGTTTTTCACTCTTTTCTATTCTGACTATTATAACTTTCTGTAATATTGTTTTCTTTCAAACATTTGTATAAGGAGAAATCCTTGTTGTTTGTATGCAATAAATTAAATTGAAATTGAATTGTTCGACAGGAATATAGTATATTTCATGATACCCTATTACACACAAGATGTGTACGTAAGCGCGAGCGAAGCGATATTTTACTGTAATAGCTGAGAATGTGTTGGTGCATGTCCTGCGAAAAGTACTTTCCCGTGCCTAGAGATGGCAAAGTCACACCAATACACTCTCAGCATAGATAGTAAAACCTTTATTCGGACGTTCGAAGGTGAAGAATGATTTTCATATTTTCAACCGTTTACGAAGCATGCTACTCGGAGGCAGGACTTATAATAAGAAATATTTTGAATTTTCAGGAATTTTAAGAATTGAAATTTCGAATACGCCTGGAGGTCGTCAACTAACATTTTCTTTTTCATTTCGTCCTCAGGTACCTCGAGTTTTTGTCGATGGCAAGTTTATTGGTGGTGGAACTGAAGTCAAAAAATTGTACGAAACTGGCCAACTACAGAAATTGTTAGCTTAATTTTTCAATTTGTAGCTCAATTCCTCGGTTATTTCTTTCTTTAATTGTTTTTCAATTCATTAAAATCCACGAAGATTAACTCTTTCCGAATTTATTTTACCCAGAAAAATGTGAAGTGTGCGAATGCTTCGAATTTTCTTTTTTTATGTTAAAAATAAAAGGTTTTTTGTGAGACAATAAGTCAATAAGACTGCGGTTGTTTTGTACATCTAATCTACTCTACGCTCATTATCTGCTTTCAGTGACGCCGACCGCAATTCTACACTTTCGACAGTAACATGACCATTTCCGTATGTGTTTGCACAATAAATTCGTTTATAGGAAAAATTTATTCCTGCAAAATCATATCAAATAGGTACAAGACTAAGGCCTTTCTAGAAATAATTTTTTTTCGGAAAATTTGGCACGACTTATGTGGAAATTGTAACAGCTCAAAATACAAAACCCTGCCCGATCATAGTGAACATTTTGCTATAATGCTGATGGTTTTGAATTAATCAATGTATTTAACTTGGAAACGACGCAACGGATGCCAAGAAGATATAATCAGTGTTTGTGTGAGGAATTATGGAAGACCAGACCGCATACATAATATCCTATCAATCCTAAGTGAGGCCACCGTTTGAAAACTATTTACACTACTGTTGACTTGTTCCTGTGCCACCTGTGCATCAATTTTTCATTTCAAATTACATGTCGACAAGAACTCAACATACCATAACACTGACTCATATGATCCTCTGATGGTCCGTTACGTTAAAAATATCGAATGTCCTCGCTTCGCTTATTTGATAATATCACATCTAGTGACGAAAACAACCCCATTTCGCAACTAGTTCTTATCTTTGTGAAAGTGACAGAAAAGAAGTGCAAATCAGGTCATTAGAAGTGAAATAAATTAAGGAGTGTACTCGACGCAGTAGTTTAAATATCCCATATAAATTAAGTTTTTTTTCGGGCAAATTCATGTAACTGCTGAATGTGTTCAACAGGAAAGGCGATTTTGAGAGTGTTTCGGGTGTTCTACGTCTTATTCATCTTCTAAAATGTATTCGGGAATCCTCGATTCTAACCGCTCGCGATTCAATATCACAATGGAATTGCCCTTTTCATGTTGGTATATTACAACTGCGCTCCGACGTCCCATATAATAAGGGGCCCAATGCAGGTTAAAAAACATAGCTAACGCCGACCCGTACGAAACACCTATTCGTATCAAAAGCCTTTAGTGTGAAATTCTTTATTTATCTTACTTCATTTTCTTCTCTACTAAAAAGCTATTCGCCTTTAAAATCACTTACATTATCCACTCTTTGCCTTGTTATCATCAACAAATAAATTACCGGAGGAAATATAGACAGCCCCGTACGAATTCACTTTCATAAATTCCTATTTAAACAGCTATTATATAGCGTCAATTTTACCTATATTTTACTATAAATAAACATTTCACAGATGAATATGCTATTATATAGCTCTATATGCCTGTATATAGCTCAATATAGCTGTATATAGTTATATATAGATGTCTCCATAAATGGAATGCCTGAAGCACCACACACACATAACCAATTCCATCTATGTTAACAGAAACTCTCTAAGTACCATTTTTCCAGAGATATTTCAATTTTACTGAAATCCAATATGGCTGCCGGCAGCCATTTTGTTAGGCAACAAATATCACTGACGCTTTACATTCGTTAATACCTTTCAAACAAAAAAAAATCGTATTTATTTGATTTTACGCATGTTCACAAATACCAATACCCTCTCTAGCATAACAACTTCGTTTTGACACAGTCAAAATACCACCTTATTTTGCGTAATTTACGCATTTTTCAAGGGTTTCTCCAAGTGGATAAAGTTATAATTCTCAAACCAATTTTTCCTTTAAAAGTAACAAATTTTTGCGTGCTTTAATGGTTTTGCTTTAAAAAAAAAGATTCGATTTAGAGAAATCATCAAAAAACGAATATTTTTGCGTATAAATGTAGGCTAGAAATTTACCAAGCGATGAGCGCTCTTAAGAGTCATCGATGCTTTGCTTAAAAGCATACATTTGGGCGTGTTCAAATACTGGATTTTAGTTTACTTTTGATGATATCATTCCAACAGAATCCTTTTTCAAAAATATAGGGCCTCTATAACGACCACGAATCAGTTCATGAAAATTTCGTTAAACTTCTTACTTTCCTCAGAGCTGGTCAAACGATTACAACAAAAACTAATTTTTATTTAAGTTCAAAAAAAAACTCATACAAATGAATGAACGAATGAAGGAAACATTTAACGAATCTAAAGTGAGGCTATGTTTGAAAGTACCGTAACTTGAAAATGATCTATGTAATATTTTGGCCTCAATTTTAGTGTTTGCTTGATGTGAAACTGGAGCAGTCCGTTATTACGATCAAACTCTATATCAAAGCTCATATTTTGCGTTACTTTTATTGTGAAACTAAAAAGTAATTCAATAAATTCAATATTTGGTTTCTCGTGGAAGAGAATCTCGCAATCATTACGTTTGAAATAAGCCGCTCTTTTGGCACTCCACAGATATGATTTGGCTGGGTTCTTTTTCGCCTTCGCTTATGTCACTCACACGTGTGAAATCATTTTGACAGTTTTCAAGCAAGTGTGAACGACCGAACGCATTTTCATCAACTAATTTTTCTTTTTAAGTTAAAATGAGTGCTTCTAAGAAGGTAAGAAGTTCGCATAAGTTGGTTGAATAATGAGTTCTATCTCTGCAATTGTTGTCGCTACATTTTTGCTTGTGAAATAGAGGCGAATTACTGTCCTGATGGGTCTTGTTTCGTTGAGTAACCCATTGAACGTTGTCTTTGGACATCGGGTTTTTTTATTTTCTATTTGTTTGCTAAAATTCAAAAATTGAAATCAAGTGAAATGACGAAATCTTCTGTAATCTCCAGTCGAATCGGAAACGTAAACATTCGGACAAAATCGTAGAAAATGGTAAAATTCGAAAGACCGACCAAGTGTCACACAACAATGTTGAGAATGGAAACGATGCGTCTGACCATGAAATCGCAGAGCACCCAGATGTCGAGGAAGAGGTGGAAGAGGAACTAAAGACCACCGGATCGTTCAATATGAAGAAGTTCCGGGAGAAATTGAAATCGGGCGATTTCATTGCAGGTAACGATATTTGTGACACTGTGCCTGTGATTGACAGAGTGAAAAAAATCCATTTGCTTGTTTCGTTGCAGAACTTCGTCATTTCCTACAAGAGGCAGCGACAAATTCTGGTTTGATCGCTAAATATGTGAACGTCGGTGGCAAACCCTTAGAACTGATCGAAGCCTTGGAACGAATCGACAAAACACAGTTGTTCCACGTCTCCTACCTCTTCCAAATCACCCAGCTCGTTCTCATCGAAATTCTATCCAATTCCACTCAACTGACACAAGCGGCTGTTCAATCGTGTTCGTACCTCTTGAACAAACATCGGTCATGCATTGAGTCTCTGTTGAACTCACGCACCAACAGTCATCGGAAATCGGTACTGAAATTGCTGACTGCCGTTGTGGCTCTGGAACCATCATTCGGACGAGAGATTTTGTCCGCCATCAATGTGGTCTTCAATCCGGAAACATTGGAGCGTTACACACATCACACGAAACCGGATGCGAATGGTGGGGAAGAGACGGTTCGCACATGCTACATCCACTTTGTGATGGCATATCTGATAGAAGGGAATGTCATGCTGGTCCGGAATATATTGGACCGCAACGAATTGATCATGGCCGTATTGTCAGGCTTGGTGTATGACAGTCAAGACACGGTTTCGCTGGTATTGGGCACGTTATTGAAATTCGTCTTGAAAGCCACTCACGTCTCTAAAACCAAGAAAGTGCAAGTGTTCAGCGTTGACATTGTCACAAAACTGGTTGCACTGTTCGAATGGAAGGGTCCGGCTTACTTTGCGGCCACACTGGATAAGAAAGATAAGGCAAACGCCGACAGTTTTGTGGACAAAAAAGAACTCGAGCTGGTGTCGAAAGTGACCTACGAATTCCTGAACGTGCTGTTGTGTTCGCGGAAACATGGAATCGCCTTTCAATGCATCGGCTTCCGGTTGTTGAAGAAGAACAACACCCAGAAAGTGTTCTTGTCAGTGACCAAACAACCGTGGAAGAATCCGTACACGGCCGAATTGGCCATCGAAGTGCTTAAAGCTTGCCCGGAGCTGTCCAAGGTCGCACTGAAACGTTACAATTTCTTCCTGGATGTCAAGAAGAAGGCGGAATTCTTTCAAACCGTCGATTGGTTCTGTCAGATGTTGGAGGGCATGTCGCCGAACATTCTCAGAACCGGTGCGGAAAATATGAGCGCCTCCGAAATGGTGCAACTCATCCAGACGATTTGCATGGCGCCGGAAATTCTACAAAAACTGGCAATCGATTCGAGAATCCGAAACTCGAACATAAAGATCCGATACGCCACCACCCGACTGCTGCATGTCATGTTCAAGCAATGCAATAACTTCCTATTCGCTATCGGTAAATGGAACGTTTACAGTCAGCACGATATGCGAAAAATCAAATTCGACATGATCAACCACATCTTCGTGTGCTCGCCGACGGTCCAGCAAATTTTGCTGTCTTTGCACATGACACTGATGAAGCCCGGCGAGGACGATATGTTCAATCATTTAGAATCGACGTTGGATTTGCTGTTAATCATCGCCAAATCGATACCGTCCTTCATCGATGCATCGGCGTCAGTCATGAATTACATGAAGATCTTGCAACCGATCTATGAGATGCATCGCGGTCATGACAGCTCCACCCGAATCGAGCTGAAAGCCGTACAGTTGATTCTGACACTGGAACCGAAGGCTCTGTCAGTGAATACGCCGTTGTTTAATCAGGTCGTCGATTCATTCATCAATGTGTTCATCTTTGGTGCGGAGAAAGAACAGAACGAAGCGAAGTTGTTGCTGAGAAATGTGTTCCTGAACACAGGATTCTTCGAGAATGGAATGCTTGAGATTGATTTGTGGTTGGAGGCGCTGAAATTCATCGATCACGACGCAGTGGATAGTGTCAAGAAATTCTTGGTGAACACTTTGACCACGTACAACACCAACAAAGTATCGAAATTGGCGCCGAGTCAAATCGATGGTGTCAGCAATGTCAAGAACATCGAAGAACTGTTTTTCAACATTGACAACGGACTTACCTTGACCGGTTTTATGGACATACCGACGTTGAGCAATTTCTTCGTTCATGCTGTTGCCAAGCTAAGTGAACAGAAGGACGAACTGGCGAGCGGATACATTACCAATATTGGATTTCTGCTGTTCCATTATCAACCGGAACCGGAATCGATTCAGTCGTTGATGAAGGATACGAAGCATCAGTATGGCAAGTACATGAAAAATTGGTTGGTGAATGGTAAGCCCGGTAAATTAACTGAACACGATCTCGCCACTTTGGTGCGGTTTTACGAAGCTCTACTTGACGGTGACAAAACGTTCGAAGATGTGTTTAAATCAGCTTCATCGGGAGTACGATTGCGGATCGGCGGTGTCGAAATGGAAGTTGACCGAAATCTCAGCGCCGAGTCACGAGTCATGATATTCATTTACGTGACAATGTTCGTCGTCGTCCAATTGAACAAACAAAATGGCTTTGATGTGAAACTGAACGACCGTTGTACGACGTACATGAAAGGTTTGATTGAAGTGCTGCATCAATTGTGGAACAGTGACGCGAAAGACACAAAAGGTGGCTTCGAAGTTGAACAGGCCGATAACAGCTTCACTTCATCGCTGAAATACATATTCGAGAGTCGCTTCTATTTCCTCGACAATTTTAACATTTGGCACAACACCGGCGTCACGAAATTTATTGTCGATCTAACGAAGTACATTGGCGAACTGAGCGCCGACTATTTGGACGACATTCTTCATCATTATCGGACCAAAATCACCAACCAAATTGAACAGGCAGTTCTTCAAGCCACAGACAAGGATAGCACGTTCAAACCTCCATCAACATCGGACGATGTTCTGGCAATACTTGACGTTTTCTCGTTGAAGCATGATCATCTTGTTACGATTATCGAAAGTATCGGCAAGTTGCCGACTGATGAATTTTCAACGGTTTCTCCGATGAGCCGAATTTCCTTGGACATTTTGGGCTTTGTGGTCAAACGCGTGGCTAATCTTAAGGTGAAGGTACTGTCCAGCGAACACATCGCGAGCATTTGTAAGATCTACGTAGCAGCAATGAGCCACACCAACGATCAGCCGATAAATGAAAGGTTTGAAGATGCGGTGTTCAGCTACTTGAAAGTGTTCTACCACAGCATTGGCTCTGTGTCCGATGATCTATTTACGGCGATACTGAAAAGTGGAAAGCCATCGAAATTGGCCATCAAATTGGCTAGTCTCCTGTTGGAGAGGAATAAGACGTTTACGGAAAGCTTCGTTCAACTGTTGCCCACATTGACAACGAAAAAGGAGCTGCTGTATCCGCTGTTGAATGTGGTCGCTAACGGATCACTGAAACTCGATCCGACTCTGCTGTCGTCAATGTACAGCGAATTCAAAAGCGGTATTATGAAAACCATCGAAAAGCCGCAGAAAGCCGGCGTCATCTACAAGGAGAACATATTCAGCACACTGTTTCTGATCGAACAGTGTATGCCGCTGAACGAGTGCATTGACTTTGCAAAGAAATCGAATAAATTCGATTCGGCCGAAGTGTATCAGCTTCAGATCATCAAAGCCATACATCTGAAGGCACTGGGTACTGACAAGCCCGAGCAACGGGAACAGATTTTCATGAATTTCATCAACATTTTCGTTCAATTGTTTTCGTTGCTGCTGAAGAAGGACAGTCTGGACTATCACAAGATCAACGGATACGCGATCATCATCAGTCAGTGGATGAGTTTGGGTAGAAGTATTCCCAAGATCAATCCGGATTCGTATCAGAAAATAACGACTTCACCGTTGTGGACGACCATCAGCCGTACCTGCTTGAAAACGGGAATAACTGCAGAAACAGCAAGCGACACCTCCGGAATTCTTCTGAAAATATTTGGATTTTTGTGCGACCATTTTTATGCGAACAATTCGGAGAACGCAGAACCGGCCCAACTCTACGAAATGGCTTTGTCCCACTCGGCATTCTTCGACTTAGCACTACAAACCCAGCGATCGAACACTAAGACCTACCTGATGTACACACTGTTCGTGCTGCTGCAGAAAAATGCCGCGTCAATTAAATCCAATCACGTGCCGGTGTTCTTGGGTGCATACCAGGCCAAGTTGTCCGAATGCGATCAGTTCATTTTGGCCATTTTACAGAAGTACGAGCTGGCCGGCATCAAAATGCACGAATACAAACCGTTCATGTGGGGTGAAAGCGCCGTTTCCTACTATTCGCTGAAGGAGAACGAAACGAAGACAAATCTGAATCAAGAATCACCTGCCATGCAGGCCATGTCATTGATTGAAGCGAGCTGTGCAGAGAAAACGCTAACGAATTTCCCCATTTGGCGTCGATTGGATGCAACGTCCCAGATTCCGAGAATACGGTTCAGTTACCATGGCATTGTGGGCAACGAACATTTGGACATGCCAAACATAGCAGCAAATCGGTTAGAGGAATGTGTCGTGCGGAACGAGTACGATCCGGAGCTGTCAGACATGAGTTATCGAAATCAGGACGTTTATGACGACATTTATGATCCAGCATTTTTCGTACCACTCATGTCTATGTCGTTCGCACCGGAAGCCTTTACCAGACCACTTCGACCGGTACAAAATGGATTGTTGGCAATGACATTTGCTGCTTTGTCTTGTAAGGGCAAATCACTACGGCTGGCCACTGGAAATGCTCTGCAACGGTACAGAAGTCATCTGGAACAGACTCGGTTCATCGACAACAAGGTCTGGCTGCATTTATTCGATTGCATCCAAAACGGTCTGGGTGAATTGACCGTCGACATGAGAAAAACGAAAAAGAGTCGAATTCCACGTGTGCCCTACGTGTCGGGAATATTTTTAGCGCAGACCATAAACATCCTCACCAATCCACTGAACGAACTGTATCGACCGATGTCCAACTACATTACGTTGCAGAACACATTCAACTTCCTGGACGTTCCTGAATTCAACGTGCTGTTCAACAGTTCGGATGTCAATCACGTGACTTATCGCAATTTTATGTTGGGCGTGATTCGTGATGGCATCAAGTGTGGAAGTGATTTCACACTGCTGATATCGCAGAGCATTTTCAAAGCGATATTGGGATTCTACGGTACGCCAATGTCGACGTTAGAGACGAATTTGCTCATCTTGCGAGTGATCAATGTGGCTGTTAAAATTCCAAAATCAAACAAAATTCTGTTGGAGAAAATCGGACTGTTAGCCTGGCTGAATACGGTGGTCGACACTGCGGAATTCTATCAATTTGATATCATTGACGGCCTGTGCAGCGTGTTCAACAGCATATGGTTTTCCATAAAACACGATCAGCGTGATTACGACAACGTAAACGAAATGGAGTTGCGCTTGTTTAGCATTCTGCTGAAATTACTTCCGAACTTATCGACGCGAACCGATTGTATGGCGTTCGCGAAATTCTTGAACGTCTTCGTTCGGGTGATTAAGGGTAACTTTAACTTCATCACTGAATCGAACGTCGATCATTTGATCAGCTGTGCCAAGGTGCACCTAACGGAAAACATTTTGGATTTGAGTTTCGTCAAAGGTGGTGATGAATCGTACTGTGAAAGTCGGATTTCGTATGTAAGGCAATTGAGGGAGGTAGGAGTTAACGAAACAGTTCTGTTTATAGATGTTACGATGCGGGAAATTATTACCGGTTGGTTGAAGTCGAAGAAATTGTAATGACATCATGTTCAAGTCTTATTATCGATGGAAAAATAAAAAAAAGATTTTTAATTAAGGATTTTGTCTATTGATCCACTTTTCGACTGCGGACCTTTCTTATCCTACTTTTGGAATCTATCGAAGTTTGAATAGAAAACAATTTGGTTATTATCGAGTGATTTACTACTGGAACTTTGCCAGTGATGACTCTGCCAATGATTTATAGCCTTAAAAAATGTGGTCACCGTCTAAGGCTCATAAGTGACAGCTTATAAACAGCCCACCATTTCCATAAAATAGCTCAGTAATAAGCATCGTAATGTCGTTTGCGTTCGAACAACTCAGGACTCTGCAGAGACGGAGATACGACTTTTCTACACGGTCAAGATAGTCAGGAACGATATTATCGTCCAAAAAATTATATTTTCGTTCAAAAAACGATAAAATCGTCATGTGGACGATAATATCGTTCCTGACGATATTGACCGTGTAGAAATGTCCCTACAGACCCTAACCATTTTCAACAGAAATATACAAAGTTTTTTGCTTCATTATTTTCAATCTAATTTTTGCTACATGTAACACCGCAGCACCGCTTCTAGCATAAACATAGAAAATACTAGGAGACTGATGGAGTAGGCACTGCGTTTCTTTTGTAAGGATAGATGACTTGTTTTCGTTGTGTGAGTTAAACATACAATGCAAAGAATCCTAAACGGTGCCCATCACTAAAGTCTCCAAATTCGGCACTTGTCATTTCAGTGTTTATGCTAGAAGCAGTGTTGCTTAGAATAAAGCTCCTTAACTTGTTACAGACGACGAGCATATGACCAGTATTATTAACAGGTCTATTACTTCCATCGATCAAAGTATTTTAATCTGTTGATTTCAAATCTTGTACTTCAATTTTTTTAACATGCATTTTACTATTATATTACGAACCACATTACCTAGAGCTTGTCGTTATTTTTGTCGTCGTTATCGATAACAGATGTCGTATGTGACATAGGTTTAACGACTCAATCACTTGGCAAAAATTTTTAACAAAACGCTGCAGAGAGGACTCGGGGCCCTGAGTACGAAACATCCGTTGGTCCCAATGGCGTCTGTGGTTCCGCTGCAGCCATTTCATAAAAAAATATTGGGAACGGGGCAGTTATTGGTGCATCAGGTATCTACGGTGCAATGAGTTCAAATAACCACATCAAAGGTCTTTACTGTCTATCGTTACTACAATATCGAAGGAAGGCAAAAATTTCTTCCTTCGATATTGTATTTGAGACCAACAGAATGATTATTTGAACTCAGGACAAACTAGTTAGATATATGGTGAACCACAGACGTCATTGGGACAAACCGATGCGTATTTTGCACTCAATCAACCGAGACCTATTCAACGCACTATGCCAACATCCGTGCAAAAAACCAGAGTTGCCTAGTGAATTTTCAAACTGGCGCACGAAAATTTACTAAACTTGCATCAAGGTTCAGAACCTTCACTTGCAAGAGGTTATCACCAATTTTTGTTGTCGCTGTCGTCGCTGTCCATAACAGAGATGACAGTTGTGACAGTTTAGTTTCCAATAATTGACGTTTACATCATTTGTTTACAACGATTTTTGGTCTGTTTGTTTTTGTGTTCTGTGTAAATTTTGAATTGTATTTTAAGGATTTAACCAGAGTTCACTGCGATTTATGTGTTGGAATAGTAAGAAGATAAGAAGATGAAAGAGATCGTTTCACGGGTGAGTGAAATTTATCATTCACAAAAACCCATGAAGACCAAAGGTTTCTTTCCTTAAATTTTCAACAAGTCAGACAGAAATCAGTTGCCAGTCTCCATGTCCATCAATTCACCAATGTTGTTTCGCTAAACTTTTCAGAATTATTAATAAATTGACTCGTCCTTAACAGAGAAAAAGTGTTCCGAGTAGACGTTCCATGGTGCCGCAATATCAACATTCGAAGACTGATTCACACGATGCTCAACGAATTGGCGAGGAAAACCTACTAGATGATATAGAAGAGATGCAGCAACACAATGTTCAATTCAACGATACTGCCGGAACCGCTGATAACTTTACAGATGTCGATACAGAGATAGACCGGAAAAGTCCCGATTGTGACATTTCGAGCTATGTCGAAGCCGTATTGGAAGATCCGAAGCAGGTAGGAGTGAACTCTGATTTTCTTACGTTTTCATCTTGATCTTGGAACACTTTTGTTTCGTCGTAGAATGAGCATGAATCGGAAGAAGCTCAAAGCCCTCGGATGGAGTCAGGCGATGCCGAGCCTGAATTTGTTTCAACGAATAATTTACCGACACTTTGTGTCTCTTATAAACGGAAGTCTCGCAGGTAAATTGTGTGTTTGCCCTTACGATCTCTTCGAGACTAACGAATTGATTGCAGATCGAAAGACAGAGATGCGCTCAATGATGAACAGTCTACTCGGGTAGATAAATCCGAAGGTTCATCACGGAAGAAGAAGCAGGTAATTTCGATGAGACCACTTTCCATTCTTTTTGGTCTTTGCTGATGATCCAGCCAGTCAATTGAATTTTTAAATATTTTCTTTTCCCGCCATTGAAATGTGTCCACTTGATTGGGACTATCTTCCGAGAGACGCAATGTTTGATTCATTTTATCAATTCAGGTCAGAGTTCGAGTGAAACGTTGTGATTTCGCTGAAAAGAATCCTGTCGCTCGTGACAGTAAGTTTTCACTCCGTATACATTTCAAAGAATCGAAAACGTTTCCCTGCACAGAGTGTGACAAACAATTCAATCACAAGGGACATCTGGAGGAACATTTTAGAATCCACACTCGTAAGTAGTCACTGGTGGCCTTCCTCTTTCCCCGAGGACGAATTGGTGCAATTACTTAAATTACTTGATGTGCTTCTAGGTGAAAAACCCTTTACTTGTAAGGATTGTGGTTTCGCCTTCAGTCAAAAAGGTCATTTGACAGCCCACCAGAGGACTCATTCCGGTGAGTAAAAGGACAAAAGTTTGCCACACTGATAGTGAACCCCTGCCAATAAATTTCAATTTCAAAATTTGTTTCTTAGGCGAAAGACCGTTCGAATGCCTGATTTGCAACGTAGCTTTTTCTCAAAAATCCAATCTTACTCATCATATGCTGATCCACAAAAGTAAGTTTCTGACTATGAATGTTCTCTCATAACCAGAGAAATGATAAGTTGGCAACTCTGTGGCGAGATGGAAGGAACATGTGAATGACAGTTAGCTTCTATGGGAGAGAATGTGAGAGAAGGCGTACCAACTTATAATTTCTCTGATCATAACAGAAAAGCTAACACGGTGTGGGGACATTTCTGCACGGTTATATCGTTCCTGACGATATTGTCCGTGTTGAAATGTCACCTCTCCTCGAACATATCTAACGGCCAAAATTTCCACTTCAGATGAAAGGCCATACACGTGCGAAATCTGCAACCGATCATTTCGACGAAGGGATCGTTTGACACATCACCACAGGACGCATGGTGGTAAATGAAGCCACTAAGAAAAGTCAAACAGAGATCCCAAAAATAAATCGAATTTTGTGTGTTACAGAAAAGCCTCACAAGTGCGACATTTGCCTGAAAACGTTCCGACAAAGATCGCACCTGATCAGTCATCTTAAGAAAATCCACGACGAAGTACCGAATTAGCAGTAGCGGTTCTACCGAAACTATTGTTTTATCGCGCAAGTATATTTGAGACGACGTGTCGAGTGAGATAGTTTTCCTGTCGCTGTAGAGGAGCCGCGGGATTTCTTTTTAATTGAATTTTAATTAAGTTTTGTGTTCGTTTTTAGTGGTCGACTTAAAATATTGTGAGACACTACCTGTGTGTTGCAGGTAGATTAGCTCTGTTATGAAGTTAATTTGTGAATAAATGTCTCTTTGCTATGCGATTCGGATGTAGACACAGAATTTAAAGACTTTATTGGATGTCTTTCAAAGTGACGCCAATCCTCGTCAAAAGGCTGAATATTTCGAAAATACAAATGTTCAGTGTCAATCGAAAGGTAATTGCAGTAGCTTTCAAACGAGCCCCATCTTGCTACGCGTTGACTTCCTTTTGTAGTTTTATTTCCGTTCAAAGTCAGAGGTTTAATATCCGAAAATTATTCTTCAAGTCCAGTAGTTGCAGTGACAAATATGGTCAAATTGGATGTCATTCTTGAACACATACGGCATCATTTCATCATAATTTTTCGATAATGTTGACTTTTATAAAATTGGACGAAGAAGCTCGTACTCCTTTTTGCACTATAGGGTAGGCGTACCAGTCCTCGGACACGACCCAATGCTCGGACACTTTGACATTAAAAGTAAAATAATTTACTTCTAGCACGAAAATATTGTGGATGACTATCCTTCAGTTGTAATTTGTAGTTTTCACTATCGATTGATCGTAAAATTGGATTCACTAGGAACACTGTGTAATTTTAATCATTGAAACAGTGGCACCACATACTGAAAAGTTTAATTTTCTACCTGAAAAATAGTTTGCGAGGTGATCAAAACACTTCTTTTTTCTAGTTGAAAATTACTTATATTGTACAGTGGCTTTGTTTTTGAGATTAATTAATGTTCAAAATAATATTATTTTCACTCAAACACGATTATAAACAATTATTTCTACGATTTTTCGGGTGTCCGGTTGATACAAACATGATATTTGGTCTTGATTCATAGTCGGACTATATGGAAAACATATGAAGTGTCAAATTCAACATATGCCATGTTAAATACACCGAAAATGGTACCAAAATAGTGTAAATCAAAAATGCTTTGTAAATTGTAATTTAAATGGTTTTATCTATTCAATTTAGTGTTTTCACTTCATTTTTAGTGTATTTGAATTTTTAACAATTGACTTTTTTTATTTTATTGAAAAAAATTCGTGAAATTATTTATACTATCATCCAAAAAAACGATATTATCGTCCAAAAAATTTTCATCCAGGACGATAATATCTTTCAACTTTCAACTTTCAACTTTTTATTACATAAATAGAACAAGAAGGAAATGAATCCTTATACAAATGTCCTTACGAATACACTTAGGATAATAATAATATTTACATTTGATATGGGCAAGACATTAACGACGATACACAGTACGATAATTAGAAAAGAAACATGATCAGATTCAGCGACGAACATTAGATACGAAGTATTGGCATAGTTAAAATCAAAATTAAAGTTAGGCGTTACTGTGACGATTTAGGAAAGACAAAACAAAAATGGCAGAAAGGGGTAATGGTAATCATCAAAACTAGGGCAATTATACTTCTCGATAGATTAACACAGGGCTCAAAGGACACAATCAAAACTTACGTGCATTTACGAACGAAATAAATCATGAAGACGCAATGAACTCTGTACCACAAGTCCAGTAGCAACCCGTTAGTCCACAAGTCTACAAATGCATGCTAAGATAGTCAAGACAAGCTTTTCCGAATCCCGCAGCCGAGTTAATTCTCCTCACACTGACAGGCAACGAATTGTAATCAGAAACTGTTCTGACGAAAAACGAGCGATTATATTGAACGGTGAGGTGCCTTGGTACCAAAAAAACATTACTTCGCGACGAGCTTCCGTGAATCAGCTTATCAAACAGATATGGTGGACTTTCTGATCTGACAATGTTATGTAATGCAGAGCAGCGCCGGTGTCTGATGTAAGTCATCAGAGAGCAGCCAAAAATCCTATTCACATAATCTCGAGTACTGTCATAGCGTCTTAACCCGTACACGAAACGAACACAGGCAGAGAAAGCTCTTTCGAGTGACTTAACGTCAGCAGCGCTAAGGTTGGTTGAGTAAACACACTCGCCATACGTGAAAGCCGGTACAATGAGGGTCTTGACCAACATTAAACGCATTTTCGTTGAGAAAAGGTGACCGTTAGGCCAAAGGCTACGAAGCCTCGAGAACACGTTAGAGCATATCACTTTCACCTGACTCTTAAAGGAGAGTTTCCTATCCATGAGGAGGCCAAGATTCAACACTTCATCCATATACGGTATTACGACACCATCAAGAAGGATACGCGGAAACAATTGGGTCTTCAGTAGCGCATCACTCAGCTCAGAAAAAACAATCGCCTGAGACTTCTTCGCATTCAATGATAGACGATTCACACGTGCCCAGCGACTGACCGCATGCAGATCCTGGTTCAATCTGAAAACCGACTCATTCAGACGACTCCTATCAAACGAATAGAACAATTGAACGTCATCAGCAAACACGTGGTGTGCAACCGCCCTCAAGCACGCTGGCAGATCATTGATATATAGCGAAAAAAGAAGCGGGCCCAGGACCGAGCCCTGCGGAATCCCAGATCCATTGTGCAACGGCTCTGACACGAAACCACCAATGCTGACACATTGGTGTCGATCAGCGAGGTAGCTCCTGATGAGGCTAACAGCCGAAGCCTCAAAGCCGAACCCAGTAGATAGCTTAGAAAGGAGTCTAGAGTGATCAAGAGAGTCAAAAGCCTTGGAGAAGTCAAGCAGCACCATAATCGTAAGACGCTTCCTCTCAAATGACTTTCTGATCTCGTCAGAGACATGAAGCAACGCCGTACTCGTACTATGTTTTTCCCTGAAACCAGACTGGTATTTGTCAAGCAAATCATTCGATTTAAGGTACGCAACCAACTGCTCCTTCGCTAGAATTTCTAACACTTTCGACAGGCAAGGGAGCACACAAATCGGTCTAAAATCATTTAATCCCCGAGATCTGCTCTTCTTATGAACCGGCAGCACCTTTGACAGCTTCCAGATACGCGGCACAGCAGAGGACGTGAAAACGTAGTTAATGATGTGGGTAAGCGGAGGCAAGACGAACGGCAAAATCATTTTAACAAACACCAGAGGGACTCCGTCCAGTCCAACCGAATTTGACTTAATGGAGTTAACAGCCCTTGCAACATCGAGACTGGACACGTTGGAGAAGCTAAAACATGCATCACGGTTCGTAGCAGAAGCGACGGCTGCTCTGTGATCATCAGCACCACGTGTATGATCAGGCTTAACAAGATGGGCATTAAACTCACCGGCCGTAAACTCTGGTTTAACGCTACTCGACGACACTGCACCAATCTCCCGCAGATTCCTCCAGAGAGCCTTCGACCCGAGCCCAGCGTGAAGCTTAGGCTGCATGTAGTCATACTTAGCTTTCTTGATCAGATTAGTCACCAAATTGCGGAGGCGACAGTAGTGAGACCTTGTTACCCGACCACGTCTATACTCGGACTCTGCAACATCTCTCTCAAGGATAGCTCTCTTTATTTCATTCGTAAACCAAGGCTGAGTAGAGGACAGAGACTTGTCAGCCCCAACCTGCTTCAGAGGGGCATGCGCATCGAGAAGAGAGAGAACTTTATCATTGAAGATGTCCACCATATCACTTGCATCAGTTGAGTGAAAAATAGCATTCCATCCAATCGAAGAAGCATCAGAGTTAAGCGCACTAACATCCACTCGCAACAAATTTCTCCTAAATCGGGGCACTCTAGCCAACGACTTGTTGCAGCTGTAAGATCCAAAAAGCAAGTCATGACGTGACATGCCATGCGACACCTGATTGAAGAAAATTACCTTTTCAGGCCTATTCGTCAGGCACAGGTCTATAAGCGAAGGTCGTTCATTGAACGGATAATGGGACGGTATGTCACCCACCGACTCCAGACCAAATTTATCGATAATGTCGGCAAACATACACTTACTGCAGGACCTACTCAAACAGGAGTCACACCGGCCATTAACTGTCCCCATTTGATTCTCATTAAAGTCACCTAGGATTAACACATCTAAATTGAAAAATTCTAAAATATTGTCTGGACGATATTACCGTTCTAGAAAATCTAATGGATATTTTCGTTTTCTGTACGATAATATCGTCCAAAACGATAATATCGACCTGGGCGATATTATCGTTTTCTTAAATGATAATATCGTCCAGTACGATACTATCGTTTAAAAAAACGATAATATCGCCCAGGACGATATTATCGTTTAGTTTTGGGTGGTAATATTGTCCAGGACTCGATTTTACTCATAGGTGCAGCAAGAACCGAATTCTCTTCCAAAATATCGAAAAACAATTGTCAGAGGAAATCACCTACCAAAAAATAAAAGAAGGGCAATTTACTCACACAAAGTCGGTAACTTCCTCCATTAAAAATCAAATTTTTTATTGCAGCTATTTATCAAGTCAACGTCTTTCCTCATTGTGGAATATCTTAGCTCAACTCA
This sequence comes from Bradysia coprophila, assembly GCF_014529535.1. Classification (NCBI taxonomy): domain Eukaryota; kingdom Metazoa; phylum Arthropoda; class Insecta; order Diptera; family Sciaridae; genus Bradysia; species Bradysia coprophila. Next base: position 534,317 of record NW_023503927.1, on the reverse strand, counting down.
AGACAATCTTGAGATTAAGTTGAGTTGAGATCTCAACTCAACTCAAGATTTTCTTGAGATCTTAATCTCAACTCAAGATTACCACAATCTCAAGTTGAGTCAAAATTAGCAGAACCTACAGGGAAAGCATCGTTTCGATACATTAGGTGAAAGGAAGACTTTACAAAGTATTTATTGATAGAAAGCAAATAATTGTAAAATCGGTTGTGTTCACTACATACATTGGTCCATACACATCAGTGTTTAAAAACTGCAGTGTTACATGTTACAGTCGAACGAGTCGAACTCTTTGATCCCAGGGAATTCATCCTTTTACAAAATGTAACGTAAAGATGTTTTGTTCGTTCCTTCCTAGGGAATTCACACTTTTACGAAATGAAACGTAAGGGTGTTTAGTTCGTCCCTAAATAATTCATCTTTTTACGAAATGAATACCAACTTTGATCGTACATAAAAAGCGTTTTAACACACCGCGCGATCCGGCCCATTGCCCCGGAGCGAAGCGGAGGGCCGCAATGCGAGCCGGGCGCCGGAACGGTGTCGGAACATAAGTTTTTTTTTTTCTCGCATCGTTTAATAATTAGTCTGTGTAATTTTTCTATATAAAATTTAAATTTACGGAACCAAATGAACCAATTTTTAATATATATTTGGCGTCTATAAAAAGGTGTTTATCTACAAGATTTTGTGTTTCGTCTTCAACAACCATCCAGAACGATAATATCGCCCAGGACGATATTATCGTCTAGAATTTTTATTTTAAATAAATTAGTAACGATATTATCGTCTCAAATTTAAAAAAATAAATTAATTAAAAACGATATTATCGTTCCAAAAATTATCGCACAGGACGATAATATCGTCCAAAATAACGATAAAATTGTTCAGAAAAAGAAAATAACGATAATATCGTCCAGCGGATATTTTCATTCAGGACTATATTATCGTAAAAAAACGATATTATCGTTTTTTGAACGATAATATCGTTTTTTAGACGATATTATCATCTAAAAAAACGATAGTATCGTCCAAAAAAACGATATTATCGTTTAAAAATGATATTATCGTTTTTTTAAACGATAATATCGTCCAGAAAACGATAATATCGTCCAGAAAACGATAATATCGTCCAGAAAACGATAATATCGTCCAGAAAACGATAATATCGTCCAGAAAACGATAATATCGTCCAGAAAACGATAATATCGTCCAGAAAACGATAATATCGTCCAGAAAACGATAATATCGTCCAGAAAACGATAATATCGTCCAGAAAATGATAATATCGTCCAGAAAACGATAATATGGCCCAGAAAACGATAATATCGTCTTGAAAATATTTTAGAATTTATAATTTTAGACGATATTGTCGTCCTGGATGAAAATTTTTTGGACGATAATATCGTTTTTTTCGACGATAATATCGTTCCTGACGATATTGACCGTGTAGTTATGTCGCCTCATCAATTTGATAGTTGACTATCAACTTGTTAGTCATTTATCAAGTAGGTAGTTTTTACTCCCTTTACAACCGTATCTTTCGTCAGCAAAATGCCTGTTAGCTTGATTAAAAAGTGTGAGAAATTTTAATGAAAAATTTAAATTTTTGCAGGCATTATAAGATGAATTATCTCAACTAATTTCTGAAGACTTTTTTTTAATTCATGGAATTAAATGAATCAAAGATAATATTGTATAAATTTTATGAGTGTGAAGTTTGCGGCCAGAGCGAAGCGAGATTATATTCGAGGGATTATTTTTTCTCGCTCAACCGATAAATTTCTCCCTTTACAAATATTTTAAATTCCTTTACCATTATAGAGTCGAAATCGGTACCAATTTACCGAAGTGATTGGAAAATAAAAAATATCAAGCGTAATAATTTTCAATAAGTTTTGAATGATATAGTATTCTGTGTAAATACCAACTCCGATAGGAGCAGAACGTCTTTTAAATAAAGATTTTATCTATCTATCTACCATATGAAGATATATTAAGTACCGGGGGCCTTCCATTTTTTGTACAAAAGTGTAAGAGCAGAACATCTATCTCACTTTTTTATTTTGTGCAAAGTCCTCGTTCCACATTGACAAAGCATACTTCGCATCTACTCTGATGTAACAAAAAGGCAATCAAACAGAATAATAGACAGCTCATTCGAGTGGATAGTTTACGGGCAGAGCGAAGCTCAACAATAAAAAATGAAATGCAATGAAACTGATCAAAAATACATTTAGAAAAGTGTCAGTCAAGGGACTTGACCCGCCCAAAAGGTGGGACCTAGTAAATGTTGAGACATTTGAATTCCGTTCCTTTCAAACGACGCGAGTACAAAGTAAAAAGTAAATTGACCAAAGCTGCACTATTTCAACGTTTCCGAATTGAAGAAAATCGGTTAATTAAAACCTGAAATCGAGAGCGAAGTGAGCGAAAATTTTTGTTTGTTTTATACTCACCTACTGTCATCTAACCATTTTAACTCCTGTTCCTTTCCCACTCATTTCGCTAGTTTCACGATTTGATAGTTTTTCTGTCAATTCTCAATCTCGATTGCAAAGATCGATTTTCCGTTTTTGGTAAGCTCCGGATTTCTAGTCATTTCCCGACTTCAGTCCATTTCTCGATTTCCATTCATGTTCCCGCTTCTTTTCTACTTTTCATTATAACTTCCCGCTGGGCCAGTATCCGGCCTTTTGGCATTATTTACATACGTTTTTTCTACAGTCCCATAGTTCTAGGATAGGGAAGACGGTGAAACACTTAAAGTGACTTTTTAGGTGACTTTTAACTTGTTAGCCAAAAAATTTCCAAAAACGTAAGAAATGTCTAGTGTCTAGAACAAAGAAGTAATAGGAACGTCAGGATCGGCATTATTTTGGATAAGTTACTCCACAAACAGCTACAAAAATAATTTCATCGAGGAAAGGGACCAAGAAAATAGTTATGTCATTCCAGAAATGGAACTTTCCACAACCCTTGAACAGAAATGAAGAAGAGGTGAGGTAGTAATGAAATGTCTATGCAAGAACCACTGCACTAACAAAAATGAGTTGAAAATCTTAACTTTTGCAGGTAACTTTGTCTCCAGGTACAACAGTTGCCACAGCTGTAGCTTCCCATATGAAAAATACAGCTGTAGCAGATAGATTACCTGGAGACAAAGTTACCTGCAACAGGTTAGATTTTCAACTCTTTTTTGTCAGTGTGTAACTAGTATCCCACCAATAGCTACTTGTCATTTATTGATTCAGAAAAAAACTTTAAAAAATTCTGTATTATGACGTTCGTATCTTAGGCTCCTGAACATGACCATGGCCAGCAGGCTGAAATGAAATCAGAAGTAGCTTTCAAATGACAGATCATGTATGAATTGGAAATGTCCTGGTCGAATGGGTCGAACTAGAGTTTTATAGAGTCGGAGTTTTGTTGCAACGGGATACAAGTGACCTTTTGAACAGGTGTTTCAGTGCATAGAAGCTTCTGCTTCCTTGCGTAATTCTCATTTTGATCTCCTCCTCTATATCACTGGTTACGTTTAATGTCGAACCTAAATACTTGAATGCCTACATGACTTCGAAATTGTACGTATCCATGGTCACGTTTTGCCCCACACGAGATCCTTGACTGCGCTCCAATGCCAGATACTTGGTTTTCTCTTCGTTTACCACGAGTCCTCCTTTACACGCTTCTCTTTCCATTTATATGAAGGGTTCCTTGACTGCTAGTGTCCCTCTTCCTATCAGGTCAGCATCGTCAGCGTAAACCGTTAGCTGATGGACCAGCCTAGTTCATTGACATGGCTCTCACAACTTTATCTAACGCCAAGCTAAACAAAATAGTTGAGAGCTTGTCACCTTGCCTAAGTGCTGTTTAAATAGAGAAGGCATCGGACAGCGTGTTGTCGACCAGAATCTTGCATCTCGTATCGGTAAGCGTCGCTTTGGTTAAGTTAACGAGTTTGGTTGGGATGCCAAATCAATATCAAATCAAGGGTCAATATCAACTACACCAAAAAAATGTCTCATGAATTATCGGTAATGAGCCGCACTTTCCAGAACAGAAGACATTTTTCAAGAAGATGTTATAGCTTTGGAGACTTTCAAGGTGGCTTTTCCGGTTGGAAAAAACAATTTTCAATTTTCTGGAACCAAACTTTTTTGTTCCACAAACAACAAAGAAGAATCTTAAAAAAACTTAAGAAGGTGCACGAAGCCATTTATTCGATACAAGAGACCTGGACTATGGTCTATGTGTAGTTTTATGGTAAAATGTATGGGGAAGACCAATCACCGAATTTTTCCTTTGCCTTGAATCCCGTTGGTTGGACAAAAAAAAATGAGAACACAGTGGACATAATGTTCGCTTCATAATTTAATAAAAAATAAATTTAATTACACAATTTCATTGCTTGAGTATAAAGTAAGAGGGGTAAGGTCAGTGTAAAAATCGTTTTAACTTAAGGATTAAATTGCATTATTTTAGTGTCTTTTCTAAATTTCTAAATGTTTTTAGTCTGGCAGCCCATTTTTCCTTTTACAAAAAGAAGATCCATTACTCGTTGCATGTCATGGCAGAAACATTGATTTGCTGGTTCCTCTCAAAGATGGATGCTAATTTGGCGATCAAAAAAGCAACTCCACAATCTCTATACTAAACTCGATGCGCCTGGGACATAGTAACCGTCGTAATGCTTTCGCAAATCCTTACTTGTTTCAATGTCAGTTTGACCTGACGACAAACTGGGACTGGGTCGTGAACCGATACTTCCGCTAACTTTTGTACTGTAGCCGGAATCATTGTTTGAATCCCGTTCCAATTGCACTTGATCGATGCTGTAACTTGAACCCATCATCGTATGGTCCAAATTTGAGCCGAATTTGCGATTCGTCAACAGTTTTTCTTGTTCGGGAACGTTGATGGAAGGATTTGTACTTTGACGATCGGAAAATGTTGACGGTAAGTTGCTGGAGCTCAATTGGTGTGTCGTTTGATACTGGTACGGTGACAAATTTCCATAGGATGGTAGCGCGGTATTTGAGTAATGAGTGGCGGCATCATTGCGGAATTCACTTTCATCAATCGACAACGATATTGGAAGCGGGTTGCGATTTCTGCCGGCAGCAGATAATCCGGAAGATGTGGGATACATTTGATTCGAGGAATAGTTGATTTCTGGTAACGTGTCTGTTATTGGAATGAGCCGATGTTTGTTGGGGAGATCGTGAAAATATGCGTCCTTCGGAATCAAGCAGCGAGTATCGAGAATTTTCGGTACCGGACTTTTGAACGATTGACTGATGTGCGACGTACCGTTGCAAAGTTGTGGGTTTGTTAAATGATACATTGGTGCTGTCGATGGGACCTCCGGTTGACTGTACATCTTATACGACTGATTAACATACAGTGAAGACCCTTGCGGATTACCAGCTCGTTGTGGCTTGAGCGCGTCCAGATAACGTAAGGATTTTTCAATGTTTTGCGAGTCGAATTGACTAACGCTCGGAAATTCGTCTTCGTCCTCGCTGCTTTCGGAGTCATGATTTTCTCCATATGACACACCATTCGATGCATTCGTTGTACCTACTTCATTGACAGTGCTAGTCGCCGGTGCACCATGTACATCAGCGAATGTTTGCTGGTTCGATTTCAGCGTTTTGATTTCACAATTCTTTATCTCGTACGTCGTGGCGATGCCATTGACCTGATTCTCCCTCTCATTATCTTCCCTTGTTGTCGTGTCCGACTGTGACGATTTTCGAAGCTGATTTCTCCAATGGGCACCATTCAATATACGACTCTTGAGTTCGTTCAGTTGTTTCATGTTCGCCATTTCGGATAGCTCGCATCGATCATCAACATCAGAGTTTCCGACGTCGAGGGTTTGATATTTTTTGTCTGCGACTCCGACTGCTTCCATGACTCCATGATTTGCTTCGGATTTAACAGTGTCTCCATCGGAGCTATTGCCATCGTCGAAACAAGAATTCTGATAAAATCCACTGAAGCCATCAACAACATCACCATCAGCTATACTCTTTGAAAAGTTCGTTGCGTTTGCACCTTTCGGACTGAAAGTTACTGCTGACGGAATATGCTGAGTCCTTTCATTCCTGTCCTGAACGGAGTGTGTTGCCTTCGTACTATCAGGATTCGAATATGTGGGACTTTGGGCGTGTTTGTTCAAATCAGTTCCATACAGACTTCGATAGGAGCTTCCACTCAATATACTGCTGCGTTCATGTTCGTTGTCGATATGTCCATTCCTCTCTTTCTGACTGATAAATTCCTTTGCAATTTCTGGTGAGACAGGGCTATGCTTGTCCATTGTTTCAATCTGTTTCCCATGGCCAAGCAACGAGCTGGTAATCTTCTCCATTTCCTTGGCAATGAATGCGGTGTCATCCATTTCCGAATAATGTTTCGACTGATTCCTCAACTGATTGATGGCGTCACCGTCAGAGCTGCTTTTATTGCTAGATGCGGAAACTCTTAAATGTTCACTACCTCGAACTCGCCGCTTTGACATCTGAGAGTTCAGAACACCGAACACGTCTTTGCTCTTTTTCCTGCAACTTCTCTCCATTTCTATGATTTCGTTCGTTTTGGACAACAATTCTTCCAATCGTTCAGCGACTGAAATGCCACTGCGAAGTTCCATCTTCTTTATGCGTTTGGACAAATCCGAATCGCTGCGATTCTCTAACGAGTTGCGGTCTTGCTCCGACGATGATATTCGGTTTTTATCGGATATGCTCGATTTGTCCTTATCCAGATCTTGGTTGTGCCATTCCTTGTTAAACTCGAGCATCGAATTTCGTCGATCCGAATCGGTTCTAACAGTGCCGTGAGTACTTCTCGTTCCACTTTCGGCATCATGGTGAACTATGGCTTCATGTGTGTCGATGTCCAGTATGTCATCGTAGCTTCTCCTCAGTCCTGCCGTCAGCAATTCAATATTTTCTATCAAATTATTATTGTCCAGCAGCTCCAGACTGCGGCATCGGGTCAATGTATTCGTGTTGGTTTCGTCTTTGCGAGATTTTTGTGTATGTGCCGATACTGTGGCTCTGGCACGATCTCCCCGTTTCAGCCACTGTTCTACATTGAGTCGCTGTTCATCGCAACGTATTCGATCGGCCAGCATGTTCTTCGAAATTCGATCAATTTGGTCTTCCGTTTTCATTGCCAGCGCTTGCACTTTGCTATCCAGTTTCTCCGTTGCCTTGTGAACATACTTTCGGATACTCTTTTTGTTCCTACTGATCCTTTCCTCGATATGACGGAAGAATGGACCGCAGTAGCATGTATTTCCAACACCGACAGGACCTGCAACATAAAAATGTATTTCAGTAAAATTGGAATCGAACACATATCCATCGCACCCCGCGCATACCTTTCCTTATATTTCCAGCCAAGTCCAAATAGTACTGTTCACCGGTGTTGAGCGGTTCTTTTGGTAAGGACTCAAGTTTAGGTGACGGAAACGATCTTGGATCCGGAAAGTAATGACATCCATACGGCGACCAATTTTTCGGGTCCACCTCACCTTTGCATTTCGTTTTGTCGCATTTTTTGGTTTTCTTGTCGTCCTTTTTATTGTGCCTCGAACTGCTCGAGCTTCGATCGCGCTCTTTCTCCCTGACATTCTCATCGATGGGCGTGTCGAGTATCTGTAGAATTTCCGGTAATTTCTTTCGTATTGCAATATCACGAGCCGTTTCTCCTTGGGAATTACATATTTTCAGTGAACTACCCGCATAAAGTAAGATTCTCGTTAACTTTCTTCGTCCCATGGCACCTGCAAATAACGTTGGTGAAATTAGAAATCTATTTACTTTCTGGGGCACTCGAAGAAAGACTTACAGGAAATGTGTAGCGGTGTATCGCCATTCAAGTTGACTCGTTGTGGATCACATTTTGCCGATAAGAGAATTCGAGTTGCTCCAGCATGACCATAACGGCATGCAGTGTGAAGCGGCGTATCACCATACTAATGACATAAAAATGAAAATTGATAATTCGCTTCGCTCAATCGAACCATTTCCGCCTGCAACTTTCAACTTACATTATTTTGTACATCGGGATCGCCTCCAGCCAATAATATTTCGCGACAACTTTGATTATGACCATTTTGAGCGGCAAGGTGCAATGGTGAAAAACCGCCAGCGTTTCTAGTTCCTAACAGGGAACTGTGCATCGTCCCATGAGCATTTTGTACGGCATCTTTAAGATGTTTCGATTTGGGTTGCTTGGAGTCTTTCGACGGTTTCGGCAGAACGCACAATGCTTTAACGCATTTGCTGTAGCCTCTCCATGCGGCTTCATGAAGTGGAGTATTACCATGTTTTGCATCTTTCGCATTTCGATCGGCACCAGCACGTAAAAACTTTTCCAGTTGCTGTAAATCACCAGTGATAGCGGCCTCGTGTAGCGGTGAATGGTTTGAATCAATCTGAAAATGGAAGAAGGAAAACGATCACTGACATGAGCTACAGATCGGTAAATGAATAAGTCATTGCAGAGTTGTTGGATTTGGTGAAGTCTAGTTCACCAAACTATAATTTAATTGATGTTCTATTACAGTGAGCAAGTCAGTGTAATTGTAATATTCAGCTGAAGAAGACGCTTTTCATTAAAGTTCCACATATTTTGTATCTCTCTGGTTTATTAACTATTCCTGGAAACCTGCAAATCAACAGGCTATGGGCCCAGGCCATAAATGGAGGAATATTTATTTGGAAAGAATCGACAAACAGATATGAAGGGAAATTATGATACGGAAAGATGTACGTGATTGCAGTGAAGTCGGGGAGGTTGCGACAAGTACAGTCGAGGAAGTCATGGCATTTACAAGCGAGGAAATCACGGAATACAGAATTGGAAACTACGGAATTGGAAATCCGGAATTGGAAATGCGGAACTGGAATTACGGAATTCGGATTACGTAATTGGAAAACGAGTATAAATAGAAACGGCAACGACTCCTGGAAATCTGCAAATTACCACGAGTTATACTTTTGAAGAGAGAGGGGACATTGTGGCGCTGGTGCTAATCGCTTTTCTAGTGCTTTTCTCACTAGAAATGTCATTCGACCAGTCGTCAAGAAAAGACAATTTTCTCATGATCTATTGAGTTGAGGGGAGAAAATAAAGTAAAATGCAACAAGCGTCTGAAAAAATCTTTTTCTCGTAAATTAGGCCCTCAGCATGAAAAGTTGTATACACATCTGTTGTGGACGGTATATTTTAGGCAATTTTGCTTGTCGCCCTCACTTTGTTCAGGTTATAATCAGCGAAATTGCCTAAAATATACCGTCCACAACAGATACGTAAATAACTATTAATAGTATAGGTTACATCGGATGCTGTGAAAGTAATTCATTACGTGAGGTATCAATTCTGTAATAAAAGTAAACTATCACGTGTGTTTTTGATAAACAAGCTTCGGTAGCTGTCTTTTCGACAAGCGAAGGGTTTCCATATCCGATCCGAAGGCGGGGTACAGAAAACGTTTTACGAAAAACAGTTAGGAAGTGGGTGAAGAATACACGAGGGAGTTTCCGAAATAATGAATCAATGTAGCAATATCCAATGTATTCCACATGTGATCGGTCATTTTCGCGAGTGACAAAATGCTACGTAATATGCCACTTTCGCATGGGGCAGGTAGTAAATAAATTGACTTAAACTTGTGACTTTGTATACGAGCTTTTAGCATCGTCCGTAGACTTCTACACATTACACAGTAAACAAGTTTTGCAATTCTACGTCCTTATTGAAATATATATTAAAAGAAGAGACTTCATTGTAGTCTACCCATAATCAATCGTTGCTTATCTGAGCCATTCATCTTAAAAAGTGTATTTAACAATCATCGGATTCGTAAATTCATTAAATTTTGCAAATTTCCTTTGAACGTAAAATTCCATGCTTCTTATACAAACTTAACGTTTGCTCATCAGGCAGAAGCAATAAATTCATCAAATATCTTTTACAATTGAAAGCTGAAAGACCACTGCTTCTAAGAATAATTATTTTGTAAGAATTCTACGTGTGTTTAAATGAACCTTTAAATCAATTCTCTTCTTTTTTATGTGTTCCATCTCCAGAGCGCTGGTACACGTTTTCATTATGTTTAACCGCCAATTTTTCAGCGAACCAGGCACAGCCAGCAACGCATTGTATATTTTTTATAAAACATAAATTCTGAAGTTCATTAACTTTTTCTATTGTTTATCATTATTTTTTATGGTTGTTCAGTGTCAGCTCCAAGTGTATATATGGCTTTACATATATGTTTATGTACAGCATCGAGCAGAAAATGTATACATTTTAACATCATTAAATTCTATGCACTAATGTGTGTAAAATATATGCACATTGGGATGTATAGCAGACAGATCTACGGTGTTTATTACTCGACAAAAATCATAGATTTATTTATAGCAGTTCCTTATGGCAGACTCACGATGATGGCGATGAGGCTCATGATATATATTGAAATATTAAATAAATTGAAACTAGACAAACTGTAATGGTTTTCAATTGTACTCATATCTCTTTTGTGTAACACCAATGGTACATGAATGCAAAGTGAAATTATTTCTTTGAATATGATGTGTATTAACACCTCCCACAAAAAAAAAATTGGTCGAAGAAGAAGAGAATGAATTGCTGTTCTTTGTTTTGTACTTTTGAGCATAATATAGAAGGAGCACCATATTAAGATTGACAGTTATTATAGCAACGAAATCAGATTAATATCACTTTGTGTCCGTCGCTGTATAGTTTTTCATTATTTGAACAAAGGTCTGAAGAAACCAAAAAAATATTTTTTTTCCTTTGCAAATGATTGATATGCAAAATGTTGTGGTCAGGCATGTATAAGACTGTGTGGAGTGAACTAGATCAATCATGTTTTTTTTTCCACAAAAACCTGAATAATTGTCGAAAGGAATTTCAATGGGGCTTAGGTAGCTGTGTGGTTTAAACCTGGGAAAGTTTACCGTTTATTGACCGAATGGAGAAAATAGAACTTTTCTCATTCCAACTGTCACTTTGTTTATGTTTTCGAAAATGGTATGGCCAATACCCTCACTAGCAATCAAACTACTTTTTTTAAGGTGGTGAAAGTGCCTTTGGAATTTACATGTAAATTTTACAGCGTAGTCAGTCGAAATGTAGAATACAAAGAAATAAGGTGTGAATTTGACACAGAGAGTTAAGAGTTTTTTTTTGCTAGAGAGAGTATTGATATGGCCAATCGATGTTTTCGTTTCATGGAGAAAAACGGCAAAACACAACTCGAGCCATATTACTGCCCTCGTTTTGCTCTGGCCGCAACAATCGTTCTAGTTGGAATTTCCTATTTTTTCCCCTCGGTAAACAAATAACTAGTTTGCATGAACTTTGGCGATATATAATGTTCGTCTCCGCCTTCACCTTTAAACCTGAAGAACAGAGTACCATAAACAATCTACTCCACATGCAAGAAAAAAAATAGCTCTAAATTGACTGGCTCGAGACGTTAAACGTATTATCATATTTGCATGTCTGTAATGGGTTGCATTTATCTAGCTGCTATCGGACAATTATATTTGAACGGTAAGCGATCCTTGCGGTCATATCGAATTTTCTTTGAAGCGATTTTTTCCGTTTCATTTAATTTTATGGAAAACAATCAAACACGAGCCATAATTAAGACTTGTGGCATGAGATTAGATCAAATTCATATCATGCAATATGCAGTGCATTTACCGGTTACAATTTGTAGGAAGCATTCGTAATTTTTAGCTCGAGTTAATTGCAGACTTTAAGCTGAATCAATTTGTTTTCGTAATATTTAGCGAGTAATTGTTTTATTGCACTGCGTCGATGATGTAGAGATCGAATATTTGATTGAATCGTTGAAATGTATTTCTTCACTGACAGACAGCTGTCATCTGTTATCGACAACGACAGCATTAATAACCGACAAGCTCTGACTAATGAGGTCTCATATAGAAAAAAGTATGTCAAAACAAATGAAGTAAAAGATTTCTGAAATCGTTCTATGAAAATCTTCGATCAAATGAAGTAATAGATCAGATAGTAAAAATGTTAATATGATTGCCGTCTGTGACAGGTTAATGAATTTATCATTTAACGACCTTCCTACTAAATTTCATACGACTTGTGATAGACCTCTTCCGAGCGCGAGCCCTACCTCATTAGATACGGATAAACTGTGGTCAAAAATTTAATCTCTCGACATATCTAACAGGTTGATGTGTACTAATGACTGGTCTAAAGTTCTTGTCATCTTTCGCGACCGAAACTGAGTGTAATTTTGGATTTTTTTCTCGGATTCTCGGAACTTTGCATGCAAAATTTGGTACGTAACTGTCTTAGTCAATTGATTTAAGGCACTTTCGCTTGCAACCATCACTTCGTTCGGGCTACAACTGGCGAAGTTGCCTAAAATCAATCGACCAAGATATACGTAATAGCAATGAATGTCAAAATTTGTATGGAGCGGAGGAAATAGTGATTTCATATTAAGAAACTCACATCTCAATGAGTTTCATTGAAAGGTGAGTTTGTTTATATAAAATCGCTATTTCCTCCGGTTTGTATGGATAGACCATAACTGGTTTGTACATTCATTACGTAATAGTATGTTACGTCATTGTTTTTAAATATTTGCTTGAGGCGAGGGTGGCGGGAACACTGTCAATATTGTCAGGAATGATATTATCGCTTAACAAACGATAATATCGTTTTCTAGACGACAATAACGTTCAAAAAACGATAAGTGCATTTTCACTGTCACAAACAGGGATGTAAAGTGCATTTTCCCGTGCATAAGCTAAGCATGTAAATAACTATAACAAGCCTTAAATCAAACTCTAAAGAAGTAAAAGCGAGAGTAAAAGTGAATTTTTGCAGAACTTTTCCATTATAAATGTTTTCATTTTGAGTTATGAAGGTAGTATTCTATTTAATTGAAAGAAAGGAGCCTAATTGTATCACAGCTATTCAAATGGTTTTTTGCTTGTTTCACATGCTTCACATGCACATAGCACAGTATGTTCTATAATTGTTTCAACATGCTTACACACCACACTCTACTCATCCATCAATCTAAGAAAAAAGTCGTTAAGAAATCCAACTTTCCATTAAATTCTGCTAACTGCTCTTATAATTACAAAACAATAAAACAAGTGAACTTAAAAATCCACATTTTCTTTCATTTATTCGTTTAAGAAAAAAAAAATCGACAATCCACACAGCTACAGAAGAGGTATGGAGGTATGTAATAATAGTAGCAATTAACTGCCATTAAACAAAGCACCGCTGTTTTCCTTCTCTATTTTGTTAGACCTTAAATTGAGTTGAGCAAAAAAGTGAAAGGAATTTTTTTTCATTTTGTTTCTATCAAAACACTATCATCATACACCCAGATCAAGTGAATCAAATGGAGCGAATTATTCAACACTCATTTAACAAATTAGAGAGATCGGTTTTTTTATTGTTGGTCGAATCCGAAAAGAAATTAAAAGGGCAAAGCCACTAGTTTTAGCTTCGAGAGAATGTGTTTTTTTTTAATTTATGTTAACAACAACAAAAACACCATCGGAAAACATAAACATTGAACGATTAACATAAATAAATGGATTAAATAAAAGTAGAAGAAAAACAAAATATTTTCTGTTGGTTTTACCCATTTAGTAACTTACCGTTATTGGACACGGAAGAATCTCTTCCATTGGCCTGTGTGAAGACCCATTCTGCATTTCTGAAATTAAAGCAGAAGAAATTGTAAATGAATAAATTATTGGTTTTTTTTGCTGGCTTGTATAGGAAATAGAAAGTTGAATCGAGAGAGGCTACTTATTCTACTCTTGTACGTGTTATTGGATTGCAATTAAAGATAAATGTAATTATTAAATTGAACACAATTCGAAAACTGCTTAAATTATACGAACTAAACAGCACTTAAAGAGCAGAAGCTGTAATAATATGAAAATATTGTTTATTATTGTCGAACGAGTTTTGTCGATCGATTTTGTAAAAGTCATCGTTGCAATGTTAGAAGCAATGAAACTATTGAATGGGATCAAACAAAATGGAGTAACTTGTAAGTAGGATAACGTCAATTATCAGTAAATTACAGCGGAGACCATGTAAAAATATCGCTGGGTGTTCTAAAATCTGAATGACAAGCTAGTCTGACTTGATTTTTTTTTAGAAAAGCGCTGTTAATACAAGATCCTTTGAGACAAAAGAAAAGTCTAAGAAAATCCTCCGAAAAATCCGCAAAATCAATAAAGGAATTAAATTCCATTAAAATCGAACCAGAGGAAGAAAATCTTTGAAAACTGAAAAAGAAATCCTTTGAAAATCTGTACAGACCAGAATCAAAGAAAAATCCTTGAAAATCCCCAAACGAAACTTACAAATATAAGCCTCTCGGCTCTGTTTACGTAAAAAAAAAATTTCCGATAATTTGTTGTGTTGTGTTGGTCCGTTGGTATAGTATCCATTCAACCCTTTGTGCGTCTTTTCTAAGACGCCTTCTGCGCGTATTACGCAAACTTTGCGCTTATGTAATCGACCATTCACGTGGTATCTGCTGTAATCTACTGTTGTACACGTCTACATTTTTATATATTATTTAGGACCTAAGATAATTCGACAGAGTGGACATACCTTCTCGCTACTTTCATTTGATAATTTGCAAGAAACGAAGCAACACTCCTTCATCTGTTATTGATGACGACGACAAGAATGACTTATTATCTCTAGCTAGGGTTTACTTAAATAGCAAAACGAATGGCAAAATTAAAGAAGTAAAAGATCTGGTATAAAACATATGAAGTACTAGATTGAATCTTTATGTGGCGATACGCTTTCTATTTATGGATGCTGACCTCTTATTGGCCATCACATTAATCAGTAATAAAAACAAAGTGCTCAAGAATGATGGCAGGGCTTTTAAGGTGGAAAAACAAGAAAGATGAAACAATCAAATTCAAAAGAATTATATTGCGTCTATTCGAAAATAGATTAATTTCCTCCTTAGCACATTTGCTGCTAACGACAAAATTACACAGTGCTAAATATTCATCACAAGATTACACCTGTTTCTTTTATGTCGTTTCAAATACTTATCGTAAAACATGAGAAAAACATTAAACTTAATAAAGCAATAATACAAGTTGTTAGCCGATCTCTAGGGTCACAAAAACATCAATTAATTTCATCAAGTCAAATCACTTTGAATCAGCTAACTGAAAGAATGTGTGGATTTGGTTGGCATCGACATCGACCATATTATATTCATTTAATGTGTCTTCGTTGGGTCGTTAAATTTGAAAATGCTTTTAATGTTATTATGGACATTAAAATTTGCAATGGCCAAACAGCTGTGTATCGAAACTGGTTGTGAATTCTTTTCTTCTTACAGTAAAAATGTTAATTGAATTCAAAACCTAATCAAGCTTCTGACAATTGTGTCCTGTACGTATTATGGGCGTGGTTCATTACCACGCATTCAAGGATATTCAACAAAAGTGCAGTAGTACTAGCTTTAATGGGAAACAATACAATAAAATGCTTTGTTGGATCGTCTTGTAAGAGTTCACAGACAGAGTGCTGCCAGACCATCAGTATAATTAAATAAGTCTATTACTTCTATTGATAAGCTTTACCATAAATTTAGCTATATAAGATCTCTAGAGATAACATATATACGAAAGGCTAATACGTTTCGGTATGATATGATATGTAACTAAAGCTATAGGTCTGTTCAAAAACGATCCACAGAGCCATAGCCTCAATACCTTTGGGAGTCAACAACAATTTTTTTGTTATTTCTCTGTGGATGTCTTTTTTACACGTTCACATTCGATTTTCGAATAATTCTATCACATTTCGTCATAAAATTACGAATTTCAGCGATCTATTTATTTGTGAACCCAATTCACACCGTAAGTATGCCTAAAATTTGAATTTCAAGTGAACGAGTCGATGAAAAAGTGAACCGAAAAATACATTGCAACGCTTTTTTGCATGAAAATGACGCTACGTTAGAAAGACTTGCATTAGAAATAGTTGCGTTAGAAAGACTTGCTTTAGAAAGATTTTGAATTTCGACCGCACTTATAGTACGGCGTGAGTTTTACTGCTATGACATTTCATGGATAGTGAAGTTAGTTATTTCACAAGAAAATAGATCGCAATGAATGAAGTACTGAAAAATATTGTGGTGCATCTACAAGTCAACCGAGGTGTCCTATAACTTCGTGGGTGACTATACTATAATGCGGTGTAATTTTTCATTTTTACACTGTTTCAAGGTCATGTCGTTGTCGTTAGTGGAAATATATTGAGTATGACATAGATTATCTTCAAGATACGGTACTTTCGGACGTGGCCTCACTTAAGTTACGTTAAATGTTTCGTTCATTCATTCATTTGTATGGGTTTTTTTTACGTGGATGCAATTGAATTTTCTATGAATCAGTAAATGAGTAAATCAGTAAATCAGGCGTAGCCGCGGTCGGTAAACACCCAAGAAGTACTATTTACATCATCCTGGCAATGTGGTAAGCCAGGTGAGGTATTTTTTTTCAAAAACTTGAGGTAAAGTTTTGGATCCCTGCAGTAAAGTTAACTTTACCTCACGTTTTTGAATAATAGTACATTGCTAGACAAGTGAAGTAATTTGATATCTCGTATCCAGATGAGTAAAAGTATCCGAGGGCTTCAGCCCGAGGTACTTTTACTCATCGTGATACGAGATATCAAATTATTTCACGTGTAAAGTATGGCGGTTTACTTTACGAGCGAGGGAAAGGGTCTTCACTAGTGAGGGAAAGGCCACATTACCTCACTAGTAAAGTAAAATACTATTACCTGCGCCCTGCTTGAGAATATCACGTTTGGTTTGATTGCTGCGTTTTTCATTTCAAATTTTCAAGTGGACTTACGGCGTTAAAATTCTACTGCTATGCTAGGTACGCGTAGCCGACCGACTTTATATTTTTAAATTATTTTTCTAAATTTATTTTCCCATTTGCATTTTTATTGGCGTTTTACTTTACGAGCGAGGGAAAGGGTCTTCACTAGTGAGGGAAAGGCCACATTACCTCACTAGTAAAGTAAAATACTATTACCTGCGCCCTGCTTGAGAATATCACGTTTGGTTTGATTGCTGCGTTTTTCATTTCAAATTTTCAAGTGGACTTACGGCGTTAAAATTCTACTGCTATGCTAGGTACGCGTAGCCGACCGACTTTATATTTTTAAATTATTTTTCTAAATTTATTTTCCCATTTGCATTTTTATTTTCCACATCGGAAAGAAAGCACCTTCGTCGGAGCTGTTAATTCTGGTGGATATTATTATTGTAATATTTAATCACGAAAATAACAATAAAAATATTCTCATGAACGATGAATACGTAATTGAATTCGAAATTCACATGTAGAACCGAAACGTATATTTAAAATGGTCTCAGTGCATGGTGTAGGTTACATGCCACTACATTATATAAAGACATTACGTGAAAAAAAGTCATAATTAGCATACGACTCTTCTGTTACAATGAACACAATCAGGTTTCAACTCAATATCCCGTTGGTATAATACAGAATTATGTTCTCCCAATTTTCAGCTCGCTCAACCTATATTCATCATATTCTGCATAACATTACGGCTAATTTATTCGTTCAATTACAAAATTCATTAACACAGAACTTAATACATGCTGAGGCGATGGGTCTACTCCAAATGACATTTCTTCAACCAATTATTATTTTATGGGAATAAGCATCACTGACTGTATTCCGACTTTATATTTGAGTGTAAATGGCAGAAAAACACGACCATACGAAGTGAGCAATTTTTTTTCTTCAGAACTTGTAAGGTGAAATTATACGGACAATTAGCTTACAGACGATGGAGATAACGCCCATTGGCTAATGACTCACATTACATAACTCTCATGATTATTACCATCTTTAGCACCATTCCCATCAACGATTCATTTCGCAATGTTAGAAACAGTCTCAAGTCAAAACACTTTTAAGTTTTCTTGCTTTTTTACTATTTATTCAAAATTACACCACATCCGAGTCCGACACGATTATTACGGTGGTTTAATGATGCACTTAACAATAATATTATCGGCAAAGATGTCAACGGTTTCTCAACAGTTGACCTAACATTCCATTCAGAATCCACCATACCACGTACCGTTATTTGCTTCTTCGGACAACTGAATTGATATCCAACCTGCCCAATCGACCGTCTATCTCTAAACTGACCGTTCAGCATCAGACCCAAACGCAGATTTTCATTGACATTGAAATAATGACAAAATTGCATATCATGTGGACTGATCGACACCGACCAACCGAACGGCCCAGATTCGTATCGGGCAAGACATTCCGGCATTGGCCAGAAATTGTTGAACAAGCGGTAATATCCTCGAAGCCCCAGCGTTAAGTTGTCCGTAACCGTTTTCAAGTACGTACAATCCACAAATTCCGGATAATTCATTGCAGTCACTTTTGATGCCGCAATCGATGCAGTGGAATTGTTGCCAATCCAATCGACCGTTAGTTGAGGAAACACCAGACTGTTTTCGTAGTTCACGACAGTGACAAATCTCATAAAGTTCGCTTGTTGGATTAAACTTGCTTCTACGTGTCCGGATGTATTGATCTCGCCCTGAAACGTTGGCCAACCCAATCCTATCCATTCCTTATTACCTGTAAACGATGTACCGAATCTGTAGCCATTATCCGGACCATTTGTTATGTTGATGACGTGATTGATGCCAAATTCTTTGCTGATCGATTTGTTGAAAATGAATTTGATTCCGTCAAAATTGAATGGCATTATCTCTTGGGTGCGTATATGCAGAAACTGCGGTAGTCCCGGATTTTTTTTCGTGGCGTTATTTTGTGGATCACACATTTTTCCGAAAATTGTTCCCATTTTAAATACAACAGGATTTTGACCATCAGTAATGACATTGATAGAAGTAAGTGTGGGAATGGCGTACTATGTTTGTGTTGTTTCGAACAAATTTTTGAGTCTCGTGGGTATCACAATTTTTTGTCAGAAATGTTTGTCTCCGCGGGGTTTTACTGTTATTCATAGTGTTAGTGACAATGACGACCAAAAAAAACGAAAGCGTCTAGCTACAGTTATCATAGCCAAATCTATATGTTAAAACAAATGAAGTAACAGATTTCAAATCGAACTCCAACGAAGTTTTTCAACAACAGAAGTAACAGTTTTAATAATTGTACCGGATTGTACTTTGGCATGTTTGCAAAAGGCTGAAATAGTTATTTGTTTACCGATGGCAGTGAAACAATAGGAAATTCCAACAAGAGCGATGTTTGCGCCCAGAGCTAAACGAAGGCATTAATATCGGTCGAGTTGGAATTGCCTTTTTCTCCCAGAGACACAACGTTTTTCATGCCTTCATGTTGTGTTTTGCCGTCTTTCTCCAAGAAACGAAAAGATCGATTCGTCATTTTTGAAAACATAAACAAGTGACAGTTCGAATGAGAAAAGTTCCATTTTCTCCCCACGGTAGCGAAATTGCTGCATTTTCCTCACTAGAAATGTCATTCGACCAGTCGTCAAGAAAACACAATTTTCTCGTGGCCTATCAAGTGGAGAAAATAAGGCAAAAAACAATGCGCGCATAACATCGAGACAGATTTGCAACAGACGTGATGGTGAGTCAAGCGAATGTAATATTGATCATCGGCGGTAATTTTGTGTTCTTTCTGCCTTAACGGTCAAAGAGTTACAGCTAAACTAAATCAAAATGTATGCCCGCAGCGCGGCGTGGGCATACTTAAAAGCTTGCAATTATGTTCAGCTAAAACAATAAACCAACATCACCTACAAGGAAATTTCACTCATAATGTCGAGTGATGATGAGATTTTAGGCCGTTGAATAAATAAGAAGAATTTACTTCACTTTCTACGAAATACATTTTCCAATTTTAATAACAAAATTTTCTCTTCAATGTCAAATTAATTGCCGTACTTTAATTTTGCCTCATAAACGTATTTGTTTAGCCATTCAACGATAATTAAGTGTCGCTTTTATCATCGGCTAGTGACAAAATGGACAGCACCATTAACCTACAAAAAAAAATATTTTTTTTTTGAAATTTTCACCGTTCACGCAAGCCTGTCTTCGTTTTTGTTGAACATAATGTATATACAATAAAATATCACCCGTAGATAGACGTTATTCATGAAATTAATGAAATTGTATGCAAATAAGGCTTAAACTATTGTACATATAGATACAGATAGATGGATAGCCAGATAGATACATTGTGTATATTGTGTGTATATACCAATAATAATATGGAATTAAATATCATAATTCTATATAGACTTGGGCTCGGTTTGAAGATTCATGTCAATAAATAATATGAAACGAAATATGAGAGATAGAAAAAAGCGTAGCATCTAGGTAAATACCGCTGTGTTTGACTTTAGTTCCCTTGACTGAAAGTCATGGGCCTTACGGATAATAAACACTCTAAAAGGTTAGTCACAAAATGTTCACTATGGTTGAAAATGCATGAATCACGGCAGAGTAAAATAAACCAGGCAGGAGTGGTTCATTTTCGAAACGTCAAATAAGGGACCTAATACACGGGATGAAAATGAACTCAAATGAACTATGTCACTGTTGAAAAATTTTATTCACAAAATATCAAGGACTAATAGATTATTCAGGTCCCTAGTAAAACAAGCGCTCCTGCCTGGTTAACTTTACTCTGTCGTGCATGAATTTATGACCAAATACAACGCACTTCCAGCATGAGTGGTACTCTAAATAGAGTACTGAAACTGGACAGTATATAGAACAAACTTTTCATACAAAATAATACTCTATTTGACAGCTGTCAATTCGCTTGATAGCTCGAGTAGTGCTCAACGGGTTTCCAAAAACTTGTCTTTAATCGACGAGCAATAAAACTACTGACGGCTATAACGGCCGGGTGATCTTAGAGATTTCCAAAAACTTTTTTTATTAGGAGAGAAGTGAAATACCTTGGGTTAAGTTCGTTGATGGAAAATACTTTAGTAATTAAATTTATTCCGAAAAGAATCTTCGGAGTAATATCTTGATGTCGATGATAGAAACAAAAAAATTTAGCCCCGTACGAAATACAAAGGATTACGGTGGCGTGTGTAATTGATGGAATTCGAAGCAGACGGTAAGGGCAAAAAATTTCCCTGAAAGGTAGTTGAAATAGGCTAAGTTTGAAGATGGGCATACTCCTGTCGGCCCTTCGGGAGTTAGAGCCACCTAAGTGTTTTAAGGTCTTTTGGGAATATCTACGCCTAAATAAACGATGGAAATGTAAATGAAACCAAACGGCAAAATATAGGTATTGTCGATACTGATCCAGGAAAAAAACGTTTATTCAAATCGGGTGAGCAGACCGTGAGTGAGGGCCCTGGAAGTGATTTTTGTTTTATTTGGTTTTGTTGTTCAAAAAAATGTGGGTCCTTGGACTAAGGCTGCTACTATGTGAACTTTACATAAAACTCGAGTAAATTTGTTAAATTTTAAATTTGGGCCTCAGTCCGAGGCCGACACTAAGCCCTATGTGTATTTATACTCATAATCGATATGTCCTGTGTTCAATTCCGCGACTGGGCAAGATGATTTTTCCTTCACTCGCTTTCTATGTAACACTTACTCGTATATATTCTAATAGTCCGTTGCCAATTCGCAACGTTAAAAATATCGAATGTCCTATTGCTATGCGCATTTTGCAAGATGTACACATTTCATAAAAGTTTTACTGTAACTACGGTTACGGGTGTGATAGGCTTACGGACAAAGTAGGACGACAGATGCACTAGGGTCACGTACGCAATAGTTATACGGGTTCGTACGGCACTTAGTCGCAGCAAACGCTACGACTGTTCTGATGGCTCGTTTTTGAATTAGTTTTAAAGTTCTCACCATATGCCTTATTCATTAGAAAATGGTATTAATTTTCAGGACATTTATTTGCTAAAGAAGTTTTGTAATGTAGAAAATTTCAACAGAGCGAAGCGAGGGCCGTAATACACATGAGTTTCATTTTCATTAAGGAGTAAGCAAGAAATATGTCCTCTTTCCATAAAATTTTTAGCAGACAAAACGACCTCGCTTGTTTGAAAATGTAGAAACAATTTGTTTTGAATAAAAAGAATTATCAATTTATGACAAAGCAAGACAGAGAGTTGCTTCGAGCCAAAACTTACTATTGAGAAAATCATCCAATCAAGGGGTCTGACCCACCCAAAAGGTGGTGCCTAGAATTTCTTAGAAATTTCTTTCTTATTTGGTAATACAACAACAACAAAAAAGGCCAAACCGATGACCATTTCTAACCGAAACTTTCCGTTATAATTCGGTTTTCGCTTAAGAAATAAATCGTAATAAAAACAAAATTAATTTTCGCTTAAAAAAAGCTAATTTGTCATGTTGGTTTATTGCTTTGTAACTATGTAGGTCGGATGCAAATAATAATAATAATTTAACAAAAGAAATTTGTGCTGAAAATTGTTGTTGCAACACTATTATATGTAGAGTATTATAGAGGTTCATCGCTACCGTTTTGTAGCATTCATTGAACTCTTTCGTTTGAAAATCAATCAACAAAGATTTGCACAAATGTATCTAAGTACTAGACATTGCAGTCATGCTATCAAGATGGTGGAATAATATACCATTAGAACGTAACGTGTGATTGATTATCTAATCAATGAACAGTTGGAAATAAAAAAAAAGAAAGAAAAGAATTTACAGCGGACCGCGGTCAGTTGAGAGAGGCACGTAACTGAAATTCGAGATCAATATTGACATGCAATGGTTTAGGTGTTTTTTGTTGCAGCTCTGTCGAAACATTTAATGTGTAAATGTTGTACGAATAAATTCTGTATAACTCGTCGACCGAATCGATAAGGTGTCAGTTTTAATTTACATAAAACACACTTTGCTTTGCATAAACTCAACATTAATCCAATCGATTATTAACGAAATCGGCTACAATTAATCTGCAACATGGCTACAGTGTAGCTAAATGACACACAGTAGTGTGTTTCAATTAATTAATTAATTTTTTGTTAAATTCATTCTTCGTGTGGAGCTTTAACATTTCGTAAATTAAATTAAATTAAATGAAATTGCGTCATGATTTATATGTGAATACTAAATGAACGCAGACCACCGTCCAATATTGTAGGAAATAGTATTCGTGATATGTTCATATGTTCGAAATTGTTGAAACGGCAAGTCATTTGTGTAAATAAGTTTATGGCGGCTGAAATACTTCGAAGAGAATCTGGGAATAAATTAGAGGCAATAAAATAGGCGAGGCTACAAGTAACACATTGAATAGTGGCAATAAAATTAAATTTACATAACAAGAAGGGAGTTAAATTGTATTACACATGTTTCGGGGCAGTAAACAGAATCTTTTATCAATTAAGCGCATCTTTCGACACACTCATCTACAGCTGAAATATAAAAATCCGAGTGGTTTAACGACTAGCCATAATTCTTACCAATAATTCAACTTTTCATTTAGAATTGATTTGATTTATAAGAAATTTCGACTGAACTGTACCACAGTGGAATGGGTCAACACTTCGACATCGCCTCAAATCAACAAAATTCGCACAGAACCTTAACTTCCGACCTTTTTGTCCTGACTTATTGTTACGAAACCAATTTTTATAACTTCCCGAAAATAGTTTTCACCAGACAAAAAATGGAGAGACATTTCACCACTACATCTTGCAGTGGTTTTTACGAACACTGCAGATTTTATGAAATTTCTCGAGTTGAAGCCCGAACGAGGTGAAGGTGACAAGCGAAAGTACCTTGAGTCAACCGTCTACAACAGATACATATATACAACTTTTCATGCCGAGGGCCTAAATTACGATAGAATTCTGAAATTTATACAAAAGACATGAAAAAAGGTTTTGCCAAGTCAAATCGTGTTGTGTTGACAATAATCTATTACTCGTTTTTGGTTACCTGGAAATGAGTTCTGCAATCTAATTATCTATGAGAGCATTTATAAGAGCATTGTCATGCGTCTTACAAGGAAATAATTGAATCTGTTCCTTCATTCAGTAAAATAGCTTGTAGTGGTTGATGTAAAATCTATTACTTCAATGTTCTAACATCAATTCTGATATATGGATAGAACATTAGAAACAAAACGTCTCTTAGATTTAACATAGATTTTTCTGTAGACAGGCCCTTCATTTGGTCGTTTTAAAAATTTTATTATAGAAATGTATAAGTGGATGGACTACAATATTCGAAAAAAATTAATTAAACATTTGTATCATCGTCGCACGACACTTAATTCCCACTTCGAATTCAATTCATTTAATGAATAAAACATTTTCCGCACTTCTTTCATTTACAATTATTTTCGTTGTTTCTTGGCAGCCACTGGAGACTCTGCGGTACAATTCGAGTTTAAATCTACTCTCTGTTATTCGCTTGAAATTTAGAAGTCAACTGAATTCACTTAATAATTCAATTTATTCTCAGATTAATTAATACCTTGCATGTAACTTGGATTTATCGTTAGCCGTGCAAATGCATTACGTATACGAGTCTGAATTATACGGTTTTGATTGTAGCGATCGAAAATAAATGTGGAAATTAAAATTGTAAAAATAAGTTTTCTTTCGTTTTGTTTAACAAAATTATGTTGTTTAGCGCACAGAATGAATTCATGAAAATAATGAATTGTAATCGAAACATGTGTGCCGCGGTTACGTTTTATATATTCTTCGGGTTTTGGTTTCTTAAGAATACAAAAAAATAATAATCAAAACTGACTTCTTCAGGCCATATCGTGATGATGACTATTTATTTTCGCTCTTTCAAGCATTCAGTGTATTGCCCAACATATATGAGGGAGTTTGACTCGTTCTGAGCATCGACAGGCAATCAGAATTACCTTACCGTAATAATTGCTTTTTGCTTTTATTTTACTCCTCTTTGCAGCGATTATGTGCCATTTAATCGAACATTTTATTTAATTTCTGTTTTCGAAAAATTATGGGAAACTATCGATAACCATGACCTTAGCACGAAGTGAATGACTTTTTGCTTTGCTCATAGATATTGACAAGAAAATATGCATTCTGCTGATAGATAAACCACCTGATAAGACGCATGCGGAAGAATATAATTTCTAAAATTCAAATATTTCAAAAACTTGTAGTAAAACCACTGGAAGATAGATTAACCTTACAGGAGACTGATTCACTTTAGACTCACTGAATCTGGGGTTTCATTTCGATACGTAGTGCAATGCGTATGCTTAGCGAAACAACTGACTTCTTACTACGTCAACTGTCTAATTGACTTTAAAATTGGAATTTATTTTTCAGAGCTCATCGAAACGATGGTTTTGTTAGCTTGGTTCCTCAAGAATTATTTAAGCCCAAATTGGATGCAATTCGGTGATTCCTCTAGTCAGAAACACTTTTAAAGTATCGAAAATCTTCAAAAAATTGTGTTGAACAAGAAGAAGCCGATTCTTCGTTTGAAAAACAAAAAATCCATAGGGAACATGCTCAGTAACCCAGCTGGGTTTTCAAGCCCTGCATGACATGTTCCAAAATCCCTAACGTAAAATATCATACAGAACTATGTGCAATTACCGATGCTTTTTCGAAAAACTAAATGCCTCGTGTTACTTTAGCAGGATGACCAGGATACTAACGCTAGTCTAGAAACATTTTATGCATCTTAAAATGCTTCCGCTAAAGTGAAGAGCATTTTATCGGTACCAGAACCTATTCCGATCAAAGTCTTTCCAATCGATTAATTTCAAATCTATTACTTCAATTCTTTGAACATTTGTATGTAAGGCCTCATTCACTCAGAGATTATGTCTGAAGTCTTTATCGACAACAGTCGCAGTACAGTCGAATGAAATCTTAATAAACAAGTTGAAATGCCCTCACGTTCCTAACCGATATCTTGAGGTGCCACACCAGCAACGTATCGAATGAAAATAACGATAAAAAACCCCGAATATTATGAGGAAGTTAAAAAGCAAACAAAACGTTGTAAAATTCCTCTTAAAATATTTTGTTCACTTCACCGTTTGATTCGGTCAATTTATGGTGTGTTTTTGTTTCCCTGTGTATACGAGACCAAAGTGCTAAAACACTCACCTCTCTGAATGGTTCGATAAATTTCTGGTTTGCTACGGATTATTTTCGTTGAAAACAAATACTGAAAGAATTTTTGAAACTGATTACAGTTCGTGTTTTTCATTCCATCCAATCTCTTAGCCATTTGTTAACACAAAGTATTGTGTTGTGTGTTGTTTGGTTGTTTTTTTGTTGTTGTTACCAGTTACCATCGTGCCATATATACACTTTTACAAAAGAAGCATTTAAAGTGATGTATTCGAAATATAAAGTTTCGACATTGGAACGTTAAATGTGAAGTACATTAGATTTATGCTCTAATCTTATGTAAACGCGAGATATTAACGTACCTACCATATATACGTATGGCTCGGTGTGCCGATAGATTCAACAATGTTCTTTTATAACAAAATAGAGAAGAAAAAACACTTTATTATTGACAACAAGTAGCAACCATTAATGTAACCTTTTTTGTGGTAATGTAATCAAATACCTTCGGAAATTTGAAGTCAAGTATTATTTGGTTGTTGTTTTTTCCAAACTTAATTAAATCAAATATTTGAGAAGGAAACGATCATATTTCATAACTGCTGAGGCTCACATCTAATATGTTAGAAGTCAATTTCGGGTACTATTACCGTTTGGATTTTTATTCGATTATTATTTGGTTGAAGCGATCCATTATTTTTAATGAAAAGGAGGTCTAGGTCTACGCAATATATTTGCTAGATGGAAACATAATCTGAAGAGGAGTGTTAATTTAGAGACGATTAATATTTTGGACATGGGTCGTAAATGTATCGAAATAAAATTTAGAAATAAAATCGTTTTTATCGACCTAAAACACTAATAAATTGTCGGCAATAAAGTGTCTATTTCTGGTTTCTTCGTTTTTTAATTTAAATTCTTTGCTATGTTCGAATTCATTATTTTTCTTGGCAAAACATAATTTCAATTGCTTTTGTGAGTTTATTTTACTTTGTTCCATGAAATTGGATTCGGATAATTATTTTGATTATAGCTGAGAAAACCAGAAACCTCTTGTCACAACAATGTAATGATTAAACATTAACAGATCACAGACGGTAAGATCACAAGAATAATTATCGAATTTAGGGCGCCTTTCGATCTACTTACATTGAAAATTTTGATATAGAATCAGATCACCAAGCTACTCAAAAATTCACACATAATTCCACAGTGGAAGTCTTACACTCAGGCCCGGACTGACCATATGAGGCGCCTTGGAAAATCACAAGTGCGTCTTTAGGCCGAAGCTGAGCAATTTTTTTGTTAATGGGATCGACAATTATGTTGTGTTTTCCATTGCAATCGGACATTCACCACAGGCTACTCAATCATAATTGTCGATCCCATCAATGTAAAATTGCTCGTGTGTCTTCGGTCTAAGTATTTTTATTGAATTTGAAAGATTATCGGCTTTCAATAGAGCTTTTTGTGTTCTACAAGCGCCTTCTCCTACATTTCACATGAGCACTTTTTGGTAGCCAGTTCCACTTTACTAAGTAGATTGTTATTTAAAATATCCGGGATGATTACTAATTCCTTTCAACTCATTTTTATCCTCATTGTAGTGGCAATTAGTGGCATAATTACTGAATCTGCTACTTCTTTTGTTCAAATTGTATTTTTAGTATTAAATCCATTTCCGTTGTTTACCGGTAAACGGTAAATATGACCAAAACTTACCGGTAAAAATCGTTAAATTCATAACTTCAATCCTTTTAAATAGAAAGCGTCTGAAGCTTAGCTATCGGTTTAGCTTCAGTAGAAAGATGAGTACTTTCGAGTCCTCATTGTTATAAACCTCGAAAGTAATTTCAATGTTACAAAAACTGTGATTAAGATCTAATAATCCCTTTGTGCGAATAAACTGAAAGGTCTTTTAAAATGAAAGTCTTCATTGTACTTTTCATTACCATATACAACTTTATAACTATTTAAAATTGTTGTATTGCTGTAACTTTATAACGGTTGGATTGTATGAATAATCTTTTACCGAAGCCCCTGTAAAAAATGGCTCTAGCTTAAAACGTCAAATGATATTTACCGGTTTTTACCTGCAAAATATTTACCGATTGGTCCTCACTAATTTTTAACAGATCGACAAACAAAATCTTTTACTTCATTTGATGAACTATTTTGCTATGTATGAACATTGATTAGATCGATTACAGAGCCAATTGTCATAAGCAGCGACAACGGATGACTATTGTAGCTATTTACACATTCCAGTTCGCGACTGTTTTATCTTAAAAAGTACAAATTAGAAAAAAAAACATTTCAAATTCCATCCATTTCACTACGATAACAGCAGACGACTGTTTATAGCAGACATTACATAAAATTCCCATCAACGAGAAAGGATTTTTAAGAATATCTCAAGAAACCTTTATCTCAATTAGATCAATTACTTTCTACACATTAACGTAATTAGTCTCTTTAATCCACACAAATTTTTCATAGTTTTTTTCGTGCATCAAGAAATTCTTTTCGACCTCATATGTGAACACCTTTCAATTTAGTTTTGTTATTTTCGGGCGCCAGAACGTACTATTAACTTTTATCATTATATCGTGCCACACACCATAAATTTTCATTTAAGCCTATACCGCTGATACCGAATAAATTGTTTAAACCATCAAAAGTATCTCAAAAATGTTAATAATAATGTTTATCTCCTGCAAGCTGATATTTCATACATTACGCGTTTCTGCATATAAACACAAACACATACATAACCACAGCCTATACGATTGGATAATTCACACATAACCCACCTAGGGTAAATTTACTTTCCATCTACATATTTGAAAAAAAAATTCGCCGAACGGCGGAAGCGAACACGGGACCAGCAGCATATCAACCAAACATGCTGACCACTACGCCAACAAATCACATAACGAGATGCAATTGGTGTAGTGGTTCTTAGTAACTTCTACATCGATCAAATAATCAGAGTAGTCGGAATGATGTGATTTGAACGAAATGTTGAGGTGGATAGTATATGTGTGTGAGTAAGTATATAAAGGATTCTCCGTATGATGTTTTTTTTGTTGTGAATGCGTTTTAAAACAACATGCTTAATTAATTAATTTTAAATCCAAATTTTTGTGGTTATTTCGCTAATGTATGAAATATCAGCTTGCAGGAGATAAAACATTGTTCTACCTTGGTGTATATTTCTCGAATCACTTCTTATGTACAATTGTATATACACTCGCTGGCGCTCGTTATATACAATTGTACATACGAAGTTATTCTCGAAATATACACCAAGGTAGAAAATGTACTAATCTCGTGTCGTTGTTGTTGTATTAATTTCAGTCAATGCAAGACTACGAATATATCTGTGTGTACCTTTTATCCATAGAATGGTTAATATAGCCAATAGCCAAATGCTTTCATACACCTTAACTGAGCACAATAAAATTTGACAATGAAACTAGTTTTCTAAGACATAATAATAGAAAGAAGAAAAAAACAATCATTCCGTCTGCCCGAAGGGGTTTTATACACCATTCCATTATTATTTACGGTTTTAATTCGATCATTCCAAATTATGTATCTGGTGAGCATTCGAATAAATCAAAATTAAATTTGAAATAATGTTATCAACGATATTGATCGATCAAATATTTAGTGTGAATTCATTTACTCTTTA
The DNA here is from genome assembly GCF_014529535.1 of Bradysia coprophila. Taxonomy (NCBI): domain Eukaryota; kingdom Metazoa; phylum Arthropoda; class Insecta; order Diptera; family Sciaridae; genus Bradysia; species Bradysia coprophila. The sequence continues at coordinate 504,406 of NW_023503927.1, read as the reverse complement.
TTAAAATATTTAATTATTTTTAATCCATTGTACAAACACCTGAAACATCTAACAGTGCCGCTCATTTCCTTCGACACACGATAATCAACAAAAAAAAAGTTTTTTTTTCTCACTCTCTAACCGATGTATGAGTTGAGTCATGCTAATTAAGTAAATATTTTGAATGTGATTACTTAATTATTATGTCGATCGGGTGATTGCTTTAATTTTACCTAATTTGTGTGCTATGAATATGAGCGACACCTTCAAAAATTATAACCAATTTTTTGGACATTGAAGTCAACTGTGTGATTATTCTGGGTTTAGGATTAGATTTAATACTTTATTACCTGACTGAAGCAAAAGTTGATCATTACGTAGTAATTTGCCGACTGAGAAAATTGTCCATTTCATGCCGACTATTTTCAGTGAGGTGTGGGAAAACTGGAAAATATATAGTTCTGCTTGATTTCTCGCCAAAATAGCTACTGTTGTAAAACAAGAATTTCCTAAAAATTAAGGTTTTTGTTTCGTTTTGTAAATACTTTTCATTTGATACATATCGCACACCATTTTTAAGCGAAAACATTAGATAAGATATGTCAAATCATGTATCGACGAAACGAAGCAAAACATTTAATTTTTAAGAAAATTTGGTTAGTCGATCAGTAGCTAGTGCCGATAAAGCAAGCTAAACTGCATATCTTCCTACTTTTCGGTTTTCTCGCACCTCCGCCTTCATTTTCTCATTTTCCTATGTCTAAATCAACCTTTGCATGGGGAAGGTAGCAAACCATAATACGTTGGATGTTGCTACGTACTTTAATACTTCGGAAACAATTTTCTTATCTTCAAATCAAACTCACAAGTGCGTTTTTGAGCAACTTGCTTCGGTGACTGTCATTTCGACCAGTATAGTTCACTCTACACTGGTCGAAATGACAGTCTCTACACTGGTCGAAATGACAGTCATCGAAGCTTTTTGCTCAAAAACTCACTTGTGAGTTTGATTTTATCACAAAAGTGTTACGGCGTGTAATGAGCTACTTTCGCAGCATCCAATGTAATCTACTAGTAATTGTAAAACATCCGTAACTACTTTTCGTGGTACTTCTCCTCACCCGTACACGGTACTGATCTTCTAACTTTAACATTGTATTGTAATGTTAGGAATTTCTATCTCATAGTAAGATACGAAATAAGAACTCCCCAATCTTTGAAAACTTGAATTATTCGACCGGTCACCCCACTGCCTCTATAGTTAGAGTAAATCGAAAATATCGAAGAACTCAAGCTCAGTGAGTCATCTAATCTGGTATAAACCTTAACTACTAAATAGCCTCAATACAAACAACACACTCTACGGTAATAGCGGGCTATTATCCGTAGAGTGTGTGTTGTTCGTATTGAGAATATTTATTAACTACTAACCATGATCTTCTACAAACGGCAAGCATGCCACAATACAATTTCGTTACTTCCCTTGTTGGTTTAGACAAAATCTTTTACTTCACTTGTTGTAACGTATATTTTGCTATAAATAGTACACTTAAAGAGTGTTTTGTTTGTATTGAGGCTATTTAAGTACACTAACTTGAGGTTGACACTCACTTTCGTGGTGGTTGTCGATTTAGATGCCTAGTCAACAATTTGATACGCCTTGAGAGGAACCAGACAAGCATAGAACTGAGTTTACTCTTTTCAATCACTACTGTGGCTTAAATGATTTCTAGTTTTTGCTTACATTTGATGGATCGAAAATAGAGGAAAACGACAATCAACATATTTTTGCAGCTACACATAGCAACGCGACCTAATTTTGATTTTTCTTTTGTTATACTGTCAAACTTAATGGGAGAACAAAAGAAAAATTTGAATTAGGTCTATTTTGCATTGTTATGTGAAGCTAGACGCTAGAGTTACACTGAAACATCCCTAAACGTCTAATACTTCTATCAGATGGGAAAATCTATCATATAGATTGGAATCAGGAGTATAAAGTATCGGTTCAGTGGGTGCAGGTTAGTCATGAAGTGAACGACAGTTGCAATATTCGGTTATGTTTTAGTTGTACATAGTAGTAAATTGAAGTGGCTTGGCTGCATAGATTTATACATAAAATAAAACTAATTCTAAAGGTCTAACTCAGTAAAGACGTGATACAAGATGTAAACTGAACTGGTGCTCTATACGATACATTTTTCACGAAATGTTTGAATTAACTGTAACAGGCACAAGGTAAGGTTGTGTATCGCATAACAACGAGACCACACTTTCGTTAGTGCCTAACGAGCCAATAGTTTACGAAAAGCTGGACTATCACAACAACATTTTTAATGCATAAATCAGCAGTTTAAAATTCAGTCTATTTTCGGATTCATTGCTGATATGAATAATTTATGAAGCGTTTATTGTTGTTAGTTTTTATTTAACAACAGTTGTTAATTTCGTTACAAATTTCATGGGTTTTCTTTACCTTCATTCATTGTATTTTGAATGGCTTTATATGCCAAACAATGGGTGTTTTCTAAAATTCCATACGTTTTTCTTCGTTCAGTGTCTGTATGTACATACTGCAGATATAAGTTTGGGAAAGATTAATAACACAAATGAATTTCTATCAATAAAACTCATTGTGTCTTTGTTTGAGGGAAATAATTCCTCTTAAATTAAAGCGCAATTCAAATTTGATTCTTGAATTTGTGTAACTTTCTCGTATTGACGGTGCAATGTGTAGCAGCTTGTGTTACAGTCGTACATACTATTGGTATTACAACAAAGTCTTCGAGAAAAGTTTAATCATTTAATTGCGGGAAACATTACAATCGAAGAACTCGTTTATTTTATCTCACATGTTATCGGATTGATGCCTTAGACTTGACACATTGAGGCTTACAATAACAGTAATAATTTCTCTTCTAAAATGTTAACTAGAAATTTCCTCAATCCAAAGAACAATAATTAAAAATCGCTCAACGAATTGATATCTAAATGGTGTGTTGTCTAGCGAAAAATAAAAATTGGATTGTACGTAGTCAATAGTTGAGAGTCGAAGCAATATTTAAGTGCAACTTACAAGCGTGTAAAATTCAGAAGAATAGCTAATTAACTTGTCTGCGTTCCATGGCAGTGTTTACACTTTATATAATGATCGTAATATGAGTAGAAACTCTACACTGAAAATTCACAATCTTTTACTTCGTTTTTACTAAAATATTTTTTAGGGCGCTGAGCCTACTCTAAAATGTTTAGGGGCTTGGGGCTGGTTACGGGCCTGTTTTTGCCACTACTTCAGCAAAAGTATTGACAAAAAGATTGTTTTGCGACTACTTTTGCTGATTTTACCACTACTTCAGCTTCCTGAATCCTGAATTATTTGAAAAATTAGTTGCATAAAGACCTAGTAAGCCTGTAATCTAGCATTGGCTGGCGGCAGTGTTGTTAGACTTCGTTTTTTTTTTCACAGCTACTTTTACAACTACTTCAGGATTTGGCATAGCACTGTCAAGCACTGAAGGTCAGCTTCGGTGCTTGAGAGTGCTTTGTATTTGGGCTAAAAAGCTAAAATAGTGGCAAATAAACACTAAATTTAGCCTACAATGTAGCCTTGTGCAGTGTTGCCAGACGCCGCTTTTTTACAACTACTTCAAGAGCCTAGTCACTGTGGCTCTATACTGGGCGATCGGGCGCCAATCGCCTTTTGCTTTTTGGCGCTCCTCAGACCAAAAAAGTTTATTTAGGCGCCTCTTAGCATTTTTCAGCCAATTCGCCCGATGCGCCTTTTGGCAGCCATGAAATACGAACGTTCAACGAGCAACAAGCCCGAATTAAAATGTTTGTTCTCCGCTCAAAATTCCACATTCTATAGATCTGACTGGTTGCCAGATCGTCTGTTGTCGACAGTAGTCATCCTTTCAATAAAAGGAACATGTAACAATAAAGCTACGACAATAACGAATTTTCATCTTTACTACAAAATTGGATCGAAATTTTCAACCTCAACTCCAAATAATTTCTGATTTTATTCAGGACCACCAGTCAATTGAGTATGGGAATATGAATGCCGAGGTATTCACTTAAACAAAAACAAAAATGTAAAACAATAGATCATAATCTCACTATTTTATTAGCATCATTCACCTGCAGTCTTCTGTACCAAAGAACAATGGTTGACATAATAAAAATGGAGACCATTGAGAGTGTCTTTTGAACATGAATGGCTTGTGTTTTCAGTTATGTTCATCAAGAAAATGGTAAACTATACGTGTAGGTATACCCCTAACCGATTAATTGTTTCGTACGCAAGCATATATAAAACACAAAAAAATGCATTCGTTCATCATAATGTAGTACCTTGTGATCTTCTCTTCATTATATGAAAGCGTTTAGTGTGAGCATCAGGTATATTATGTACAAAAAGTCCATGTAATTCAATATTTATTACTATTATTTATGGGAAAATTAATGAGACTAGGTTACAGTCACAATGAGCGTTGTGCTGTGTGTGCGTACACGAGTGTGTTTTGTGTGTTCAGACCTGAACTTGATTTATGATATGTTGTGACCAATTTCAGCTAGTTGAATTTGAAATCATTTAAGTTGCGCCGGAGTAATTTATATATCAGAAGAGAATTAATCATTTTATGTGACAGACATATCCATAACAAGCGAAATATTTCTGAACTGAATGATGATTGCAGATCAATCTGTATACACACGGCGAATGAGTTTCTGTAGAATGTGTGTTACACTATACAACACGCCGCAAAATGCCATTTACTAATTATGGGTGATGTGTTAACGATTTGTGCGTTTTTTGTGATTTTTTTTAAAGACAATCTATGATTAGAGTTGAATCTATTATGGATCGAACAGAACGCTGTGCAATGGACATGGTAGGACCGGACGTAGCTGTGAGTTTGAATATTATTAAGCGTTCCATCGTCTATGTACGATGAGGTAGAGTATCAAAAATAATCAAAAATTTGAAATTAGAGTCGGTGTCTCTGCAATAAGTTATTGGTCTGTTCCAAATAACTGTAAACTTTGACAATACGAACGGAAACGCTTTCATCCTCCCGATTTTGTATAAAAATGTTGATAAGGTTGTTCCTTTACAGTCAGAGTCAGTGAAACTTCAGCATGAATTTACTTCAGCTGTTTTTCAGCTGATCCACACATACGATCAAAACGGTTTATACGGTTGAAGCTGCTAGAACTCGCACGCGCGTGGTAATGCTTAGTTTCCTCTTACCAAAAAAGTACTCCGTGTGAGATACAAAAAGAATTTTTTCAATTTTTCCTTTGTTTATTTGACAGCTTGCTCTCTCACAGAGTACTTTTTGTTGAGTGGAATGAACACTTAATGCTAGAACAGTAAAACCAGTTTTGATTGTTTGTGTGGGTCAGCTGAAGCAAATTCATGCTGAAATTTCACTGCCTCTAACTGTATAGCATGAAATTTGACAATTCGTTTGGCCTTGGAACAAACCTATTCAATTCGTTTTAGCTGTTTTTCGTACATACTCATACAACAGCTATTTTCCTGTTCAGTGTCTTAATGGTGTTGCCTTTGTGGACTAGATATGAGCGAAGCGAGTTCAGCATGATTTAATTGTAAAGACACATCAATCCTGAACTAAACAAAATCCTACTGCACGTGGTTATGGTAAAGACATAGAAGAAGTCTTTTTTTTTGATGAGTGGACCAGCTGAAAAACAACTGAAACTAAATGAATAACTTATTTCAGAGTCCTCGACTGTATTCATCTGAGGTGTCATCCCGTTACAATGGAGTTTCCGTAGACCATTCATATACTGTAGAGATTTCAGTGGGGCTTGGGCCAAGTATCGACTACAAAATTACTGTCTGTGTACTGGTATGCAAACAGCAGATTTGAGTAGTTATCACTTTACACATTGGTTTAAATTGATCAACTACTCGTAGCGTTCCCCATGGATGTGAGAAAAAGCCTCCTTTAAAGACTAAATGAAAGTTTAAAGATCTCCATCCTCCATTTGTACGCAAATGTATTGATTTTGAAAGGAAGGAATTCCGTTGTTAAAACAAACCGAATCTCCCTTCTTACAAAAATCCTCGTTACTATCCTGTCGTGTGTAGGTGTTGCTAATAATTCATCGACAAGCAAATCAAAAATCGCTATCGATGAAAACTGCCGGCAGTCAAACTATGATAAACCGTAAATTAATTGAAACTCAGTTACACGGCTGACAAGCATTGATGCAGAAAGCATAACTTACGCAAAATATGCTAAGTGGAAATTATTAATATATTCAACGGGCCCATAACTATACAACAGCACTATTTACACGCATCCTTTTCAAACAAGTTCATAGTACACCCAGACAGAGCCATATTATACTGTGAGATTTATTCAAATTATAATTTATCCATCGATACTATGCGCTTGAGATGCGGAAGAATTATTTTTTATTATTTTTTTCTTCATTTTATGAAATTCAATATTGTTGGATGTTGAAGGGAAAAAAATGGGAGAAGAATTTACTTCGACGATAAGATATGCGAGATCTAATTATAATAACAAGAATTCTTTGTGCGAAAATATTACGTAGAGGAATTTTGCAATAAATACATTCTGGTAACACAGGTAAATCGGAAAGTTGATCATATCGATAGATAATGCATTTTCTGAGAAAGTTATGGCTCTGTAGAGCGAATATTTATGATTCTAAATTGTAAATCAACAATTCGATGATTGGCTTTTCTTACGAAATGAAATTGTTCCATTGACTGAAAGTCAGGGTCTTATGGCAGAAAATCACTTAAAATATCCGTAACGTTGAGTTCACTGTGATTTTTTTTGAAAATATGGAACGTTAGCGTTTTCTATGGTAACTTACTGTCAACCCTAAATTAATTTTTCTCACTTCAAGAATGGGGTAGGACGGGTAGGACCAATATTTTCTTATGGAAATTCGTAGATATGATTTGTGAGTAGTCGAAGACATTGAGCTGGAAAAAATCTTATGCACTTTACAAAGTGACATCCAACGACAAAGATCATTCGCTTCACAGAAAACACGTGTTTAACCAGAAATTGGATCATGTCAAATTCATTTTGTGATTATTACTCTAAAACCGGGTCCGGGTCAATGTTTTATCAATACAATTCATAGATCTGACATGCAGGAAGCAGCCCACAAAAATTGTTTTTAATTGAAATGTGCCCTTCGAATACGCACGTATGTTTTACCAAAATGATATTTTAATGTTTTTCCACCATATGTCTCGCCATATGTCTGGATGTTCTCGCTCAAAAATCAAGTGCAATATGTCCAGTGAAAGATATTGGCGAGACAAAACAAAATCTTTAATTTTTATGAAAATCGGGTCTGTTACAACATTAACTATTGGCGAGAAAGCAGGCAATACTGTATATTTTTTTCTACTTTTCCTGTTTTCCTATTTTCCCGCACTAATTCGAGTGGTTGACAAGGATTTGATTTTTAATTGGACCTATTACACACCACAGTTGATGATAAAATGGCCGATTTCATACAAAAATTCACCTACTCTGATGATTCTCGTCGTCTTGATGATGTGGTGAATTTCGGTCTGCGTGACCTGCTCAAAGTATACAGCCTTGGTCAGAGCGAAGCGAGTGCCGTAATTCATACGACTTTTTATTAGACAAAAGAGATTCATATTAGGAGTAGAACTGTAGAACATCGCTCGCTGAACCTTCAACTATAGCTCTCTTTATTTCTTCAGAAAATTACATTAAATTTGAGTAAAATAAAGCATGAGATGACTGCTGTTTTCTAAACGGGTAGACATTGCTTTTTCATCTGACTATAACTTTGTGACCTTAAGAACACCAGCTCATTTAAAAATGGTAAGAAAGCTAAGACTGGAATTATTGAAAAATTTAATCATTCGAGGGACCTGACCCACCTGAGAGTGAAATCAAATTATGATGTTTTATCGATTTTTTATCGCGAAATTTAATAAACAAAAAAGAGAAGAAAAAAACTTTCATCTGATTGAAGAAGTGAAATCGTTTATATCGATCACAACAGTTTTTCTTTTACCTGTGGTCTACATATCCGTTTAAGATCAAACGAAAAGGGTCCAGACGATGCAATGAACTCCGAAATGATGATATCCGTATGCTGTTTATGTATGTAACATTAAATTCACTGATCGTTTGCTCGTTAAAATTAATAAAAAAAATTATTTTCACAAAGAAATATTTTGCTGATCCGAAGAAATGTTCTGATGGTGTTTTGAAATGGTATTAAATTTTTGGGTGTGGGTATAATAATACTCAGACACACACACTCGCACGTTATTTGAATTTCAACGTCACACACTTTTGCACTATTAAATTTGTCTTTAAACAAAAAATTATTTTTTTGTTTTATCTTCACTCGTAGGATTTAAAATTTTTTTTTCTGCTTCGTCTTGAGTTATTTGCTTAGCGGTACATTTATTATTGGCTTATTACATTTCACTTTTGAATTAATCCATAAAATTATGTCTGAAATTAAGTATTTTATTCATAAAACGTGGATCAAATGGAGTATGATGGAATATAATGTACTTTGAATAAGATACATATGCCGGAGACAGAATGGAGGCGTAGAAGTAACAAAAAATGTTTTTGGTCAAATTGGTTTTAAATAATAATCGAAGAGATAACATGCTGCTGTGTTAGATAGAGTTAATTGAGTTTACAACAACCGAAATACAACGACAACAAAAACGCCAAAAACAACCTTCGAAATTTAGAAACAATTTTTACGTGCAATTGTTGATGGATCACAAAACTTCTTTCGCCACATTCAAAGAAAAGATCTAATTGGAAAAGGTCGTAATTTGAACAACACCTAAATTAGTAAGTTTTACGGCCATAGTAAGAATGGTTATATGGTCTCGTCATGAATTTCAACGCTAATGCTTCGTCTCTAGTAGTAGGGACCGTTCGCACAAAATTTGACGACAGCTGTCTAGCACCGACTCAACTCAAAAATTGTATCAAAAACAGGTGTTTTTTGTATGAAAAATTCGTGACAGAATATTGTTTGAAAAGAAAGAGTCCTGCAACCTCTTTCTAGTTAGAGAGCTGCAAGGCCATTAATTACACTAGCTCAACGTTCAAAAAGTTTTCGGAATTTTGGTCCAAGTTATTGTGCTTTTTAACCTGTCCCGGTAAGACTAACATTATGCATCAGCTCGGTGAGGGTTGGGTTTATCTTTGCATCGACACATAAAAAATGATATGCACCTGTGTCCAAATGTTTGTTTTGACAATTTGGATTATGATCCGAGCCTTCGGTTCTGATCTATTCCTTCATCTGATCGAAGATTTTTAGAGATTGATTTCAGAAATCTTTTACTTCATTTGTTTTGAACATGCTTTTTCTATATAAAACCTCATTAGCCAGACTTTGTCGTATATTATTGCTGTCGTTGTCGATAACAAATGAAAGCCGTCTGCAACGTCCATTCTTGTGTCCGACAATTCCACAAGGAATTTTTCTAGCGATTATATAGCATTGGTAGCGTCCGAAAGTTCACTCAAGCTTCATAATTTGGGTAGTGGCAGCGTATTTGGCTGCAACACATTGAATGACTCGTATGACGTAACCGAAATACGATGAATTTGCCTACATTTAGGTAAGATATCAATAAGCACCTAATTATCCTCAGAGAGTATTTGCTTCACGTTAAGCCGTCGGTAAAGACTGCACTTGTCATTGGCCGTAAAAAACTGTTATTTAGGTCTCCAAACAAATAAAATAAAATTTACCAAGACAAGAGACTGATAATTCTGGTCCACTTTCTAAGCTTAACCCGAAAATTCTGCCACTGATACAACTACAAGACGTGACTCAGCCATAGTCAAATCGAATGAAAAATCAACGAAAATTGTTTTAAAGAGATAGTGAATGAGAAGCAGTGGAGTGGATATTTAAACCTCGCAAGACAGACTTGTAAAATGTTCGTCCAGGCAGACAACAGCATTACTCATGATGATCTGACAACTAATTACTGACAAGTAACTGCTAAAGTAAATCCGCAGACTATGAACTGGTTTGACTATTTGAATGTCCCCGTAAATTTAGTTATTTTAATTGATCAAATTACTTGAAAAAATTCTCAGATTACTGAAAACCGATCGGTGAATGTTTACTAAACATTAAACCTATAAGCAACAAGTAAACATATCTCTAGTCGGATTCCACCACTTTGACCACGAATAATGAATAAAAAAATGGTTTTGTTTCGTCACTTCAATATCAACAATTATTTATGCAAACCGTCTGTTTCAATCCGAACCAAATGATTCGAATTATTCAGCTTAATTCAGCATTTCATTTGCAACATATCCGCGAATGCTCGAACTTAAACACTCCAACAATCATCATAAAAATCGCAGAATTTCTATTTATACGAATGTTATGTTACGAAAACACATTTCTTTAACGAAACGAAAAAAAAAACGAATTTGCTTTAGGGCACCGCTCAAATGCTTTTTAAACAAATGGATTACGTTTTATTTAATTGCATTTTAGTACTAAATTGCATAAGCACATAAAACTATCAGAAAAGTTGATGAAAAACATTACACTCGTATCCAATGACGCCATTTTATACACACAAAATTGTTTTTTTTTTTTTTTTTGTTAATAACACTCGATCGGTGCGTATTCTTTCTTGGCGGATATATCCACTCGACTCGATTCACAGGTACGAACTGAATTGAAAGAGTAGAGTGAAAAATGACTTCACTGGTTTTGTGATGAAGAAGAATAAAAAGCAAAACCTTTTTTTACAAATTAGTTACTCTCTTCAGGAAAACCGCGATCTTGTGAGCATTTCTTTACTGTTCGTAATGGGTCGAGCAATACTCGCGAATTTTACCTGACTCAAAAATACCGAGAGAGAATTATCTATGTGCATTTGGAATATATAAGAGAATTGTTGATCGTTGACTGTGGAAGATTGGAATGATTGTTATGTGTTGTCCACGTTGTATAGGTTTAAAAAAAACGACACATGACCTGTCCGTGACTATCGAAATTTCAAACCAAAATATCTGGAAATTCACTAGACTTTTTAAAGCTCTTAGAGCAACTTGGAATCCAAGTTTTGGATTGTTCCAGATTCGGTTCACTAGCAGATGAGATAAAGTTTCGTTCTCTAAGAAAGGTCCTGTCGATTTCAGAAGGAAATTTAGTTTATCATGGGACTATCTGAAACATTAACGGATTTGACCGTAATATAGTCGACGACTTTGAAATAAGCGCATCATTTCCTTTCAGCTGATTCACTCATACAAACAAATGAGTTTTACGTCCTTATACGGTTTTATCACTACCATGTGCGAGTGGATCAGATGATAAACGGCGTGGGATAATTTGGCACGCGGTGTTAAAAAAACAACGCATTTTTCAACTTCGTAAAAGGCGAACTAGCACACGATTTTTCGATACCAAAATTTTGTAAAAGGAGCCATTAAATCGATGACATGGCTAAAAAGCATTTGCAGTAATAAAACTTGCGTGTGCGAGTTTGAAAACCTTCGAAAGCTTAAAAGTGCATTGTTTTAAAACCGTGTACCAGATTCTCCGATGCATTTAACAGCTGCAACAAAATGCGTCGCGTATTTGAAAGTTGCCGACTGTAGACTATAGGAATCATTAAATAAGTTTAAATTGTACATATATTTACAGTACACAAAGGTAATAATAGAAGCTTTCACTCATTAGTGCAACCGTTCTGTTGACGTTGACCTTACTTTACTAATATAAAGGTTTTATAGCCTACACCATGCGAAAGTTGACCATTACATATCAGTTTGCCCCCCGCGAGAACTATCCATTACTTGGTGGAATATTTTCGTTTCATTTTCATTTTATTTGTGATAATCAACTTTCGCATGACGTTGTCAATAAACCAGAATACTTGGACGCTGCTACGAAATTCATTATAGTTCGGAAACAACCTTGTGATACTCACTCGTACATTTTCGACAATCAATCGCCTTCGGCTCGGATATACAAACTCTACGCTTGTCCAAAGGACAGCTGAAAAAGAACACTTGTGAATCACTTTCGCAGCAGTAAATGTAATCTTCTATATTTTGAGGCGAGACCATGCATGAGTGGTGCTTTGAATAGAGTACTGAAACTCAACAGTGTATCGAATGATTTGTTGCACAGTAAAAAAATTGGAACAAATTTGCATACAAAATACAAAATAGTTGGCAGCTGCCATTAAACTTTTTACAGTGTTTCACAGTTGAGTGACATACTGTCAAGTTTCAGTACTCTATTCACATAGTACCACTCATGCTCGAAGTGCATTGACTGAGCTTATGAATTAATTCAGCAACCCTTACCCTTCGACAAGTGTGTTTTTGATTTTTATTGCATACTTTGGACTATAGTGAATGAATTATAGCTATTTTCATAATAAGGTAGTAAATGGGATTGTTTTGCGCACTAGATGTGAGATGTGCCGATACGAGCGAAGCGAGTTCGGCAACACATCGTGTGCGCAAATCCCCATTTACTACCGTGTTAGGAACGAGGTTTTATCTCCTGTAATGTCATAATCACCATAACAACCAAATTTAAAAAATCAAACTGAAACATAAACATGCCATGACGCCGTCACTCATTCATATTCCCCACAAATAAAACACACATCTAGTATACTGTCAAGAATTTGTCAATTTTCAGTGAATAAATGAGAAATTATCGAAGTTTTCTGTGAATAAACGTGAAATTATCGAAGTTAGCCGTGCGCAAATGACCATTTATCGAAATTTTCAGTTAATAAACGTACGGTCTGTGAATGACGTGTTTAAATGTAGCCCATTTTGATTCTAAAAGTGACACTCAAATTGTGAATATTATGACATTACAGGAGATAAAGACCATTCAAGAATTTAAGAAATTCAATTTAACTCCAATTTTGAGAAGCCTACTGGCGCCTTTTTCACATTTTGATTTTGCGCTAGCTCAAAAAGCGGTCGATTTTGCATCTTTTGTGTCAATCTTAGTTTCTGGTCATGGCCTTTAAAAAATCCAAAAAAATCGGTAAACAAATTTTTTCATACAAATTTCAACCACCCTAGTGTGTACGCAGCTTAATACTGGATGCCGCATGACTTTTCTTCATTCTTCTATACTTCTTCAGAGTTGTGTAATAGCTTTGGCAACGATTGGTTGTGCTGAACATGTGAACACACGGTTTCGACTGTGATTTAATGGAGGATTCAATGGAAACTACTGGCCGAATGTAAAATCAAACTAACGAAAATGCCTTTGATCTGGAATAATAAGGAGTACAAACTGGTCAACGATAACAGTGAATGGAACAAGCTGGACTTTGTCATTGCGAGAAAATTGCGTGTTGTGTACAACGAGGTACGTAACGAGTCCTATGCACGCAAAGTTTTAAATAAAATCTAAAACAAGACGAATTTCTGCAGCCCATTACCATCGATCGAGTGAAGAAATCTTTCACAATCTACGGTGACATCGAAAAGATAGAAACGTTCAGAGACAATTCCAGCAAAACGCAATTCGCCCATGTGACTTTCAAGGACAGTCGCATGACATACTTGGCATTGATAGATAGCAAGGAAAATCCACATCACGACATGAAACAAATTCAACCGGCAGATGTTCACCAACAACCCGATAATCCGATTGATTTGTCAATGTCGCCATTTTACAATCTTCCCGATGACTGTCTACTCGCTATATTTGGACACTGTGACATTACCAGCCTTGCCACCCTATCAGTTGTGTGCAAAAGAATGTTCCAGCTGCTTCGTGATCGTGTTTTCTCAAACAAATTGAAATTGAAAACGGTGGCGCTAAGCAAAGTCAACGTTGTGGACAATTTGGTAACAGTTGGTCGTCTTGTGCAGTGCATTGATCCCAAAACGTTTCACATCAAAATCCGTAAAAGTTCTGATTGCTTGCATTGGCCTTCAGTTGCTGTCGACTTTGTTGGTTCAGACGAAAATAAGCTCTCTGTCGATGTGAGCTTTTATAAAACGGAATGGCTGTGTGCATTGGACCCAATTGTACGACTCATAAAGACTGTCTGCATCCAGCGCTCTGTCTATGACCAAAATGTACCGTTTAATGGAAGCGGTAAAATGTCATGGCCGAACGCGACGCTGCTGATTATGAGAGGTTTCTCCACCAAGCGATCGGTTCCCGATTTCACATCAATCGTAGCCGCCATGCCAAATTTGGAGACCATTTACATCCAGTGCTTGTTGTTCAAAATGAATCTCCGAAGTCTGTACAATAAGAATTTGAAAAAGATCTGCTTTGAGAACTGTTCGTTCAATTCGGACATATCGAAGGATCGACTCGTCCAAATGGCCAATCACGTCAAAGCACATGGAACCAATTTTCCGCTTAGTTTGATTTTCGATCGGATTCAGACGATTCGACACCAGCATGTCACCTATCCCCTTCAATTCGGTGGAGGTGACGACGAACTGGATGATGATGACGATGATGATTCTGAGAACAACGACGACTACAAACATCAATTCAAGGACCCAGAGTACATCACAATTGTACAGGAGTCGACGTACAGCGATATTATGAAGGTATGTTCTAATGATAAGAACTACTTTTTTGAGAGGCTCTCTGATAGAGCGGGATCTATTTTTAGGAAATTTGGTTCTGATTCGGGATAAAAATAAATTTCTGAACTTTTTCAAAATCTTTCAGAATTTTCCCAATTATAATTCCTAAAAATTAGGTCCTGCTCTATGAGAGAGGTAAGATCCAATTGTTCTGAGGTTTCCAAAGCTTTCCGGGGAGGTGCGGGAAACTAGAAAAAGTAGAAAAATATGCAGCTTTGCTTGCTTTCTTGTCAATAGTATGTACAAACCGGATTTTCTCAATTTTTTTTTTCATCATTTGAAATATCATACACCATTTTGAGCGAAAACATCCAGAGATATGCATGAAAGACTTAGTGAAAAACAGGCAAAACAAAGACACTGTTCCGGGAACTTGACTCCAAACTTCAGTCGCTGCTTTGGAGCACTTCTAGTTGAGTAGCGACAACGTATATACGTTAGAACGTTTGGGGTCTCAAAACAGTCCCCGTATTTTCCCGTTTCCTGCTGCTTTGTGACGGAAACCAGGCAAATATGTCAAGTGTCAACAAAAAAATTATGAGCTTTTCGTTGCTTACCTCTGTTTTGTGTGCCCATCTAACTTTCTAGCGTATAAACGTTGTCGCGACTCAATGGGAAGTGCTCCAAAATAGCGACGGAAGTTTGTAGTTTCAAGTTTCCAGGACAGTGCTTTTGTTTTGTCTGTTTTTCACTAGTTTTTTAACCATATCTCTGGATGGTTTCGCTCAACAATGAAGTGCGATATGTCAAATGAAAGGTAGTGAAGAGGCAAAACAAAAAATTAAAGTTTTAAGAAAATCGGGGTTGTACATACAACAATAGCTATTGGCGAGAAAGCAAGCAAAACTGCATACTTTTCCTTCTTTTCCCGCACCTCCCCGTTAGCTGTAATTACATGTTCTTATAATGCCACCGCAGTACTTGCATTTTGTGATTGTGAAGCAAACAAACTTCCATCTTGATTATAACCTGTAGAAAACTCCTATCTCTTTTTCAGGCGCTGAACGATCCAACCGTTTCGGAATACCTCTACATAGAAGTCGGTAAAATATACCGTGATTAACAGGATTTAACAGTGGTGATTTTACAAGAACATATTGCATTTCAATTGATTAAAAATGTTAGCCAAATATCAACATTTGCGACATCATGTGTTTGACAATATAACGTATTTACGTTCGCACAATTTGTGGTTTTAACTAACTTATTATGTGGACAATATTCATAAATGATTTCCTCTCATATACTGGGGAGGGAGTGAAGGCATGGAAAAAGTACAGGAGGAGATTTTACGGATGATGTAAGGTATACAATCGACCCTATCATCGAACAGACCATGGAGTGAAAGACAAGCAGAAATAGCAGGTATACAAGCGAATATCTTATCTCGTATCCATATGAGTAAAATTAACCGAGTGCTTCAGCTAAAATGATCCATTACATGTGGACTATTTTTGGATCATCATTTTCTTTTTCCTATGTGGAAATCAAATTTCGCCTGGAGCAGTTAGTAAACCAGAATAAATTGGATGCTGCTACGTACTTCATTACTTCGGAAAAAGCCTCATGATACTCGCAAACTTAGACCTGCATTTTTGACAAGGGTTGCCTTCGCCTTCGGCTCGGATGTATAAACTCTACACTTGCCGAAAGGACCGTTACCGAAGCTTGTTGCTCAATAACACATTTGTGAGTTTGCTTTTATCACAAAACTGTTACTTCATGTAAGGCATTACTTTCGGAGCATCCAATGTAAACTCTACTCTTATATAAACCGTTAAGGTAAAATAGAAAGTTTTTATGTCTCAAAACACCTTGAACCCTGTGACAAGCTACTTGTCTCTAGCAACAATTTTTTCAAGTAGTACTTGTGCCCACGAATATGGATGATGAATAGGCGATATCAGACACCAGCAAACTCCGCATGACATACAAGAGGAGAAACGTCTGAAGATTCATGCACAATTTAAGTAGATGATAATGTAGAAAAACTTACACAATGAACATACTTCGGCCTAAGGTCTTTGGAAAGACTCTTCAATCGAATACCTCTTACGACTTTTGAAACTGATCCTGATCTGACCCTCCAGATTTTTTTGATTTTCGAAAAGGTGGTTCACGCTTCGCGCAACTACAGCTAATCCAAGTAAAAAGGACTTTCTAGTCTGGGTTCTTATGTCGAAGAAAAGTGTTCTGCCAGAAACTTACCGAACTAAACGTTTTTGTTATTGCGTGTTTTAACGCGGTAAACGGTAAGTTTTGGTGCAAAACCTTATAGCGAAATATCTCCGTCAAAAATGAATATTTTTTGATGATTAGTCCAAAATCTGAAAGGTTGGCTTAATACCTATAATCGTTAGAAATCTCCCTGAGGATAACACAGAGTAAATAATTGGTGCCTTGGATTCTAGATGTTTACTAGATTGGTGTAGGCTAAAGCGCAACGTTAAAAAGACCAGAAAGATGCTTTATCTGATGTGAATGCGATGTAAAACTTGTAACGTGTATTACCGACTAAACTTACACTGATGTTGACCATTTCACGAGTCTTTACGGACGTTATGACTCGATGGAGAATTTGGATGGTAGGCAGCTACGAAACCACTTGGACGCTTGTATGGCAGTTAAATAACGAAATCGGAGTTACCTGCAATCGGATGTTGTCTTTAGGCTGATTCGTTCGGTGTGGTGTTTTCGTTTTGTTGACTGAAATTCGTTGAATTTCCTTGGTGTTTCATGGATTCTGGCGTGGTTTTCGTGTTTAAATGTGCGTATACGAGCCAGGAGATCAATTTGGTGATTCATTGGGAAAGAATTTGGTTGAAATTGTGTAATCGTGAGTACGATGTCGCTGACTTTGTGTTTTTTTTGTTGTTCAAATGTGGTGAATTTTCGCTCATGTTTTTTGCTACATGTTGGGTTTTCAAAGTAGCCATCCATTAGTATCCGAACATTCCATCGAAAATGGCAATTTTTCTATGTAAATTTTCAAAACTTGTTCAATCGAAAATTTACGCTGTCTTGTGAACGAATACGATGGAAGCAACTGATGATGGACAGTTCTATACTGTCCTGTGACCACCATCGTATTCGGAGGTCGAAACAGCGTCTCTTTCATTGATTCAATCACTTAACGTGAACCGTGGGTAAGGGGAGAGCATAAAAGCTCTGTTCGTTCTTGCAATCAAGCTTTG
This sequence comes from Bradysia coprophila, assembly GCF_014529535.1. Classification (NCBI taxonomy): domain Eukaryota; kingdom Metazoa; phylum Arthropoda; class Insecta; order Diptera; family Sciaridae; genus Bradysia; species Bradysia coprophila. The sequence continues at coordinate 486,564 of NW_023503927.1, read as the reverse complement.
ACGATTCGTTGGCTGAAATCCCGAACGAATTTCAGTTGTTTAGTTAAACTTATGAGGCATTTCAGTTATTTAGCTAAATTCGTAGGCATTTCAGCGTTTAGTTATTTGAATTTGTAGGCATTTCAGTTATTTAGCTAAATTCGTAGGCATTTCAGCGTTTAGTTATTTGAATTTGCAGGCTTTTCAGCTTTACGCTGCTTCAGTTTGTAGGCATTTCAGCTTTAAGCTATTTCAGTTTGTAGGCATTATTAACCTATTAGCCTCGTGCTGTAGGTGGTAATAGGTTGGTCTTCATCGTTGTTCGTTTAGTTCGTTGCTAAAGCGCAACGTTAAAAAGACCAGAAAGATGCTTTATAGCTATCTGATGTGAAATCGATGAGCTTATTGGATTGGAACCTCAAATATGACGAATTGTCGATAGATGGCGTAGTTTCTGCCATTTTAATTTTTTTCGCATGCATTTTTGAGGTGGTAATTTATGAACTGCTGAAAATTTCAATTTTAGTTAAAAAGGCGAAGTTCCTGTTCATTAACAGAAAATTGTCAGATTATTGTAGGTGTCTGTACAGGATGCCGGATTCATTTGCGAGGAATGCTGCAATCAAAGTCAGGAGATTTTCACATGAATTCCGGTTCCCGTCGCTGCAAAAAGAGATAGAATGCGCTGTTAACTCTGACGTTTAAAAGTTAGAATAGTCTAGCGAGCCGTCGCTTATCAATTCTCTGCATAAAGCATTTGCTCTGACGAATTTCATTTGATTCTATTATTTGCGACCACACAAATGCAAATTTGTTATAAAAACGAATTTCGACAGCTATGCGATGTCCAGATCACTGTTGAAGAATGGGTAGGTAACACGCGATCGATGTCTCTGTAGTATGATACCGTTAATAGACTGTATGTGTTATTAAAAGCAAAATTTATTAAATTGTAACATACATTAACTTTTACTGGCTGACCGGCTGACCTCCCAGAACGACATAAATATATGAGACGTTAGGTGCTTGTGTGATTATTGTATGTTAGCTGTTCAACAAATTGTTGTCTAGATACTAAGTACAGTGACAATGTTCAACCGCCATAAGTTTGTACTTTGCCTACTATTTCTCGGCGAAGCTCTTGCAGTTGTTCCGGTCGGTGGCCATCCGTACTTCGGACGCTAAAATCGCAAAACTTTTGATTATCGTTGTCATTTCATTCAATCATTATTTCACAGACTTCTACAGACTTTTATTTGGAGTCGGTTAAGGGCCTTTACACAAAGTCAGTCTATTCACGGAAAATCCCAATATACGTGTGAGAGCATAAGTGGACCTAGCACCCCCATTTTTTGGCATATAGCTGTGAAATGCATATTGCGAAGACTGTAGTTAAAATAGCTGTGTAATTTATATTATAGCTGTGAGACGCATTTCAAATCTATCACGAGAAATATTTTTTTTTTTAATAAACTTTCATGAATTTTGCGGTCACCCATCCAAGTACTAACAGCGCCGAATGATGCTTAACCTGAGAATCCGACCGTCACCTATGCTGCTGATGTGCTAACTTTGCTTGTGCTTCAACACGTTTTTATTTCGAAGCGTTGGTACGGCAATATAATGTGGCACACAGCCTTATTCAAGTCTGTAGTTTTCATATTTTACTTTTGTGAGTTGTCACTACAAGGATTGTTTTAGGTTCTGAAAGAAAGTGAATTGTAACCACGCGAATCGCTAATTCGTTTTATTTTCTGTGAAATGACGAGTTTCATTTTTACGACTTTGCTAATTAATTAATTCGTTTCTAACGTAGTAAAATTTCTGATATTTTCATTCGTCTGTGTTTGTACGGATTACTATAACCTGATGATCAAGCTTCATTACAATCAGCCAAGATATTTTAGAACAGTTTTTGTTTATATATTAACATTGAGTCCGACCAAGAGTCAGTCAAATATGCGTTACACAGCTATGGTATAGAGTACACAGCCACAATATGTAGTTCCTAACTATAAAATGTGTCCACGGTGCTGTAGCTCTGTAATCCATAATATAGTTGTGTAACTTATATTGCACGTAAATAACCAACATTAACAGAATATGCGTTTAGTAACTATAATTTTATAAGTCATGCAGCTATATTATAAAAACTACAGCTATATTATAAGTTACACAGCCTTTATCGAAATTCCCGGTGATGGGAATGCCACTTTAAAACGATCGGGCCGAGGTCAACATCCGAAAGATTCCATCGAAGTTGACATACATGATTCAATGAGGAAATATGAAGTAAAAATAAACTCTCGAAATATCTCTCAAGGAGCTAAATACCGCATATCGTACTTCAGTCAGACGTAAAAATATACTACAGTCCACTGGGCAACCGGCGCTATATATTACTGCCGTTTAAGGTTATTCGTCATCCAATTTGTGACGGATTTAAATACAAACTTGTTCAACAAGAAATTCTGAACGTGCAAAACTGTTCGAATCTACCTCTACCAAGCAATCAAATTCCGTATTGTGACCTACTTGGAGTGGTAAGTATTTCATCGCTCTGTTACAGTGAAGAAATGCGCAGCTCGATTTCAGGGCCACTATTATGTGAAGGATTATATGATTGATAAATCGGTGTTTCCAGCCATCATACGACCGGGAAGATATCGATTAGTTGCATCCTCATATCGAAAAAAAGCGGTGAGCTAGTGCAGGCTATCGAGTTCATAGCAACCTTTACATGTAGTTTTTAAAAAGCAAATAAATTAAGCCTGTCGTGGTATGGGGATGAGAAAATGCGTGTTTCAAATGATCTCTTGACTTTAACCATATTTTTGTGCACTACACTGTGTTACAAAAAAAAAGATTGCAACAACGCTTCCATCCCTTTCATCGCCAGATACGCCAGCTTAATTTAGAATTAACCAGCGAAATTGGGTTGAAAGTTAGCGGTTTTTCCGGTACACTTTTCATTGAACCCAGGATAACTCAGGGAACTTTCCATTTTTCAAGAAAAAGTTGTTCTAGCCACAAAAAAAAAATCAAAAAAGTTCGTTATAAATCGAGCAGAATTAGAACCCAGACTATTTCCTAAAACAGCTGGTTTATTCTGTTCCGATTCATCCATGGCACTCATCATACACTTTAAATTACGAAATCGATAATTGCAAATCATTTAAGTTAGATCTAATTAATAAATTTCCATAAAATCATAATTGTTGATTTGATTACTAATTTGAAACTTCAAAGAAAATAATTCAGTAGAGAAGATCCATCGCTGCTATTAAAATCTACCCAAAACAAATAAATTTCCAAAGTAATTAAAATCACGAAAAGTATTTGCTACGTCCACTCTACATTATAATGCAATAAAACGAATACGACGTGCGAGCTCTGGATATAGTGGTCTATATAACCAAATTTGTGTTGAATTTGTTGAAGTAATAGAGTTCGTATCAACACTTGGATCGAAGAGTTAACAGACTCGACGTTTTATGTCTTTTTTCTTTTAGAAAAATCCCTATTGTGGACACTTCATCAGAAATCAAAAATTTGGTAGTCGGTAGTTGCACAGCTGGATTGGCATTCAAAATCACAAAGCCACTATGAGCAAAATCAACACCAGACAAATAATAATTATTTGTTATCTGATAACCGATAGGTAACATTGCAATTCCAACATTTTGTAGTTGGTTGCTGACTACCAAACGTAGCTTTCGGCAGAGATTTTACTGTTCCAGAACTGTGCACCGTTTGACGAAATTATTCTGTCTGCTTGCCTATTTAAAGCTTAAATTTTTGGTAGTTGACTACCATGCTGATATAGGGGTGGTAGAGATGTTTACTGTTTGAGTGCTGCATACCGACTGATTAAATTATTTAGGCTGCTTGCCCATTTATAATTCGATAATTTGGTATTTGAATATCAAATTGGTAGTTAACTACGAAACTGATAGAAATTTGGTGGAGATGTTTACTGTTAAAAAGCTGTATATCGATTGAAGAACCTATTCTTCCTGCTTGCCTATTTATAACTCACGTATTTGGTAGCTGTCAGCTCCAGAAAAAAATTAAGAAAAAGAAAAAACGCCTCACCAGGCTTTAGCCGGTCTATTCTTGTTCTTTGGTGATGATGAATGATTGCACGGCAGAGTAAAGTAAAACAGGCAGGAGCAGAGGACGCAAATACATTCAAAGAAGGGACCCAAATCCCGTTACAATCGTTTACGTATGCGTTTCATGCATTTGTATTAGTAAGTATTTTGCACCCAAAATCAACGGTCCCTCGTCAAATCGACTGCTGCTGCCTGGTTTAATTTACCCTGCCATGATGATTGCCGTCTATGGTCATTTTCCACAATTTCCGAAAATCACAGTTTGTTCGCAATCATAAGATCCAGTTGGGTAAACTCAGACTACAATCAACTCTGTCAAACCGAAATATTTATCGCTTACCTTCCATTTAGCACTTAGCCATTAAGCACTAAATTAGTCGTAATATCTTATGAATCACATTGATCAGGTAGGTTAATTGGATTCGGAAAATCCACTCACTTCCATGAAAACATATTCCTCTTTTCACTTGAATAATCAATCTCCACATGTCGAAGTAAATAGATCAAATATTAATTGCTCTCGGTACACTGTGTTTAAGCTCCTGAACATAATATATCTCCGTTCCAAGCCTCTACGATACACACATATCACCGGGAATATTTTCGAATCGCAAAATCTTTTTAGAACACAAATTTTCGATGATCGTCAATGAAACCATTTCTAGAATATTTTATTTATACAAAATCGAATTAATTAAAGATTTGTTTACCTGTTAAGTCAAATAAATCTACCCAAAAACTTCTATTTATTTTTATGGTTAACTTGGTCAATGCGATTGAAATTAAATTTTCCAGTTTTCCGTGAGAGCTCAGTTATTTTCCGATGTTGGAGGGTAGTGCTTGTGAGTTGAAATATCAGAAATAAGTTTTCATTTTTGTAAAAGAAAAATTGGAAATGGACAGATAAGAGTTTCTAACGGTAATAGTTAGAATCAGTTTTTCTCTGGTGAAACTTTGTGCGCTTGTGATCGTAGTGAATTGCCTTCGGTAAATTGAATGGAATGGAAATCTCAACCGTTGCATTACTGTGAAAAATTGTGTGAAATGATACCAGTTTGGGCTCATTAACCGTTTTCTGTCAACAGTAAATATTTATCAATACTCGGCCGTATACATTTTGTGTGTGATATGACTGAATATTAACATAATCCCATCCAGATGAGTCATGAAACGAAAAAGTATTTCATCGCAATTTTCAAATAAAAATTCCTCTCGCCTACCGATCCGCACAATACACTCAATGTAACGCTTAAACTAAATAAAAAAACTTTTTTTTTAAATATATTTCGTGTGAATATAATCGAAATGAGGTTCTATTGCATAAATAAACAAATAAACGAAATGTATCGACTGTAAGAGAGTAGACTATAATCAAATCTACAATGTAACACAGCATCATTGCGGTGTATACAGATACTGGGACTGGTGAATGTAAACAATGTGTCTCGAATTATAATTTCCCGACTACATTTCCCCATTCTAAGTGTGAAATGAATTCACATCTGCGATCAAAAAAAAGCAACTTGTTGGAACAATCTCCTACAGTCAGAGGCAGTGAAAAGGCGGCATGAATTTGCTTGGGTTGTCTTTCAGCTGATCCACACATACAATCAAAACTCTTTATACGGTTTTACCACTGTCACACTCGTAAGTGTAGCAGGTTTAACCGTACAACCGTATAATCAAGTATGAACAGTTTTGAATGTTTGTGTAGATCAGCTGAAACACAGCTGAAGCAAATTCATGCTGAAATTTCACTGCCTCTGACTGTGTCTGTATACCTCACAAAAGCATTTTCACAATTTTCAGATACACAAAACAGTTAAATTAGAACATTACTTACAATATTGCCTTCAATAAGTTTTATTTTTAGTTTTTAATACTTTGGACGATTCTGCGTTACGTATATACACCTGCAGAGGTGAAATACATAATACTTCAGTTATTCACACCTTTTTCATTCCAAATCAAATGAAATATCCCGTTGATGAAATTCGAATTAATTGTACGTTGTGCCGGCTGTGTTATAGGGATTCGTAGTAAAACGTTTTTATCGTAAATTTGGATAATTGATTGGCTGGTCAACGGAATTATGTTCGTGTGATTCATAAACATTACGTAGACAAATCTTACTTATTTTTAAATAAAAATTCATTGCGAATGGTCAATGTAATAAATGTTGTGGCGGTGATATATTAGGATCAGTTAAAATAGAAAACGGGATCTGTTCAAATTCAAACGTTCGGACGTAAAAATGTAATCGATTGAACATATAAATTCAAGGGTTTCGCTTTTTGTTTATTAAAACTGGCTGATTAATTAACCGTGTGAGAATAGCATCATGGACGTGAGGATCTTATTTTCAATTAGTCTTCGGTGGCAAGGGCACGTTAAAATTGGGCGCAAGGAGTAGTCGTAGAGGTGATCTTCATCTCGATGCAATAATATTTTGCAGACTTGTGACAATGGTAACAGGCAACAACTGAAATTAACTTCCGCAAACATTAACATTGCTGAGGCAATTTTAATTAAAATTTGATCCTCATGAATACGAACAACTCCAATCCACTTGAACACCTTTCACAAATCATCTAGCTGTTGCACCAGCTGAAAAATAGCTGAACCAGATTTATGTCTAAGTTACACAGTCTAACTTTCACTGACGTCGCCTGTAAAAGAACATTTGCTGTGGCAAAATACTATTCAATATCATTGTATTTAGCATAGGTAGCATATGGCCAGGCCAGTTTTATTATCTGGTCTATTACTTCAATCAATCAAAGTATTTTCGATCTGTTGATTTTAAATCTTGTACTTCAATTTTTTTATTCGTCGTTATCGATAACAGATGAATAGCCATATGAGACGGGTTAAGTAGAGTCATTGAAATTTAGACATAATTTTTTTTTTTATTATTTCGTATGGTTTATACATCAAGTTTTCTTTTTACATTTATGTTTGTTCATTACATTGCTCTTAGCCTTTTATACATTATAGTAATTCTATAGTATATTTTGTGTGGATGTGTTGCATTGTATATTCGATGTAGTTCACGAATTCTCTCCGCTGTTGTTAGCGCCATCTATGATGAAGTAGCAGCGATAGAGCTTTGCAACCACGTGTTTCCACAGTGCATCGGCTTTCGTTTCTTCGTACACATTATTGCAACTTATGAGTGACGTCATCAGTGCTAATGATTGTGTACAGTTCGTTACGGGCATCGAATACCATAACTACCCAATTTATGAAGCTTGGGTGAAATTAGGGACGTTATTCTTCTCAGAGAAAAATTCCTAGCAATGTTAGCACCGGGGATCGAACCCGGGTCATTTCGGTGGAAGTCCAGTGCGTTCACCACTGAGCCACCCGTCCCATGTATAACATAAATTACTACTATCAGATTGAATCGTGATATGCTTGCTGGTTGTAAATTTTAAATGAACTGCTATGAGAGCCGAAACAACTTGGTATGGGCGGCACTGGGTGTGGTTTTCTAAAATGTTTTAAGATCTAAGTACCGACTAGGTTACTAAGCAGGTAGACTATCTAATTCAACTGGAAGGACCAGGCACACGCAAAGAATTTTATATTTCTACAGATTGCCTATTGAAACCTGTTGATCCCATTTAGTTACAAGTTAGAGGAAGTGAAATTTCATACGTCGTTATACGCGTGTGCGTGCAGCAACATCAACCGTATAAAGAGTTTTGATTGTATGTGTGGATCATCTGAAGCAAATTCATGCTGAAATTTCACTGCCTCTGACTGTATCCACCAAATTCTCTCCGTACATTGACCATAGCATGATTTCACTCATTTCTTCATAGCAGCACTGTTTAGGTAGAAGAAGCTGCATAAAAAAACTGCCGAAAAGGCATCGGCACCTTGTCTATCGATTGAATAACGAATTCTGCTGAAATGGATCCAGAGGCAGGCGACAATCAGGTACCACTTCCGCTACAAACTCAAAAATTGAATTTGTCAATGAATCGTGTACTGTTTTATTGCCAGACATTTCTATCTGCTGCTTGGCATGGTAAAAACATCCATAGATTTCGGTTGGCATTGCTGCTAAATGGGACAAATCCAGAATTGATCGATGAATACTCCAAGTTGTCAATATTCGACAAGTGTTGCGTAACTCCTGGATACTCTGAGTTCATAAGGGAATGCATTCGATGGGGATGTGATGTTAATAAGGTAGGCAATTGGTTCAGAGACGCTTGAAGAACAATTTATATCCTCCGTTCATTGTCTCTTTCAGACGAACAAGTACAGCAACAAGCGTGCCCTGAATTATGCAATTCAGTCGGGTGATCCCGAAAATATTCGAGCGATTTTAGAAGATCCGACTCGCATTGCCATTGAAAATGAAACCTACGAACATTTGCCGTTGCATCAATTGGCACACAACATAAATATGGAAAATTACGACAGTATGTTCGGTTGCATGAAGGAACTCATCGACAGACGAACCAATGTTAATGCCATTGACAAGGACAATCAGTCCGCACTGTGGATCATAGCGAATCAGAGTAGTATTCCGCAAGAGCAGAAAGAGATCATAATCAAGTATTTCCTGGAGAATTCACCTGTGGATCTGGACACGCATCGCAACGGCGAAACGAGATACATAATCAACGCCCAATTTCCACATCTACGTTTGCCACCCGAAATCAAGCAAACCGAAAAGAAAACGTGGGACTTCATTCGATTGATAACGGCATTGCGGGACAGCGAAGAAGATGAGTTTTTGATCGGCCTGGACATTTTCTTGACTCGCGTACAACATGAAGCTGACGTTGATAATCTGTTTCGGGAGAGATTTTTCTCGGAAACGTTGCTAATGGTCGCAGCGAAAAACGGATTAGCCCGGGCGGCTGAGAAGTTATTGCGAGCCGGTGCCGATGTGAATAATTACGCCGTCAAGTATCTCATTTCGATGAAACAAAATGATTTGGACGAAAGTTCCAAGACAAAATCGCCACTCGAATTGGCTTGCATTTACGGGAATTGGGAAGTATTGGATCTGTTCTTAAAGTGTCCGAACATCGATCTCGGCGATACGCCATTATTGGTCGACGTTGTCAAAAATATAGGAGAACCGGGACGAAGTCGTTCGTGTGATTACCGGAAATGCTTCTACCTCCTGCTGCATTTTCCTCTTATTGATATCAACCAAGTGGATTCGTTGGGCTACACAGCTTTGCATGCAGCCGTGAAGTACAACAACAAAGCTGAGACATTGGCTATTTTGGCCAAAGGAGCTTACATCGGATGTCAAAATAAGTTGACCGAACTACCCATCACCGATATCGATCCAAACATTTTGGAAACTCATTTCAACAGGTACAACGGATTTCGATTGCCTTTTCCCTATCTGCCGCTAATACCGTTTCTGTGATTTTACAGTTGTATCGCAACAAATGGTCGACGATCTGGTGACGATAATTACGAAATTAGATTTCAGTATTTCAATTTGGTTCCCGTTGTGGTTCGCAACGATAAGGAAAATTATGTTGGATCCAGTCTGATCCAATGCACCGATGAAATGGTATGTTGTGTGTGCTTTGTGTCGCAAAATTTTTCGAAAATTTGCGAGAAGGCAAGCAAAACTGCATATTTTCCGACTTTTTCTGTTTTCCCGCACCTCTCTTCATCACACATTCGATCAAACCAGGCACCCATCGAACATATGGCCAAATCGAGCGAACTAAAACATTTGGTTAAGCATCCGTTGATCGCAAGCTTTCTGTTTCTGAAGTGGCACCAATTGGCACTGGTCTTCTACACGAACTTCTTTTGCTACACAATCTATTGTCTAGCAATGATTTTGTACCTCCTGTTTTGCTACGGTCAAAACACTTGCAGCAAAGGACTGTCGACCATATTGTACCTCATATCCGTGCTGGGAGTGCTTTACGTCGTTGTGCGAGAGATAGCTCAATTGGTAATGTCGCCCCGTGTTTATGCACGTAACAAGGAAAACTATCTGGAAATTGTACTAATCTTCACGACGGCTATCGTATTACTGAACATCGAATTTGAGGAAAGTACACGCAGAACTGTAGCTGCATTCACTATACTATTGGCAGTCACCGAGTAAATTAAAGATTTTCTTCGGGGTTGCAAGGGAACTGACTAAATGCTGCGGTTCTTTTTCACAGGTTTTTCCTATTAACGGGCTCGTTGCCATTCCTGTCATTCTCTACGCATCTGGTCATGCTGAAAACTGTGTCCAAAAACTTTGTTAAGGGACTGCTGTTGTACTCCATCATTCTGATTGCATTTGCATTGTGCTTCTACACTCTACTTGGAACACATGAATCAGATCCACCTGACGATGTAGCCGAATTTAATAATTTTGTCCATCCGGGTGTTGCAATCATTAAGGTAACCGTTGGAAAGTTGGATGCCAACAGATCTTAGATTCTCAACAACGTCTACCTTTTGTATATATCAGGCAGTTGTGATGTTGACCGGAGAGTTCGATGCGTCAAACATCCATTTTCAGCAAAATGCTGCCAGTTACATACTCTTTGTCATCTTCGTTTTCCTTATTTCCACCGTTCTCAACAACTTACTGAATGGTCTGGCAGTCAGCGATACTCAGGTGAAATACGAAGGGTGAACCGTTAATTTTGTGGTTTAGTCACCGACGTCTTGTTTTTCACAGACTATCAAAGCCGAAGCTGAGCTCATGAATTTCATATACAGATCCGAACTCATGGCCAGATACGAGAAAATTCTGCTCGGAAAAGGTGAAAACGTGTGGTAGGCTAGAAAGGTGTTACTGGTGCTCGAACAGATTCAAAAATAATTTCGTTTGATTTACAGTTGCAATTTCATATTGCGCAAAATGTCGTCCAGTTTGATGAACGTGTTCCCGGAATTTCTACCACTGAACATGCTAACAGTTCTACCCAATTCCAACAACAAAGTGCTGATTCCGATCGTACCACAGTCGGATCCAAAGCGCACAGCCATTGAATCGGGATACTCATCGTATCGGAGCTTGGAGAGAGGTTTCCGTGCCATGAACTGTTGCTTCGGAATGCGCTGTTCGCGCATGGAAGTGAAAATTGTCAAATATGCAAAACATGTGTTGGACATCAAGGGAAGGGACTACGAGGAGCAACAAGAGAAGTTGGTGATGTCACAGAGAATTATCAAAATAGAAAATCGAATCGACGACATGTTTACGAAATTGGATTCGATTGTGGAGAGTTTGAAGAAGGAATTTGATGACTAGAATGTTAAGTTAAGAATTGTATTCGGTTGTGTCTGACATAGCTTCCTATTTGAATGTTGAATAAAAATATTTTAATCCAAACCAACGACGACAACGTCCTTGACATCTACAAATCATGACAAAGTTGTGGACGTCATTTTTAGTCGGGGCCGGGTTGTTATGTCATCTCGATCGTTAGGGAGTTTTAATGCATTTTGACGATTGAGGGGTCAAGATTTCCGAACTAAATTTTTTTATTGGGTCTCATGAACCAGTAAGAACCGGTTCTTCTCTGAAACGTAAAGAGGGCTTCTTTTGAATTTCGACTGACCGAAATCGGCGCTATTTTTTCTGGGACTTTTTTATATGTGCCTAGTTAGGCCTTGGTGCCTAGGCCCCAAAACCAGTCTCAGATATTTTTGATCTTCTATACTTGGCTGGTTGTAAGTGGTTAAAAGTCGAAAAATTGGGTTTCGTAGGCGAGGACACAGGCGTGTATGGGTTCGTTGGAAAGCTGAGGTCAAGTACTCCTGGGGCAAATATTAACTTCAAGTAATTTGATGATAAACGGCCGAAAATATGACTTCCAGAAAATTTAGGGTCCATCTTCTTCACTGTTCTTGAACTCAAGGACGACAAATATCTCCCTCTGTTCTTTTAGCTCTTTTCTGGATACAATAAAGAAGGTCTCTAAAGGTCAGTACTTCAAGAGCTCAAGAAAACAGATGGAAATGTTTATGGTTCTAAAGTTCTAGAAAAGTGAAGAAGATGGACCCTCAGGAATGATGTAGTTCAAGGACTGACTTTCTAGAATCCGTCAAAAAATATTCAGATTTGACGATGTGCTGAGTTTTAGAGCCCATATATTTTGAATGCTCCCAAAACAACATAACGAACACTGACGCCGTCTGCCAAAATTATTTTCGTCAGACCTCACTTTTCAACTTCCCTTAAGAACGTAACAATAAACTCACCAGTAACAGTAGCAGGATCCCGTCCATCATAAATGAATACTCCATACATTTCGTCAATAAAATGTTTTGTATTTTTCATTCGCGGAAACTCTATCTTAATCTTACAGTTAAAACTTATGTGGAACCAACATTCTTCGATGGCGGTCTAAATACACCAACCACAACGGCGTGATCCCGTTCATACGGTTCCAATGTGATTTGTTCCTGTGGTTTCAATTTGTCAGCCTGCAGTTTCTTCACTTCAGCAGCGAATACAGCTTCGGGCTGAGCCGTCGAATCGATACAGGAAGCCTTAATCGAAATGACAAAGTGACCGCCATTCTTGAGGAAATATTGTGAATTCAGCGCAACAATTCGAGCCTGATCCGGCTGTGCAACATCAGCGAATACTGTGTCCACCATTCCGACCAGCATTCGGTATTTGTGCGGATGACGGGCATCTTCGATGATTGGAATAATGTTTGTACGTTTTTTGGCCACATTGATCAGATCACGACCGGATCGATTGGAGAATTCGACGGCATAGACAAGTCCTTCGGGTCCAACGACATCGGAAACATGTGAAACGGTTGTACCAGATGCAGCGCCCAAATATAAGACTTTCGAACCGGGAGGCATGTGTATACTGTCAATGCCACCGAGTACGGCGGCAGCCAATTTCGATCGGAATGGATTCCATACTCTGTATTCGACTTTCTCGCCATTTGTCTGGAAACGGAAGAGAAAGAAAAGTTTATTGACTGCAGTGACACTTTGGACTATTTTGTAGTTTGATTCGATCAGAAAAGCGTTTTTAAAGTTCAGAGCAGCAGATATGTTCGCCTCAGGCGTCAAAATGCATACTAAGAACCCTACGACCACATAATTGTCGCTTCTGTACCCCTGTGCGCCTCATCATTGAAAAAATTGGATTTTTTAAAATTAAGATTCAGGTGCACTTACTTCAACTGATATACGTTTCTCGCCATAGACTTCTGAGCCGGGTACTAGATTTTTGGTGACTAATGCGTCCTCTTTACCACGGGCAATGAAAATTCCTTCATGACGATGTGGCTCGATTACAACTGTTTTGCCTCCTTTGAAACCGCCACCACCACCACCACGTCCTCCGCCACCTGAAACATTTTTTGCAGTTTAGTAAAGTGAACAATCTGATGATAGTGCAGAGCTGACGGTTTTTTGGAAATATTGAGTATCGTAAATGTGCAGAGTGTCGATACACGGGTATCGACCACTTACTGAAGATACGGCGAGTTCCTGAAGAAACGTTGACTAGTCGTCGTTTCATCAGGAACTCACTGTTTCTTCAGTAAATCGTTGGTACTCGTCGAAACTTCAGTGCAATAGAGTGTAACTGAACTTGGTCTCATGTATAAAACGAATGGTTTCGTACGTCTGAGTTGTGCATTTCTATGATAATCAACAGAATGAAAATTCTAAATTATTTCTCACCTCTTCCGCGGCCTCCTCCACCACCACGTCCTCCAGGTCCACCACGTCCACCACCTGAAATTCAAAAATTTTTGCTGTTAACATCGATTTGGTGTTCTGTTAGTTGTAGTGCTAGTTATAGTGCAAATTCAAATTGAAGTAGAAAAATTAGGAAGATTGTGAACGGCCTTTCCATCGAAAAAAAAGTCGTCTTCGTAAGTCTACTGGCTCAAGTTGACAAACAACCGAGTTGTGATGTCAACAGACAAAGTAACATTGCTGCTAGGCACAAAGAACTCAGGCTCATCACAATTAATATTGTGCCACTGAACCGAATGTTAAAAGGAGATGTTTGTTTCGAAAAACAATTTTTTTGTGTTCAAAGAATTTACTATTTACCTCTTCCGCGTCCTCCACCACCACCTCCTCCTCTTCCTCCAAATCCACCTCGTCCACCTCTATCTCCGCCGCCACCTCTTCCACCACCGAATCCTCCACGTCCGCCTCCTCCTCCACCGCGTGGTGAAAAGCCTGAAACACAATTGAAAGTAAGGTTATGTTTAACTAAACACATTCAAATATGGAATGACGCCCGTTAGTGAATTCAATAATTCACACATTCGAAACGTAAAATCACAGTGAGCTTATAAGCCAAATAAATTGTAGTTGATTTCTATCATAAATTCCGTCGGAAAGACGCTCGTTTTGCATCCGTTCCTGAGCAGCAGTTGTTAAAATCAAATTATTTACCTGGTTTACCCATAATTTTAGCAACGATCGACTACGATACACTCAATGTAACTCGCTAATGCAAATAAATCGAATTAAAATGTTGTAGTTCTTTCCGAAACTAAAAATTGAAATAATAATTCGGAGCGACCGGTCAAATACACGTGCTGCTCAACTTGAAAAGAATGATCGAAAAACACGCTTGACAAATGTCATTATATGACAGATAACCGGACGTTTGGGTTGTTTACAATCCGTGCAATGCGAGACTTTTAAGGCGATAGCGGCTATGTCAAAATATACTGAATTTCATGATTAATTTTACAAATGATTAAATCCAGTGAAAATTTGCCGGCCAAATAAGCTATCGAATGTGAAATCAAATGCCGCTTGCAGCTTACAATTGTTAATTTGATCAATTTTTATCTGATGGTTTGAATAGATATTTACGTAATTTAATGTCTTGGACATACATTTCAGAATTTTTCTCGTAATTTAGGCCCTCTGCAATGGTCAATAGTCGATTGAAAAACTCGCTTCCAGTTCGAGTTGATAAAAATTCGATCCTACTAGGAAAAGTGCCTAAAACGTCCACAACATAAACATTCTGAAATTTATGTCCAAGACATGAAAAGTGTTCTTTAGACGAGTATGAAAGCAATCCTAGAACTCGGCCAAAGCACCTAGCAAGGTAATAGAGGTTTTTACACGTCAAATAGAGTAGTATTTTGATACCAATAATACCATTAGCAGCCTTAATGGTAATTTTGCAATGACATTAAGAAAAAAAAGGTGTGGAAATATTCGCATACTTCGATTAAAGTACTACTCTATTTTTTTCTATTACCCTGTTATGTGCTTTGCCTCGGCTAGCCAATAAAATCTATTTCCACTTGTTATGTAAATATCTTATCTTTATATTAGCTAGCGAGAAGGAAAACTTGGAAAGCTAAGACCTGCATTTTTCCAGATCTTTTTTGATCTAAGACTGGTATTTCGTACGGTAAAATGTGTCCCCAACTTTAGTTTGTATAAGATGCATATTCCGATTCCGCACGATTTTACGTAGAGTATTGCACAAATACATGTGGGTGTTGACATTTTTGGTAGTTGTCAATTTAGCATTTGAAAATCCAAAAATTCAAAAGCTGTTTAAAGAGATGATATAAGTTGTTTTGGAAGTGTACACAGGGACTTGCGTTACCTTTTACTCTTTTAAGGGTTTTTGACTGAGAAATTCTATTTTTTCGCCGCGCTGACTAAATGAAACAAAATTTTGACAACTTTCACTTCAGTATAAACAAAATTTATTTAATTATTTTCACTATATTCACACACCATTTGTCGATTGAAATACAATTATTTTTGATGATACTGAAAAACAAAACTAATTGACATCTTTAATGACACTTGTCACTGACAAGTTAATTCTTCACGATAAAAAATCAGCCGTGAATAATATAACCACTGGGCGACAAAAGTTGACGTCAAATACAATTCTTGTACGAGCTCTGATTCATTAGTAATAGACATTTTCGTAACGATTGAGTATGCCATGCCGTTGCTGATTTTTTTTTTAAATCGGACACACCACTTTTGTTTCCGGACGTTTATGGTGCTATCGATAAGGAATTTCAAATTGATCATTTCGTAGAAGTTTTGTTTTTTTTAAAACGACCTCTCCGGCTCGGGACGACTCTAAGAAAATTTCAAAATTTCAAAATCATGGCTTGAAATGAAGGCTAGCACATCCCATTTAACATATCTTTGTTCTTATAACAACTTGACTTGTTCACATTAAAATTTGAAATTAGTATTTTTCGTGGTCTGATGTCACCACGGATAACATTACGATTTTAAAAAAGGATTAAAACTCACTTTCATATTATTTTGACATGAATAATGCATACGTACAAGATAAATCAACCGATATTAAAGAATCGACCAGGTATGGACATTCATTAGTATTTTTGAACCCTGCCGCCATCTAGCCGCAAACGTCGGATAGTCGAAACCGCACATTCAAAAACAAAACTTCGTTGTGTAAACGCAGCTACATTGCCGGTTTGTTTTGTGTATAAATTTTACATTGTGTGAGCACACAGACTGACCGAAAGGTTTTTTTATAATAATTTGTTGGATATAAACAAAACAAACAAAATGGTTGTAATATCACCGATTTCCATGCCAGAAGAAGGCCGACTGTATGAAGCGTCCAACGTTAAATTAAAGATTGATGAAACACAACTCAATGCCGGGTCTTTATACTTCACAAGCACGTACGTTTCGAGACGTTTTGCTAATTGCAATTGTGAACCAAAAAGTGTTGGTTAAATATTGCCGAATTTTCAGCTCCTTGTTGTGGCAAGCCGACGGCAGAACTGACGGTCTATCGATTCCATGGACTAAAATCAGTTTGCATGCGATATCAACCGATCCCGTCAAATGTGTCTACTTTATGATTGACTATCGTCTGCAATGGCCTGGTGTAATACTGGAACGAAATGGCAGCAATGGAAACGGCAACGTTAGCGAAAATGATGATGATGTCGATGAGGGAAATTATGATGGTTAGTTCGTTGATCCGGCTGTCGAGACGAATTCGTTGACGACGAATAACAATATTTACGATTTTAGATGAGGATGCGGAAATGACTCAAATGTGGTTGATACCGGGTGATGTTGAAGAAGTTGACAAAATTTACGGCGCAATGATTCAGTGTCAAGTCCTGAATCCGGATCCAAATGATAGCTTATCGGAAGGCGGTAAGTTTATAGGCCAGACACATCATAATGTTACGCTTTTATGACCATGCCACCTCTTCGGCTTCGAGAATTATCGCAGTGTGGGTGTCCTTGTTTCACTAAAGAAATGTTGAAAACTGTGATGAGACTAACGCGGGATCGTTCATAAAGTATGCCAAGCGTGCGAAAGATATGCAAGATATGGTTTAATTAAAATGTGAGAGAAAGAGCTATGGATAGCCGTGTCACGCCTGGTATAGTCTAAACGATCCCTGATAGTCCATCCTAATTACTAGCTCGAATTTCCGTTTTTTAAAGAATTAAACTGTGCGAGGAAATCATGTCTCGCATCCATTGTTTCGATCATCCCCCTCCGTATCGTTATTTTCCTCCTCTTTGATAAACAATCTGTTGGTTTTGTTTTCTTAGACATAGTCGATGCGGCATCGCTCAATATATTTAGTTTAACAGAGTAGGGTCGTTGTTGTATACCTCTTGTCATCGACACAATGAAACGTTGTTTTAACAACGAGTAATGTTCGAAACAGAGACGCTGTTTCCAGTCAGTCCATTTTACTTAAACTGCATGTGGATACACTTCGTGATCAGACATTACGAGCGCGCGGTGGTCACTCACATTTATGTTTCGTTAAATCGGAATCGTCCTAATTTTGTAAGTTTTTTTTGTTACAATTTCCCTAAACTCAAAAGTTAGAAGAAATATCAAACAAAAGGTGAATAAACAGTATTTTACATGAACATGAGTAGGGATAAAAAGATGAAAAGTAAAGGTTTCGTATCAATTTTGTTGATCCGAGGCGTATCCGAGGTCAATAAACACGATAAATAACGAGACTTCATTTTTATCCCGAGTTATGTAAAAGACGTTACATGGTGAGGGCGTCGAAAGTAGTGCTTCAATGCATGCATCATGTAAATGTCATTCACAGCTTCCTCGTTGTCAGTTGTCATTTCTACTTTCGTATTCGACAACTTCTAAACTTACCCAATAGTCTGGATCTGTTAGAACCCAAACAGGAGGATGGGAACGGCTGATCAACTTTTAAAATCAAATTTGAGTGTTCCGTCTTTGCTATGCCGAATTTAATTAGTTCCGAAATATTGAGTTTTCAATGCAAGTGATGTTAATTCCGTAAGATCTGTTCTTGCACATCGTCTTTAGAAATCAGTAATATAAATGAAAAATCAGAGTCTTCAGGATTTTTAGAAGCTCCAACATTGAAAGGAATGAAATCACCAAAAAATCTGGACTCGAGAACTAAACTTTAAAGATTCATCAGTCATAGTCTTGAGTGATTCATTTGAATTTCGACTGACCGAAATCGGCGCTATTTTTTACGGAACTTTTACCTCAGCCACAAGACCAGTCTATTTTCATATATTTTTCATATTCCATACCTGGCTGGAGGTATGTGACCAAAAGTCGAAAAATGGGGTTTTGTAGTCCGGATTTCATTTCCGTAAGGTGGCGAGGATACTGGTGTGTATGGGTTCGTTGGAAAGCTAAGGTCGAGTACTCCTGGGGCAAATATTAACTTCAAAAAATTTGATGATAAATGGCCGAAAGTATGAGCCCCGGAAAATTTCTCAGAATCGATGGAACTTCTGTGAACTTTAATAAGGGTTCACTAAAGCAAGTATTTGATTATTATTTATTATGTATGTGGATGACCTCAGCTTTATAGCGATACCAATAGGGTCCATAATATACGTCCGCGGTTTTTCTGGAATTTTATATATTATTACATCAAGCTTTAAGATTAAATTTATTTTCGATTCTTGCGTTTCAAGGTCATAGTCGGGGTCCTGAATAACGCTATTAATAACGGTAGTTTTTGGTACCATGAATAATTTTACTAAATCTATTTTCGTTACTAGTGTAACGTTACAACGTTAGAGGAATCCTAAAATTCAATTATCAAAGTAACGTTTTTCTGGATTTTTTGGAATAAATCCTCGATTTTGCTGAAATATGTTTTTATTAACCAAATATTTCGGTCACGTTGTTAGTGACCACTATCAATGGTGTTCTCAAACAGTTCAAATCATAACTAAACAATTCAAACAAATCTACATTACATACCCTAATAAGTTGACTGCATCCCCAGTGAAAATGTCGGTCTCATGAAATACGTATTCTCAACGGTCTAATTCCAGTCTCAAAATTGCTGGAATTCCCAATTCGGTCTCAAAATATTTTTGTTTTTGCTAAAAACATTTTGGATGAATAAATGAGAATGCCGTAGACCAAACGAGTAGTCTTTTTTCGAATATTATTTCACCAGACTTTTTCAGGCTGGATGAGTGGTCTCATTGCTGATGTGATGTCAGATCGCTTGAGACGGAGCGAGTAGTCTCTTTGCTAACAATTATTGGTGAACTGTGCGAGACTGGATGCCAAATGTTGAATTGTATTTTTCCAACAACGTTATAACGTTATTGAAATACCAAAAATAAGGAATCAATAAATTTATTATGGAATACAATTTCGGTCGAGATTTCAGTACATCAATTTACAGAAACGAAATACAATTTCGAATACCGTTAGTCAACTTCGATCCTTGAATAACGTTATTGTTGTACCGGAACTGAATTTTAGTATTGTCACAATGTTGATTTTTGCAAAAATTTTTCAGAGGAATTCATGGAAGCTCTGGATGAAAATGAGGATGAAGTGGTCGAAGAAGATATGCAGAATCTCAGTATCAATGGTACATTTTCCATTACTTAATCAGCCATTCAATGACCGATAACTAAAACTTTTACTCATTTCTAGATGGAAGGTTTGCCGACGCCGACGAAGATTAGAAAACTCCTTGAGTACTGCATTTTCGGATGTTGGAGTACTTTCCAAAAAATATTATTAAGAACTAATGCCTGAGGCTGATTTTATAACAGAAACTGGAGACAGCAAAAGGCTTAAAAAAATGCACAAATATAACTGACTGCTTGAAACATTCTTATCCGATATCATTTCTTGTAGGCGTTTTATTTCGATGGAGAAATAAAAAAGTTAATTTCTTATTTGTAATGAATTTCATTTGCTTTTGGGGGATGGGAGGCTGAGATGACGCCAATCTGATAAACCTTTTAATCCTTACATATAAGACAAGAAACTATTTTCGAATCTATTACCTCTATTGGTTAGACTATTTTCAACAGTTCAAAACAATAGTTATTTTTTAACCTAGGGGAAATTTGAAGTAGGCTTCGCCAAGACTAGTCACGAAAAAAAAACGGTCCGACGAAAAATTTCAAAAGGAATAAATAACTTAACTAAGAATACCAAATGGGTGATTCATCAGATGGCCTTCCGAATCCTTTAGGTCCCACCCTGAATTTTTCAGTCGACGGAGCTCAATCGTTAGAACTACAAGAATATATGAAGCTAAATAGAAATGAGAATCCGACGTCATCTGCAGTAGAGAACGATGAGAACGATGAATTGTACCCCGTGCAATAGGTCATTTGATACGGGTAAAGGATTAAAAATACATGAAAGTTTTCATGCAAAGCTTAAAGGAAAAATTGAAAGTAAGAAATCAAACAGGAAACGTAATATCAACTCACAGAAAGGATCAGGAATTGAGCGAAACAAATCTTGCGAAGGCTTAACAGAATTAGATGAATTTCTGTTGTTGAATCAAAATGAAATTGAAATTCAGACAAACAATGATCCTCCATCCGTCTTAATTCCAAAGAATTTTTCTAAAGACAGAATTCATTGTGAATGTGGATTTCTTGCAAAAAACGAACGCGGGCTGAAGATCCACCAAAACAAGCACAAAAAGAATGACTTAAGTAAAAGTGAGATTGATCGTAAAGCAACCAATAACAATCGAAAAACGGATTCAGTCGATTCCATGAATATAGACGAGTTTGGTGTATTGCTTAGTAAATGCAAAGAAGCTATTCCAGTTGTTCGTATTATTCAAAAGTCAGTTCGTTCAGCAGTTAGTCTTGAACTATCAAAGCTAGTCGATCAAGTGGTTACGAAAAATGACGCAAATTCATGGTGTCGTCTATTGGCTTTTCCTTATATTGTTCTGCGATCAAGACCTAAGAAGTCAAAAGGAGGAATGAATGGTATTAGAGAAAATTTAAAAGAACTGGAGAAAATCACAAATGTGAACGATTACTTAGCATTCCTTCTACAAGATACAAAGCCTAGAGAAAAAAAACTTTGTTCACAGAACGAACAAGTTATCAAGACAGTCAACCAAAAGCTTGGCGAAGGCGATTTCAGTGGCGCCATGAGAGTTTTATGTTCCAAAGAAATGATAGCAGAGATAAACGATGAAACGCTGTCAAAATTACAATCAAAACATCCATTGGATACATTGCCAGTCATAGACAAACATACACCCGAAGAAATTTTGCCAATAACTTCAAGTGAAACAATCTCGAAGAGCATTTCCAGTTTCCCGATAAGCTCATCAGGTGGTATTGATGGTTTGAGACCTCGCCACATTAAAGATTTAACGTCATTCACTTGTGGCGATGCAGCTGAGAAACTGAGAAAATCAATAGCCAAACTGTCTGACTTGGTGAAGAACGGAAAAATAGATCAGAATGTTGTTCGAATAGTCTACAGTGGACGATTAGTCGCTTTCATAAAAGACAATGGCGATATAAGACCGATTGCGGTTGGAACTTTTTGGCGTAGACTGGCCGGAAAAGTAGAATGCGGTGACATTATTGATCAGCTTTCTGAAAAAATAAAACCATTCCAACTTGGTTTCGGTGCTAAAGGAGGTGCAGAAGCAATAATACACGCTGTCCGATCATTTATTTCCAATTCATACGATGAACCAATGATACTCCTGAAATACGATTTCTCAAACGCCTTCAATGAACTTAAACGACAATACCTACTGGACGAAACGAAGAACATTTGTCCGAGCCTATATCCGATGATGAGACAAGCTTACGGCAGCTTCACTAACTTATACTTCAACTATCAAGTAATTTTATCCAGAAGAGGGGTCCATCAAGGAGATCCATTAGGTCCAGCGGGTTTTTGTATCGGAATATCAAAGCTAGTCCACTCATTGTCATCCCGTTTAAATGCATGGTATCTCGATGATGGAACAACTGGAGACAACTTTAAAAATACCATGGAAGATGTAAAACGTATCAAAGACTTCCGAGAGGTTTCAGGACTGACAATTAATCCATCGAAGTGCGAAGTACATTTCATAAACGCAACCAAAGAACAGAAAGATGCCATGTACGCTGCTATATCGGAAGAATTACCCGGCATTCGTCTGATGGAAGAAGTTGATCTTCTCGGATCGCCAATACATAATTCATTAATTCCAAATTTCATTAAACAGAAAAAAGACATTGTACAATCGATGTGCGAAAGACTGAAACTCCTAGATGTCCACCCCGCATTGTGCCTGTTCCGATATTGCATGTCATCGCCGAAATTCATCTATCTGTTACGAACTTGTCCAACTTTCATGTTTCAAAATCTTCTGGAAGAAGTTGATGAACTTTTTCGACAAACATTGGAAAATATTTGCAACATTAAAATGACCCCGAAAGTTTGGAGACAAACAACGTTACCTTATTCGTTGGCTGGAATTGGCATAAGAAAACTTGAAGATTTGGCGATTCCCGCATATCTTTCTTCAATTTTTCAATCAAAAAATTTATCAAATGTTTTATTAGGTCAACTGAATTTGGACATTGTTGACACCGAAATCAAAAAATTGATCGATGATCTGCCGTCCAGCCTGGTACCAAACACAGAAGCAAAACGTGAAAACCAAACAAATTGGGATTACCCGAATATGAAATTTATTTTCGAAACATTGTTGAGCAATGCTAACCAAACAGATAGAGCGCGCTTACTTGCATCATCCAAAAACGAATCGTCAAAGTGGTTGCAAGTGATACCGTCGTCTGAGTTGGGCCTACTTTTGAACAACAATATAGCTCGAATTGCGATTGCCATACGTTTGGGAGGGAAAGTATGCGAAAAACACACTTGCCGATGTGGAAAAACTGTCGAAGAAAACGGCCACCACGGTTTATCATGCATTAGGAGCGCTGGCAGAATTCCGAGACATGTAGGATTCAATAAAATAACCTTGAATGCCTTATCTAAAATCGATTTCCCGAGCATGCTAGAACCGCCTGGAATAAGCAGATCGGACGGAAAGCGCGTTGACGGTGTAACCATCACTCCATGGGAACGAGGAAAATCTTTGATTTGGGATGCTACAGTTAGCGACACCGTTGCTCCATCATACCTGGCCCAATCAGCGAAAATCGCTGGCTCGGTCGCAGATCAATCAGAACGTCATAAACATAATCACTACATGGCATTGAAACGTGACTACATATTCACTCCTATCGCTTTCGAAACGTTCGGGCCAATGGGAGAGGACACTAAGAAATTCATAAATAAAATCGGAAAACTGTTGCAACAAAAAACTGGAGAAAAGCGCTCGACAAATTTCTTGATACAACAATATTCAATAGAAATTCAGAGAGGAAACTGTGCATCAATTTTGAAAACGTTTGAAAATGACGATGCTAATGCCGTTTCAAACATATTTGATTTGTTATAAATCTAAAAACTAATTAGAATAATTTCTTTATAAAAACTTAAAGAACAATAAATTTCATTTACAAATTTCGTTTGCACCTAGGGGAGAAAATAGGAAATTGAAACAAGTGCGAATCGGTCGAGTTAGAATTTCGTTTCCTAGAGGTCAACACAATGTTTGTCATGTCATGTCATGGAGTGATCAATCTATTTCTCCTCGAAACGATAACATTCATTCGCCATTACCATTTTGGAAAACACAACAAATTGATTTCTCAACAGGCAGTGTCGGATGAATAAGTGAATTATACCAGTTATGCGGGAAGGTTCATGAATTTGAGAGAGAATGAAGAAATTGATAGAGTCGTCAACAAATAGTATTTTTGTGCACCAGACAACTGAAATACAATATATTTTGCCATGATTTTTCGTTGAGAAATGTCGATGTTTCCCGAACGATATATCGTGCGGGAGAAAACTTCATTTCTTTACGATTTATTTTGCGTGAAAGGAATTACATGAGTTTTTCCATTACTATTCGATTGATCAACTTTGACATGGTGAATGTGAAGTATGTATATTTTTACGTGAATTAATGTGTTTATTTCAGTTGTCGATGCACAAGACGTTGTTCGTACCTCGACAGGAAATGGACATTTCCCGGTCTTGGTACAAAAAATACTATTCCCGCTGTCCCGTTGTCTTTACCGAAAGATATGGAAACACTGACATTCTTCAACGAAAAATCATGTCAAAATATGTCGTATTTCAGTTGTCCTATGTATAAACTCAATTTTCTCTTGGCAAATTGATGGGAGAAAATCGGGTTGACCACGCCGTACGCATGAAATAGTTACTTGTTCAACTATGGCAGAAAAGTTGGAAATTACATTTTCTCTAGTCCTCGCTACGGCCACAAACAAAGGCTTCCAAAGTTTCAAAAAAGGGGAGAAATTGACTATTTTCTCGCCCGCACCTGCGTTGTGAAATAGTATTTTTCGTACCAAGCCAGGAAATGACGATTTTCTCGCTTCGCTCGTAAGGAAAATTAGGACGTGTGCTGAAAAAATCCATTTCCTGTCGAGGTACGAACAACGTTTTGTGCATCGGACAACTGAAATAGACAAAACACATCAATTTACTTGAAAACATACACACTTCACATTCACCATATTAAATTTAATCAATCGTATAGTCATAGAAAAATTCACGTAATTCTTTTCCCGCACTATAAATCGTAAAGAAATGAAGTTTTTTCCCGCACGATATATAGTTCGGGAAAAACTGACATTTCTTAATGAAAAATCATGGCAAAGTAGGTCGTATTTCAGTTGTCGGATGCACAAAATCCTTATTTGCTTTCGCACACATTTGGCTATAAAAGACCATCGGTAATTTTGTCGTCAGTGTGATAACACAGATGACATAATAGCTGTAGACTGCCAAAACTGGATCCGATTTAATATTTGTTTAAAAATCCTGTTTTTGTCGTCTGAACACCCAATATATTATCCTCGCCTATAATCATGTCGAGTATCGTACTTTACATGCAGCAGATGCGTAATGGCATCATTACGGTTGAGTGACAATGCTATGATACCTTGGTAGATAAATAGCTAATACCGTTCGTTTCAAGCATACATAATGAGACTACAACTCGTATCATACATAGATCGAATCGTTGGACTTTTTTTGTGCACATATTCGACGATGTTGGAAAATTTTGAATTCATAATTGTGGGCAAAAAAAGACAAAAAATTATTTGTAAACATCCATACCATACAACTAGTTGGGTCCGATTAATAACCACTTTTTATTGGTCTATAATTATAGAGATGGAATCTGCTAAAAATCTCAATTAATCAATTTGTATCAGATTTTTGACATAATATTAGACGATACGAATTGAAAGCCACTGACAATGCAAATATATTAACTCTCGGACGATGATACATCAACTTTCTGGATGGATAATAGTTATTTCTGGCATCAAGTGCAAAGTACTTTATTAGGTTCTAGATGTGTAACTATGACACGAGGCCGCACACGCGTCGTGAACCCAATAAAGTACTTTACACCGAGATTCATACAACGTTTTGTGCCACATAGGCATCTAAAGTTTGCAAATTTTGCATGTTATGATGCTGAGTGGCATAAATCATGATTTTTAGTCTTTGACCGTCAGTCTCTCGGGTTATATTTATCAGCCAATTTATACAATTTCGCTAAGTGTCGTCGAATGTTGTTCGAACATACAATGTTCTGCTTGAGTTGATGCTATCCATAAATTATTGTCTTTAAGTGTCGGTTCCGGTTATTAAATTTTTATCTTTTATTTGTTTAGAAGGTATACGACAAGCAGATGAGGTAGCACAGAAGTCTATGCGTGACTATTCTGTTCCGATATTTACTTGTTCGTAATGTAAAAGTTAGTGACTTGACCGATTTTAAATCTCTCGCATAAATCCCAAACCTATTTCACCAAAATAACACACACAAAAATGTATGGGACTGCGATATACCTTTTGCACACCTTCAATAGTTGCATATATGTGTCCAGTGTTGATCGTGTCTTCGTTCATGATTTCGAATTTTAGTTGTCGCTATTAGTGGCCAACGCAAAGACTCTTAAATATGGTGTTCGAAACAGTGAAATTTGAGGTGATATTTTCGATTAAGAAAAAGATTTGCCAAATTTTCATTACGTTACGTTTTCAACCGTAGAACATACTCACTGAAAGTGTGGAGTCGCGAAATGTTCATCAATTTCGATACATCCTAGACGAGCTGAAATTTAATCCCAACAAAAAACTGAAATGTTTCGATGGATTATCAACATTCGAAGCCGTTTTGTTGATACCAAAGTCGCGAAAATTTATCACAACATGCATCTGCAATGGATCCGATTTTTACAAGGTGATTTGAGTGTCAAAGAAATTGAATTCAGTCATTCGTGAAAGATGTTGTTAGTGAGTGAAACGGCTTGTATATTGCCATAGCACTGCTACAGAGCTGTGATATTGCGCACAATAGATTTCAAGTTAGATGTTTATTTATTTATTTATCGTATGTGATTATTTACAAAGTTTTCACAGTTAAAAAAAAATAAAATAATTCGGTTCGACTAAATAGCAATGTCCAAGCATTCCATCCATCTGATTGCTGCAGGTGTAACTTCGTGAATGTCTTTAAACCCGCCATTGAATGCTCTCAGGCTACAGTCCTCGACTATGTGTTGGATGGACTGTACTGGATGGCCGCAATCACAAGCCGGGTCGTCATTAGCACCCCAGTGGTGCAAAAATTGACCAGATCTGCCGTGTCCAGTCCGGAGACGGTTTAATTTGACCCACAGTTTTCGAGGGAGTTCGAAACCCGGAGGTTTGTTTGATGCTCGGTCAATTAAGTTATTACGGTCCGGATTGTTTTGTTCCCATTCGTAGTTCCAACTATCGGTAACATTGTAGTTCGCAATGTGCAAATTATCTGCGGATTTCCATGCTGGCTTTCTCGAGGATAATCTCAGATCGTGACCGATATCGTTATTGATAGGAAGCTCAGGGTTGCTAGAGTACTTCCGATGCTCTCTCATTAGTGCCGCTTGTCTACGTAGATGGGGCGGGGCTATATTGCACAGTGTAGGTAACCAGTTTGTTGGAGTTGACTGTATCGTTCCAGAAATCATCCGCATCGTCCTGTTCAGTTCCGTATCTACCAGTTTAGTGTGGGCGCTGTTCAGCCATACAGGTGAGCAGTATTCCGCTGCTGAGTAGACTAATGCCAGTGCTGACGTTCGGAGAGTTGTTGTGTCAGCACCCCATGTAGTTCCACTGAGTCTCATCAAAATGTTATTGCGAGTCTTGACCTTCGCCGCCAATCGTTTCAGACTCTCTTTGTACGTAAGTGATCTGTCGAGTGGAATACCAAGATATTTCGGATGAGCGTTATTTTCGATGAGCCTGCCGCAAAACTGGATCTGTAGCTTATAATTTGCTAATTGATTTACCAGGTGATAAGCAGTGCATTCGGTTTTGTCTGGATTCGGAGTAAGCCCCCACGTCTTGAAATACTTTTCGAGGATTATGAGGTCATTCGTGAGTACATTCTCGCATTCGTTGAAGGTTTTTCCTTGGAATGCAATCGCATTGTCGTCCGCGTAGCCGAATTTACGTGAGACTGTCGTTGGAATATCACTTGTGTACACGTTGAAAAAAATCGGAGCGAGAGCAGATCCTTGTGGCAAGGCATTGTTCAACATTATCGTACGACTCTTCTCATTGTTAATATACACCGTCAGTTGTCGGTTACACAGCATGTCGTTTATCAGTCGTAAGAGCGATGTACAAGGAATGATTTGGGCGAGTTTGAACATAAGCCCCACTCTCCAAACCGAATCATATGCTGCTGTAAGATCTATGTACACCACGGCTGTTTTCAGTCCTTTTTCGAATCCCGTTTCGATATGGGTTGTTAGTGCCAACACCTGATCACAACAACTCCTGTTCGGCCTGAATCCAGCCTGTCCAACCGGGATGACTTCGTCTATTATTGGCAATATTCTATTATAAATGAGTCTTTCCAGGAATTTGTAGTTAGATGTTAAATTACCGTGACGTGTCTAGAGTGTAATTAAGGGATTTTTCATTCAGGAAATTTCTGAAAATTTAGGAGGTGCGGGAAATCAGGAAAAGTAAGAAATTTGTTGTTTTTCTTGCTTTATTCCCAATAGCTACTGTTATGCAAACCCGTTTTTTTACTAGCTCTGCTACTAGCATGAACATGAGAAATATGTGGAGGCTGGAAACGCAGAACACATGCAATCGTGTATGCACCTTTGAAGGGAGTCTATTTTGACGTTGATAGAATGAGTGTTCGAGCTAGTAGCAGTGCTATGCTTAAATTCAAATATTAAATATTTTGTTTCGTCTCGTAAATACCTTTGATTTGATGCATCGGACATGATTATTGAACGATCACATCCAGAGATATGCTGGAAAAACAAGTGAAAAAT
This sequence comes from Bradysia coprophila, assembly GCF_014529535.1. NCBI lineage: Eukaryota > Metazoa > Arthropoda > Insecta > Diptera > Sciaridae > Bradysia > Bradysia coprophila. Next base: position 457,768 of record NW_023503927.1, on the reverse strand, counting down.
AGGAAACACAAAACAAAAACACTGTTCGGGGAACTTGACACCAAACTTCTGTCGCTGTTTTGGATCACTTCCCGTTTAGTCGCGACAACATTTATACGCTAGAAAGTTAGGTGGGCACGCAAAACATAGGTAAAAATCGAAAACTCAAAATTTTTGTTTGTTTTGTGTCTCAAAAGACTTGATGTATCTGTCTGGTTCCCGTCTGGAAACCAGGCGGTAAACAGGCAAATACGCCAAGCCTTTTGAGACCCAACTTTGTCCGGATGTCAACACAACGTTTTTCTCGAAATTTCAGCTTAGGCTTATGAGTTTTCCAGTTTTCCCGCACCTCCCTTCCCAAAATTCTTGGCATTTTACTAAAGGACATCTTTCACGAATTATTCTTTTCTATACTCTGATCAATGCTCTAGGATTTCTCTTTCTATCGCTTTAAAGAAAAACGACGACGGAATATACCCACTCCGATACGCCATCCACTCATGCAGCGCTGAAAACCTTATCGCTATATTAAAGCCGAACGAAGAGTCCTTCACACCACTATGCGACGATCATTTTGTGGCGACGCAATATTCAGCGATCATAAATGAAAAATCGGATGGAGGAAACAACTACCTCCATCTGTTGGCTAACAACATAACCGCTGACAATTACGCAGAACTTTCGAAAATGATTATGGCCATGCTGGTGAACGGATGCAACGTGAATCTACCGAATGAACAACTAGAAACGCCGTTTTATTTGCTGTTGAAGAATCCGGTCGTGGAAAATGGTTTGCTGAACTTCATCATCGACAACGTACGAATCGACTATTTTACGCACAACAGCAAAGACATCCATGTGTTGATGGAGGAACGAGGATTGGCAGCCCGAATGGGTAAGAAAATGGATTTTACCGTTGACACGAACTACATGGTCCAGCATCTTGACGACTGGAATGAGACACAATTGGTCGATAATCTCGAACGTTGGAAACGGGACACGAAGGACCTTGATGATGAGATCATGGAATTGCTAGAAGCAGCAATCGTTAAGAATTTACCCGAAACGGTTGCCATTTTGATGGATCTTGTTCCGGACATTAATCGGATTTCAAAAAATGGCAAATTTAAAATAATGCCGGGATTTTTGGCCTGTACATTCGGACACCATCAAGTCCTGAAGGTCCTACTTAGCAACACGAATTTGTCATTTCAGTCGACGAGTCTCCAAAGGAATCTGTTGCATCAAATATTTTCATCCGAAGCCATTGATCCTGTCGATCGTCAGAAAACCTTCGACTTAATTATCACTGACCGACGATGCACATTGGACGTAATTAATCAGCTCGATTCTGAAAATCGGGTGCCTCTGCTTTTCGCCTGCCTGTATGAATGCGATGACATTGTAAAGGAGTTGCTGAGACGTGGAGCATACATCGGTTATGAGTCCGTGTTTAATTACATCAAAAAGGACACCCTAGAAGAGCTCTTGGACGAATGCGTGAAATGCTCCGGCGACATTAATGGGAGGGACTGTGATATTTACATTGACTACAAATTCTTGATGCCTCCGCAGAGAAATGAGCCAGAAATCACGCCGGCTCATTTGATTTGTGCAAATTCCAATCTGAAAGAATTTATCTTACATCCCGTCATTGCTTCATTTGTGCTGCTCAAGTGGCGGAAGATCGACTTCATCGTTTACTTCAACCTTCTGGTCTATTTTAGTTTCTTGGTTTTCTTGGGCTACATCATCGTGAACTTCTACGATGTGTCCAGCAATTTCAAGCACGACGAAGAATATTGCCAAATCACAACCGATTACCACGACGAACTGTTTCCGGTCAAGCTAAATGAGTACGTTTTTGAGAGTAGATTGACTGATATGAACATCTCGGCGAATGCAATCACTCACTTGCTCTTCGAAAATCGCCACTTAATCCGGAGGTTATACAACAACAATGTTGGTGATCAGATCGGTGAGAAATTTAGTGAATGGAACGATGTCCAGATAGACGAAGAATGGAAAACGCGATTTCGACAACATTTCGCCGAACACGCGCTGTCCTATTGGTTTGGGATTTTTGGACTCACGTTGATGGCAGCCTACGAGGTTGTTCAGTGTGCTATGTCGTACAAGAAATACTTTTTAAAGCCGAATAATTGGCTGGATATTATGCTGATCGTTTTCTCCTTTTTTGTTCTCGTCAAAAACGTGGATGTAGGAAGGGACAACTTCAAGCAAATCTCTGCAATAATGATCTTGTTAATGGGCGCTCAGAGCATTCAGCTCTTTTCAAAAGTGTCAGCATTTTCATTGTCCCTGCACATGGCAATACTGAACAAAGTGTGTCGAACATTTCTGAGAACCATTGCTCCGTACATGATCATAATATCGGCGTTCGGAATGAGTTTCTTTGCTCTGAACCATGACGATTTTGATGAACCTTTGAGGAACGGTACTGACTCTGAAGAAGATCCAGATGAGGAGCAAGGATTTCAGGATCCGTTTCTGTCGACCATCTCGACTGTTAAAATGATGTTGTCGGACTTTGGTGATTTAACCATTGAAGAGGAAGACCATTTTCAAGGAATTCTATTTCTTGCCTTTATGATTTCCATTTCGATTGTTATGTTTCAACTGTTGAATGCATTGGCGATCACAGACATTCAGGAAATGATTCAAATTGCTGAATTTGTCCAAACAAGAAGGCGCATTTCTACTTTACGTAGCTACGAAACTCTGTACTCATTCTTCTCGGTGACATACGCAAATGTGTTCCCTAGACTTACCACGATCCTTCTGACACCAAATAAATATGGATCCACCAAATACGGAGCTATTAAAATCAAGTATACCCTTCCCACAACGAAAAATGCCACTGTTTTGATGCAGAAAACTGGATCGATCTCTAATTTCGAGTATCTGTATGTCGACTGGATGCTATGGAAAAATAGTCCGGAACCGTTAGCATTTGATAATGAATTTATGGCGAAGGTTATGCAGTTTGTAAAGAATCAGCAAGAAAAACATCTGCATAACGTGGAGAGAAATTTGAATAGTCTGGAGCTGTATGCGATCAAAGTGGCACAGGAAGATATGTACAAAGATTTGTCGATGAGAATTTCAAGTTTAGAACATTTTCTGAAAACGAAATTAGGTGATTCCATCGCTGCCATTTCTTCGGAATCGTAGTCAGCAATCGATTTCAACGCTGACTGTAAGTTGCAAATTGTAATTCAGAACTTGATTCAGAAAGTATTTTCCAGGCAATTTTAGCACTGCGTTGATTGAACCCATATTGTGGTTGATTAAGTGGCACAATAAAATTATTGAAGATGAAGACTTTACTAAGTAGGATTTTGTATTGCTTCTACATTTTATTGGTGTGTGTACATGCATATTACCGTTACTCTAGTTTTGTGACAAAAATTAAATAAATTTATTTAATTAAACGCTATTTTTTTGATCAAACAATCGCTGCCCTGCTCCTATGACAGACTGGAAGAGTAAGTATCTCTCGAGGCATAAAATATCGTGGCATCTATAGATACTCTTACATTGATGACATCTCTAATATTCACTTGAGTCTAGTACTTCTTTTCATCAAAGTTTTGTCAGCTGATTAAAAGGCATAATTGTTCCTCCTAAGACTCACTCCAGCATGATTCTTCCCAACGATCACAATCAAAACAACTAGGAAATGCGGAAAAGCGCAATAATTTAAATTAGAACACAAAATTTTGACTAAAAAATGTAGATTTTCTGTCACTTATTTGCTGAAATCTACTTCTACAATGTATGCACTGGTAATCAGCGTATAATAAAGGCTGAAATCGTTTAAATTCTGCATGTTTGGTGTTTTCTTAGAGACCTGTTACGGTCGATAGAAATGACTAGTGTTAACTAACAGCAGAGACTAATCATTTATGACTAGGAAAAACCCTATGAAATATGTCTGACACTGGAGTCGAACCCGCGACATATAGTGCGTGAGTCCATCGCTCTACCGATTGAGCTACCTGGACGTAGCTAAGTTAAGTAATTTTGACATCCGAACACCGAGCGTATGTGATAAAGCATTTTATTGCATTGCGGTGTATATATCGACATTAAATGCTGTTTTTCGGAGAATTATACGGAAAATTATTTCTCTCAATTATTCCATTGATATGAAGTCATTATTAATTACCTAGAGTTCATAAGCCTACATTAATATGTCGATAAGTTGGTCGTTTCCGCAATACAATAAAAGAAAATATGATACCGGAGAATATTTCACGCGTAATACTCTCTTGTCTCTTGTATATTACACAAATACTCGGTGCACTCGTATTTTGTGTCATATACACGAGTGTATAACGCTGAAAATATTCTCCGGTATCATAATCTTTTAATAAGGTTACCAGTAATTACTGCACGCGTAGTACTCTCTTGTATATTACACATTCACTTGTTGCACTCGTGTTTTGTGTAATATACACGAGTGTATAACGCTGGCAATATTTACCGGTACCTTAATGTACTATAACTTATACAATTCATGCCATCGTACCAGCAAACTTGTTTCTGGCAAGTATCGCTAATAATAGTTTTTGCTAAAAAAAGAAACGAAACAACAACAACGAAATATTTAAATTAAAAAAAGAACTTTGACCTTACAACAACCAAAGTCAGAAAAAAAATGTTTTCACATCGACAAGATCCGATGATGGGCTGTTTCTAACAATTTGAATTCATTTCTCTGACTGATTTTCGAACACAACTATTAAAACTGTAAAGTTTCAGGCATATATTGACCTTTCCATCTGATTTAGACCAAAATGATCTAGTGTTAGAACATCGGCCAAAGGACAAACACATTTATGGTTGAGTTGAGTTAAGATATGGTTCCACTGTCTCTTGCAAACACTTGTCTAATCCAAAATACGTTTGAAAAAAGCCCTAAAACTAAAAATGCAAAAGAGACAGACTCATAAATATAATTGGAATTAATAAATGAAAAATTTGCTTCAAAAAGCAAGTCTATTCGGCTCTTACTATCATTCATCCAAAGTTCGCCAATGATGAGGTAAAAATAAAAAAATTTCAATTGGTGATTATAATGCTTGAAACGATCGACTTATTTTTTTCTCTTCTTGCTGTTAGGTTAACGACGACGATTTCCTTTCATTTGCTACTGACATTTGTGGAGACATTCGACATGCAGTGCGACTATGTTAACAGTGGCTGGTATATTGTCGGCAATATCAAGAATTGTTATGCTAGAAATTTAACTGTAGATGGGCCTGACCAATTTGTGGACAGTGTTAACGGTGATACAACCACGATACTGGAAGATGTTCTTGGTTTTTGGGTTCAAAATCAAGTATGCCACTACATTCCACAGAAGATGGTCGCATTTATGCCAAACTTGAAGGCGTTTGGATTGTCAAACTCTGGACTCAAAACGATATCGAAATTCGATCTTGCACCATTTCCCGATTTGATACGGATTGCCTTTTACGGAAATCAGCTGGAATACATTGACGGCGATTTATTCACACTAAATACCAAAATTCAATCCATAAACTTGGAGGACAATAATTTGCTGATCATCAATGGGCCCGTACTAAAACCGCTATTGTTTTTGAATTATGTTGCGTTTAAATTGCCATGTTTCAATAAGAAGTGTGAACATAGTGGCTGTATACCGGAAATCAAAATGCGATTCAGCGAAAAGTGCGAATTCGATTCAATTTATCCGGGCTTCACGAAATACTTTAAAAGTTTGAAGCGAACGGTGGAGATATGTAATCGCATATGATGACTGAGCTGGTGCAAAAAGCCTTCGACGTAACAAATTAATTTCGCGAAAATATAGACATCGACAAGAAATGTACACACCTAAACCTGCCGCTGAGACTCGCGGATTTACACTGAATAGTTATTGTTGCTCGCTTGATTGGTTTAATAAAACTTAATTTATACAAATTCTCATTGTGTTCTCGGTCACGGTGGGGTTGAACAAAACTTAAACAAGGTCTGGTTGATGGGCAACCGTCACGTACACGGAGGCAAAACGGATGACTGTGAAGCCATCTTAAGTTTTTTGAAGCATTTCCTACAATTAGTACGTGTATCTGGAGTCGGTTAAAGCTGATTTCAGTAGCTGTTAGAAGAAATCAATATTCAAAAACGTCGAATTTTTGCTGGCTGTAGCATAGTGACCAGGCTGACGAGGAAAGCCGCTTTAACACGAATTAGCCTAGAATTAGTCTCTCTATCCGTTGCGATAACAATTTGTACTCAAATTGACTCGTGGGTACCGGGCGGCAATAGATTCCGGTTCTCAAGGTGGATCCTAAAACTGAACACAGAATATAAAACGAGCCGTCAGAACAGTCGGAGCGTTTGCTGCGACTGAGCCCCGTACAAACCCGTACATCTATTGCGTACGTGACCCTAGCTCGTCCGTCGCCCTACTCTTACCGTAAGCCTACTGCGCCCGTAAACGTCGGTAAAGTAAAATTCTTATCAAATGTGTACGTCTTCAAAATTGTGCATAGCGCAATTACGAAGCCCCGTACGACATTCCTTTCAAATGTAACACAAATTTTGAATTGACCTAAAATTAAGTAAGTATCATTTTCACCGATTTATATTGATTTTACAAAAATCCAAAATGGCGGCCGACGGCCATTTTGTTAGGAGGTGGAAAGTAGTACGGCTGCTTTACATTAGTTAGTACCTTTCAAACAAAAAAAAGTTGAAATTTGGTCAAAGTTTACTCGAGATATTAACAAAAAACACCACCTTCACTGTACAGCCGAGTAGCCACATATAAAAGCTCACTCCAAGAGACCTAGCTCACGCTCCGGTGAATCGAATTTCATAAACTTTTTTTCCCTGATTGGTACGGTCAATACCTATCTAATAAAGCAAAATCCATCTAAATACGTTCAAATTTGGCCAACCTACAAGCAAAAACGGCTTGCCGCCCTGTACCTAGTTCACACCAAGGGGTCTAACTCACGAGTCGGTCATCCAATTTTCATAAACTTTTTTTTGTCGATCGGTATTGTAAATACCTTTCATTTGACGTATCACTTACAAGTGTAGTGCTTAAATGTCTGGAGATATCGTCGACCCAAAATCGCCCATCTTCGAACTTAGCCTCACTATTTTGACTATCTTTCAGGGAAAAAAAAAATTGAAATCGGATTTGATTTACTCAAGATATCGACGTGACAGACGGACGGACAGACGGACAGACGGACGGACAAAATTTTTATTGCGGATTCGTTATCTATGAACATAGGCAAACACTTTGCCCTTACCGTCTGCTTCGAATTCCATCAATTACACACGGCATCGTAATCCTATAAGCCCCTTCGTACTTCGTACGGGGCTAAAAAGACAACAGAGGTGGTGTCGCGACCCTATTTAAGTTTTGTTCAACACCACCGTGCGGTTATTGCTATAGTTTGTATATATTGGCGAAGTCTAGATGTAGATCTAGAAATATGTTGCAGTTATTCGATCCGGTTATTCAAAAAGCTTGATGCCAAATTGAAAAACGATGCGATGTCAACATTTTATGTCGTAGATTTAGTGATAGTTTTGATAACCAAGTGAGAAGATGGTTTTTGAAACCGAAAGATTTGAGGTGATTTTTTTCTGTCGAATGTGAAAATAAAATCAAAATTTCAAAACGAAAAAATTCTTTAAATTTCAACTTTAGTCCATTCTGATTGAGTGTATTGAGTCGAGAAATGAGCACCAATTTCAGTACATCCTAGACGAGCTGATATTGAATCCGAATAAACGGCTGAAATGTTTTGACGGGCTTTCAACGTTCGAAAAAGTTCTGACAATACCGAATTCGAGGAAACTCATCGAGCTATGCGTTTGCAATGGATGCGATTTTTACAAGGTGATATATTCAAGTGCCTATAACGTAGTACATCCAGGAACTATTTTTGGAAAATATTTTCTTCAATTTTCGGACGTTTTACTAGATTTTCCCAAGAAATTTTTTTGGGAAAACTAAGGAAAATGTAAGAAAATTGAAAAAACTGCTTTACCGAAAAATAGTTCCTCAATCCCTAGGACACTTATTTGAAATTAAATCTTTTTTCATTGCTGAGGATTTGAACCTCCTCTTTTGTGGTTCCATGAAATTCTACTGAAATTCGATTTCTTTTTCCAATCATCCCAAAAGAAAAATCCTGATGGAATATATCCACTTCGCCATGCCATTGGTTCACACAGCGCTGACAACCTAATCGCAATATTGAAGCAATCCGATGAATCTTCGAAACCATTGTGCGACGATCATTTTGTGGCGACCCAATATTCAGCGATCATAAATGAAAAATCGGATGGAGGAAACAACTACCTCCACCTGTTGGGTAACAACATAACAGCTGACAATTACGAAGAACTTTCGAAAATGATTATGGCCATGCTAGTGAACGGATGCAACGTGAATCTACCGAATGAACAACTAGAAACGCCGTTTTATTTGCTGTTGAAGAATCCGGTCGTGGAAAAGAGTTTGTTAAAGTTCATCATCGACAAAGTACGAATTGACTATTATACGCACAACAGCAAAGAAATCCAAATATTGATGGAGGAACGAGGATTGGCAGCCCGAATGGGTAAGAAAACGGATTATACTGTTGACACGAACTACATGGTCCAGCATCTTGACGACTGGAATGAGACACAATTGGTCGATAATCTTGAACGTTGTAAATGGGACACGAAGGACCGCGACGATGGTATCATGGAACTATTAGAAGCAGCAATCGTTAAGAATTTACCCGAAACGGTTGCCATTTTAATGGATCTTGGTCCGGACGTTAATGGAATTTCAAAAAATAGCAAATTCAAAATGACACCGGCATTTTTGGCCTGTACGGTCGGGCACTATCAAGTCCTGAAGGTCCTACTTAGCAACAAGAATCTGTCATTTCAGTCGATGAGTCTTCAAAGGAATCTGTTGCATCAAATATTTTCTTCCGAAACCATTGATCCAGTCGATCGCCAGAAAACCTTCGACTTAATTATCGCAGATCGACGATGCACATTAAATGTGATTAATCAGTCCGATTCTGAAAATCGGGTGCCTCTGCTTTTCGCCTGCCAGCATGAATGCGATGACATTGTGAAGGAGCTACTGAGTCGTGGAGCATATATCGGCTATAAGCCGGTGTTGAATTACATCAAAAAGGAAACCCTGGAAGAATTCCTGGATGAATGTGTGAAGTGCTCCGGTGTAATCAATGACAGAGACTGTGAAATTTACATAGACTACAAATTCTTGATGCCTCCGCAGAGAAATATGCCAGAGATCACGCCGGCTCATTTGATTTGTGCAAAGTCAAAATTAAAGGAACTCATCTTACATCCAGTTATTGCTTCATTTGTTCTACTCAAGTGGCGGAGAATCGATTTCATTGTTTACTTCAACCTTCTGGTCTATGTCGGTTTCATGATATTCTTGTGCTGCATCAACGTGAGCTTTTACAATGTGTTCAGTGAATTCCTCCTCTATGAACATTGCCAAATGAAATATGAAGATCACGGCAGACTGTTTACAGTGAAGCGAAATGAGTATAACTTTACACCTAGTGTGACTGACAAAGATGCGAACGAGGTCAGTTACTTTCTTTTCCAAAATCGCCACATAATTCAGAAAACATACAAAGACTATTCTCCTTTTTTGTTCTCATCGGAAATGTGAGAACACAATATTTAAGTCTTGCTTTCAAACACGCTTGAGTAATCATGATTCTATTAATGGGGGCTCAGACCATTCATCTCTTTTCAAAAGTGTCCGCTTTTTCATTGTCCTTGCACATGGCAATACTGAACAAAGTGTGTCGAACATTCCTGAAAACCCTTGTTCCGTACCTGATTATTATTTCGGCTTTCGGAATGAGCTTTTTTGCTTTGAATCATGTTCAGGCATACGGCGAACATGACAGACGAGAGGGATTTTCAGATACTTCATTATAAAAGATTTCCACTATTATGTTGCAGATATTGCAGTGTCAAATTCTGTCCAAGATGTGACATATTTGCAAGGTATTGGCCTTTTTCACAAAGTATAATCAGCGTAACCTTCGTAAAAAGAATCTTGAATCTGACAAGAGCACGTGTGCCAACGTGTAAAAAACAAATGTTCAAAACCCCCTGCTGAACCGTGGCGATCCTCTTGTCAAACGGACAGTACATAAACAAATTCCATCATTTATTGCTGAATACCACCAACTATTTCTGTTAACATTTCAAAAGCCTTTAACACCGAAAATGGATTTAAAAGTTCGTTCGTCAAAATTTCTATTGAAATACATAAATGTAACATTATCATTGCATATTAATTCGGTAAAAATAGAAATAACTTTAAATGAAGGAATAAAATTAGATTTGATAATCATCTTTATGCGTATGTTCTTGAGATCTTCCTTTCATTTCATTAAAACAATAAATTTATTGTTGCATAGTCCATTCTAAATACAGACGACTTTATTCATTTAGTCAATATTCGGCATGCAGGTAAAGTTAAGTAATACATCCCACAACTAATTTGAAGATATAATTCAGCACACAGCAAATATATACCTGGGAACCTCACAATATTCCTACGAGCTGAATAATATTGTTGCCGGAACTATATTTTGAAAATATTCATATTACATGTTTATTGTAATACAACACACGGGAACATTATTCAGTCTGCAGCAAATATATGCAGCACACAACAAATGTCGAATTTGCCGAATTTTCCGTGTAGGATGATGTTAGCGGATTTCAGTGTCGTTAATATTACAAGCGCTGATCCTTTTGAAGGAATTCTTTTTGTAGCATTCATGATGTTGATTTCAATTGTGTTGTTGAATCTCTTAAACGCTCTGGCAATCAGTGATACCAACCGAATAATGAAAGTTGCTGAATTTGTCGAAACAAAGAAACGAATTTCTACTCTACGTAGCTATGATAACCTGTACTCGTTCCTCAAGGTTACATACGTCAATGTGTTCCCCAAACTCACCACAATTATGATAACACCGAATAAGAACAGCTTCGTAAAAGTTAAACGAAGGGTGCATCTGTTAGACAACAACGTTACCATTCCAATGCAAAATACCGGAAAAATCTCTAACTTTGAGTATCTGTATGACGATTGGATGTTTTTGAAAAATGAATTGCATCCTGTAACATTCGGCGAGAAACTCATTAACAAAATTCTTAATTTTGTGAAAGATCGAAAACAGAATGACATGGATACAATCAACCAAGAGCTGTATGACCTCCGAGCCGCTCAGGATGACATTTGCAAAGCTCAAGAAGACATTTGCAAAGCACAGGAAGAAATTTGCAAAGCTCAAGCCGACATTTACAAAGAATTATTGAAAATTACAAGTCAATACGAACCTTCAAAGGACATTGGGGAAGTTACCCATCTTTAATCATTTGGTGAAATCATAACTCAATCTACGTTGTAAGTTCATTTTTTTCATATTGATGGGATAAGTAAATACGGGAAAATCACGAGTGAATAGATGAGTGCTGTAACGTCAAGCTTGCGGTCATCATACCAGTACCCAAGCATATGTGGTGTCATTCGAAAGCTTAGACCAGTACCAATTAGGGGAAAGATGTTTTTGTTGCTTTTCGGATGCACAGGAACCGTCAAAAGTTCGTCTAAATAATCAAAATTTTACCCATACTTTCGACTGCTCGTAACTCGTCAGGGTTGCGTTCTACCCCCATGATCGACTATTTGCACCGAAAGTACATTCAATTACCTTTCCAATGACACCCCACACGCCCATGTAGCTGTCATGTAGCCGGAGAAATTTCCAGATGAAAATTGCATGTTTTCGGTTTTTGATCACCTCTCGCTAGCCATACAAAAATCGAAAAATTTGCAGAAAAATATTTTTGGCCTCTAGGGACCAATGCCTATCTAGGCACACATCAAAAAGTCCACTATAAAATGCGTCCGATATCGGCAGGTCGTTTTTCAAAAGAATCCCTCTTAGCCTTTCGGACCAGATAAACTCCATGCCAGAGACAATTCCTGTAAAATGAACAGGCCTAATACCTCTACTGGATTGAATTCAATTTTGATACAACATTTGTAGATGACTGAATAAATGGCTGTATCCATACCGATTTACCAATAGCCTACCAATCTTCTTCTATCAATAAAATCTTCTTTTTTTAATTCTATACAGTAAGACAAAGAAACAGTGTCAGACAGTTTAAATGTTAAAAGTGCACATATGCATATTGAATATAATGACAAAACAAGAATTCATAAATTTTGCCATCCTTCAAATCGCTTAATATCTCCTCATGAACGTGCCGCTAAAATTTTATTACAAATAATTTGAATAAAAAACCAGAACGGACGTTTTGAGTAAAATAAGCAAATGATTGTTAACGAAAGAAGAATCCAAATAAAATCCGTGGTAACGGGAATTAAATTGTAGCGCTAGTTTCTTTATTTCCAATTTTATCGACATCGACATCATGGCGCTACGTTAGTGAAGGGCCGTGACGCAAGTTCCAATAAGAAATTAAAACAAGGACTGAGTAACATATATATGTGAACATTTTGACTTTCCTCCCTTTGCTCCTACTACATCCTACAACTATTTTATTCGTTATCTGGGCGTCCATACGAGTTCAACGAGCTGTCACAATAAGTTAAAATTTTGCCGAGATATTTCATTTCAAAATTGGTATTAAGGAACGGATTTTCATACGTTTTGAAATTGCTGAATTTTACCAACATCTGTGACTTTCACACCTTTTGACTTTGACACTTTGTGACTTTGTTACATTCAAACCAGTAGCATCGACTTCCATAGGGCAGTAGTGGCGAGTAGCACATCCATGCTTTGTTTGTCATACTCAAAATTAGAAAAATTCGAAGGCAAATTTTTAAAAAGATGCAAATTCTAAGAATTGCTACATCTGAATTTAGGGGAAGACGGCGCTATTGGATGAAACTTTTGAGCTACTCGGTCGATTTAGCTCAAATTTTCAGGTTATGTCAAAAACGTTATTCTAAGAAACTTGTTTGAAGGAATTTTTATAAAAGTCTATAATTTGGGAACTTTAGGCATTTTAAGTGTGAGCTATGTGACCCATCATATCTCGGAAAATATAGCAGATCAACGCACTGCTCCTAGCATGAACACTACTTTGACAAATGCCTACTGCGACTTCGTCAGCCTCCAAATATTTCTTATGTTCATGCTAACATTCATAAGGCCGAATCATCTGCCAGTATGTGACGCACCTTCCTTATAATGAAATAGTTAATTATTGTTAAAACTAATTTTTTGAATGAGTTGTTTACACTATCTTTATCATCTGCCATTTGTGGCACATTTATTTTTGCGTGTTAAGGGACTTGCGTCACACTTCTGCTGTAAGTGGTTTCTGGGCGATAAATTTATTGTGCAACAATCTAAACTCGACAGAGCTATTTATAATGATTTTTATCAAAAATGTAAGGAAGCCAATCATCGAGTTCTCTTGAGAATTTGTCGGAGAGTTCGAAAATGCACCAAGGAGAGAGAAACAGGTTCGCTAACAATTTAAATTTTAAAATTCTTTTTTTTTCTAATCAAGTTCATTCCGATTTGTCGATTTATCAGTGTCAAATAGCAGAATAGTTTAGGATGAGGTGAGGTGTGAAGTAATTTTCATTTGTCTGGCTTAGATTTTCATTCAATTTTTTCCTCGTTAGGTTACTGAAGATAATTTCGTTTCATTTGCTACTCACGTTCGGGTGTTCGTTCGATATGCAGTGCGACTATATTGAAAGTAGCTGGAGGATTGTTGGTAGAGTAAACAATTGTTATGTCCGAAATATAACCGTTGAAAGTCATGACGATTTCGTGGAGAGCGTCAATGGCAACACCAACAAAATATTAAAGGATATTCTTGGCTTCTGGGTCGAAAATGAAACATGCCACTACATTCCTCAGGGTATTTCCACGTTTATGCCAAACTTGAAGGCGCTAGGATTGTCCAACTCAGGACTAAGAACGATATCAAAATTTGACCTTGAACCATTTCCGGAATTAATAGAGCTTTCTTTCTACGGTAACAATTTGGAATACCTCGATGGCGATTTATTCGAACAAAATACCAAAATTCAATCCATTGACTTGGAGGACAACAATTTACTGATCATCAGTGGACCCATACTGAAGCCATTGGAATTTTTGACGTGCATTAATCTTAGGTTGAAGTGTTTAACAAATAAATGTGAGTATAGTAGTTGCATGCGGGAAACTAAACGGATTTTCAGTGAAAAGTGTGAATTTGAATCACAATATCCGGGATTCACGGAATACTTTCAAAGTTTGATACGTGTAACAAAGAAGTGTGACGATGTGTAGTTAATATGAAAGCACTAAACAAGTAGTTAAACCACATGAGACTATGATTCGTCAATAAACATATTCCTCGAATTGTGTTTTGTATATTCTCCTAAAAGCTTTAGCTGAACATCGAACTGAACTCTTAATTTTTGAGAAAGGAATGGAAACCAACAATGTTTATCTAGCCGATGTACCAATGCAATCATGGTGTCTAATGATGCATCTAAACAAAATGAATTGGTACTAATGTTGCGAATTGTGGATTGGCTACAGAAACAGATTACTATCAACTAACATTGACTTCGGTTAGATGATGTACTCAACACACAACACCCTGAGAATTCTCAAATTTGCCCTGGCGGTGTTCTTGCAACTGAATTAGATGATCGCGGATAATGTGTTGTAAAAGGATTTGTCTCACGGCCTCACCATCACATTGTATTCCGCACGGCAGAGGACTTTGGATTCGTTCATGGGGGGCTCATGGGGGGCAAAGAGCTTAAAATGATAAAAATTGGTGAAAAACCCTAGGAATTTAAAGAATTTTTGCATTGTCATGGGGGGGCAATTGTCCCCGCCGCACGGCATAGTCTAAGGTATGATGGATCAATAAATTTATATAAAAAAACTTCAGCCAATGGTAGAAAACTCATGGTTCGATTTCTGACCCCTAGGGCACTGTCTTACGAATTCGATGACAATCGACAAACAAATTTTTTTTAGAAATTTCAGCATTTGTTCCTTTGACTGTAAGTCGATGCACAATTAACTAGACTAATTTTGCATGTCTCTAAGACGATGCTCAGTTAACTAGACTAACTGCGCATGTCTCTAAGACGATGCGCAACCAACTAGGCTAATTGTGCATGTCTCTAAGACGATGCACAACCAACTAGACTAATTGTGCATGTCTCTAAGACGATGCACAATTAACTAAACTAAATGTGCATGTCTCTAGGACGATGCACAATTAACTAGACTAATTTTGCATGTCTCTAAGACGATGCACAATTAACTAGACTAATTGTGCATGTCTCTAAGACGATGCACAATTAACTAGACTAATTGTGCATGTCTCTAAGACGATTCACAATTAACTAGACTAATTGTGCATGTCTCTAAGACGATTCACAATTAACTAGACTAATTGTGCATGTCTCTAAGACGATGCACAGTTAACTAGACTAATTGCGCATGTCTCTAAGACGATGCACAACCAACTAGACTAATTGCGCATGTACCTAAGACGATGCACAACCAACAAGACTAATTGTGCATGTCTCTAAGACGATGCTCAGTTAACTAGACTAATTGCGCATGTCTCTAAGACGATGCGCAACCAACTAGGCTAATTGTGCATGTCTCTAAGACGATGCACAATTAACTAGACTAATTGTGCATGTCTCTAAGACGATGCACAATTAACTAGACTAATTGTGCATGTCTCTAAGACGATGCACAGTTAACTAGACTAATTGCGCATGTCTCTAAGACGATGCACAACCAACTAGACTAATTGTGCATGTCTCTAAGACGATGCACAACCAACTAGACTAATTGTGCATGTCTCTAAGACGATGCACAATTAACTAGACTAATTGTGCATGTCTCTAAGACGATGCACAACCAACTAGACTAATTGTGCATGTCTCTAGGACGATGCACAATTAACTAGACTAATTGTGCATATCTCTAAGACGATGCACAATTAACTAAACTAATTTTGCATGTCTCTAGGACGATGCACAATTAACTAAACTAATTTTGCATGTCTCTAGGACGATGCACAATTAACTAAACTAATTTTGCATGTCTCTAGGACGATGCACAACCAACTAGACTAATTGCGCATGTACCTAAGACGATGCACAACCAACAAGACTAATTGTGCATGTCTCTAAGACGATGCTCAGTTAACTAGACTAATTGCGCATGTCTCTAAGACGATGCGCAACCAACTAGGCTAATTGTGCATGTCTCTAAGACGATGCACAATTAACTAGACTAATTGTGCATGTCTCTAAGACGATGCACAATTAACTAGACTAATTGTGCATGTCTCTAAGACGATGCACAGTTAACTAGACTAATTGCGCATGTCTCTAAGACGATGCACAACCAACTAGACTAATTGTGCATGTCTCTAAGACGATGCACAACCAACTAGACTAATTGTGCATGTCTCTAAGACGATGCACAATTAACTAAACTAAATGTGCATGTCTCTAGGACGATGCACAATTAACTAGACTAATTGTGCATATCTCTAAGACGATGCACAATTAACTAAACTAATTTTGCATGTCTCTAGGACGATGCACAATTAACTAGACTAATTTTGCATGTCTCTAAGACGATGCACAATTAACTAGACTAATTATGCATGTCTCTAAGACGATGCACAATTAACTAAACTAATTGTACATGTCTCTAGGACGATGCACAGTTAACTATACTAATTGTGCATGTCTCTAAGACGATGCACAATTAACTAGACTAATTGTGCATGTCTCTAAGACGATTCACAATTAACTAGACTAATTGTGCATGTCTCTAAGACGATTCACAATTAACTAGACTAATTGTGCATGTCTCTAAGACGATGCACAGTTAACTAGACTAATTGCGCATGTCTCTAAGACGATGCACAACCAACTAGACTAATTGCGCATGTATCTAAGACGATGCACAACCAACAAGACTAATTGTGCATGTCTCTAAGACGATGCTCAGTTAACTAGACTAATTGCGCATGTCTCTAAGACGATGCGCAACCAACTAGGCTAATTGTGCATGTCTCTAAGACGATACACAATTAACTAGACTAATTGTGCATGTCTCTAAGACGATGCACAATTAACTAGACTAATTGTGCATGTCTCTAAGACGATGCACAATTAACTAGACTAATTGTGCATGTCTCTAAGACGATGCACAGTTAACTAGACTAATTGCGCATGTCTCTAAGACGATGCACAACCAACTAGACTAATTGCGCATGTATCTAAGACGATGCACAACCAACAAGACTAATTGTGCATGTCTCTAAGACGATGCACAACCAACTAGACTAATTGTTCGTGTCTCTAAGACGATGCACCATTACTAATTGTGCATGTCTCTCAGAAGATACACACGTAACTAGACTAATTAAGCATGACTTCTCAGATAGCTGGGTGATAATGCCTGGGCGTTAATTCCCCGGGTGATAATTCCCAATTCAGTTGGTAATAATTTCTAAGCTACCAACTGCTGGGAAATCATTCTCACATAGCTGGGTGATAATTCCTGGGTGTTAATTCCCCGGGTGATAATTCCAATTGATCTGGGTGATAATTCCTGGGTGTTAATTCCCCGGGTGATAATTCCAATTGATCTGGGTGATAATGCCTGGGCGTTAATTCCCCGGGTGATAATTCCTATTCATCTGGGTGATAATTCCTGGGCGTTAATTCCCCGGGTGATAATTCCAATTTAATTTCAGTTTTTTCAGTCTGGGGGATAATTCCCCGGGTGATAATACCCGTCACCTCTACAACCCTATTGAAATCGTTTTCGGGCACTGCAAAAAGATTATGAAAAAATCTTACAACGAAGGCGATGACTTGGAGCTCTGTGTAGCTGCAACAATGACAAAATTCACGAATTACAATGCAACTGGTTTATTCAAAAAATGTGGGTACAATTTCAATGGGACCTTCGATCCAACTAAAAATATGTAATTGATGTCAGGCATTCCTGCACGTTTGTTGATATTTTGAATATGTAATTGACTGTTCGGCATTCAGCCGACAAATAAACATATTTCTCCAGCACACCTCGCATTTATACATCTTCCATATGGTCGACATCTTCACTAGACTGTTTCACCCTTTTAACGTCGAGTTTTCCGGGTGCGCATCGTTCTTCCGACACATTACCTATCTAGGAAAAACTTTGTAGAAGAAACTACATAAAAATTTTCACGTTCCGCGTCGCGCAACACGATTTTCATTTCCTTATAATTCGCTAAAAACGATCAGCTGATTGACATTTATGTATGACATTTTTTACATCAGCTGATCAGTTTTAGCGAATTATAAGGAAATTAAAATCGCGTTGCGCGACGCGGAACGTGAAAATTTTTATGTAGTTTCTTCTACAAAGTTTTTCCTAGATAGGTAATGTGTCGGAAGAACGATGCGCACCCGGAAAACTCGACGTTAATTTTCCGGGTGAAACAGTCTAATCTTCACAGTCAACTACCAGATTTGCCACTTCAATATAAAACGAAGATTCTCCCGGCCGAACGGCAACGTCCATGTCGTGCAGCAATGAGTCCTCTCGTTCTGACATTCGCTCCAGGTGATCTAGGTGATTCAACAGGCTACCCAATTCCTGGTTACACGAGTTGATGGTTGCCTGCAGTCGTAGAACTTTTTCTCGGATTTCACGCAGATTTTCACGTTGAATACCATTCACATTCCGAGCGACGCGTAAACCTCTTTGAGCATTTGTCAATATTTCCGCTTCGGTCGGCGGAACTGAACGAAATAGTACAACGACGTGATCCGGTGGAGGGTCCATCATTAGTTGATCATGTGAATGTGACGGCTGTGTAGTAATGTATGTGGCCCATATTCGCCATGCAATCGGCTGTGGTGCCGTCAAATGATTTTTTTTTTTTTTTTTTTATTCTAAACCAACGGCAATATATGCTAACTGGCTGGCGACAATGAATACATACAATAACGTCGCGTCATATCAACTCAAAATACATAAGGCGGCAAAATGTTAAACTAAACTCAATGTTGCCGCTGAAGCAGAAACCGGAGGCAGTATGTTGGCCCAGTCGACCCGTCGGAGCTTCCATACGCCTTCTGCTATGTTATGATGTCGTACATATGGATGGAACGGTGAAACACGTGGAGTCCACAGCGCAGATGGCGAAACATGTGAATGAAAAAAAAAGAATTCACATATCAGTGACGCAAAATCAAATTGTAATAATGTACGTTGTTGGGTTGATTAAATAGACAAGATTTAGACCGTCAAGTCACACGCAACAAGAACCCGTTTCTCTTCAAAACCTCGTCAGTCAAACCAAAAGCTCTCACTAATGTCTTGAAGGACAAACGACTCAACAACGGTGAGTACAGATGCGCGAACACGTTAAAACTCCTCGAGGCATAATTCATGGGTTCGAACAAACCATAATTTGACCGATGATGCTCGAGCACCAGATAACGGACATTCCTCAGAGATCTACCCGACGAACTCCTTGACACATTCGCGAGCAAGTTAGGAGCATCAACACGGCCACTCAGAAGATCAAAGACGAACATAGCTGACAAGTTGATACGTCTCCGCGACAAACTCTCAATACCGACAGACTGGCACCTGGTGACATACGGCGAAAGGCGATATTGTGGATCTCTTCTGACAGTTCTCCTCAGAGCATAGATCAAGAACTTCTTTTGTACCGATTCAACCTTGTCGGAATGACTCTGATGGAACGGCGACCAAACGACCGACGCATACTCCAAGTGTGACCTGACGTGTGCAAAGTAAACGCTCTTGAGAGCTTCGACATTACGGAAGTCGCGACATATCCTCTTAACGAAACCGAGCATGGAGTACGCCTTCGCTACAGCAACTTCAATATGCCGACAGAACGACAAATTCTCAGTGAACGTAACACCTAGATCACGAATCTCAGTCACACACTGAACGACAATCCCATCGATTGAATATCGGAATCGAGCCGGATTACGGACTCTGAAGAAAGACATTGACTTACACTTGCCTACATTCAGGGACAAGCAATTATCAACACACCATGCACGAAGCGCCGTCAGATCCTGTTGCAAGGCCAAACTGTCGCTGAGCGATCTAACAGCACGATAAATTTTCAAATCGTCAGCATACAAGCCGCATTTCGACTTAATGACCTTCGTCACGTCATCGAAAAATATCAGGAACAACAAAGGGCCGAGATGACTGCCTTGTGGCACACCGGAGGTAGCAAAAAACGAACGCGACTTCCATCCCATGAGATTCACGTACTGACTACGACCACTGAGGTATGTCCGTTGTAGTGCGAATATTATGATGCACTGCAATTACGAGCCCAACATGCATAATGAAATGTAAATGCATGCTTGGCGACAAAATACATTATTAAATAAATTCATTATTGTATCAACCGTCAATCAAAGTGGTTTAACATTAAAAACGCATATCATGGCGACCGTAGCGAAATAATCAAATCAGCAGAAAATTAAAAGTGAAAAAAAAAATACTAAATACTGGAATGTGTTGAAACGTTCTAAATAAAATTAGTTGAATTGAAATTAAAATTATAATAGTTGGAGGAGCAAATTCAAAATAAAAAGAAAACAAACATTTAATATTAAGCATGTAAAATAAAAATGGGTTCATCAAAGTCAAAAGAAACAAAAGTAGAGGGTAACTCTAACGCGAACGATATTACAATAGTGGAAAATTTAGAAGAACATAGTGGTGTGATCAAAATATTGCTAAGTGTGATAGTGATTATTCTCCTATTCAATTTGGGACACAAGTTGTATGTAATGAAAAAAAGGAGCATTCAAAAAGAAACATTGAGACGGTCAAAGCATAATTTGGAGGACATTTGAATAAAAGTCAAAAAAAAAAAAAAAAATTTTAAAATTGAGTACAGAACGAGAAAATCAAAATCAAAATTTGGAAATCTGGAATAGAAAACATGGCAAAGCAATAACAGATTCAAGCAGATAATACATAAATGGTGCAACAAAAAACGAAACGATTGAAACCTCACAGGCTGGACAGTCATTTTGGACATACGTGGTAAAATTGAAAACACCGTGAGTAAATAAAACATTCTTTAAGTAATGGAAAATTTTGAAAATAGATACGAAGAATTTTATGCCGCGTTAAATAAAATAATATTTGTTTGTTTAATAATGTTGCTGATTTTAATGATTTTGATAATTTGTTTAATTAAAAATTGCAAGTAACTGATTTTGCATTTATATTGAAATTCGAGCATCCGGTTTAATTTTTTATTTTAAACAATTATTATTTTGCTGATTTTATTAATTTTGTTGACACGTTTGATGAAATATTTTAAACGAAAAATGTTGTAATGATTTGTTAAAATTATAATGGAATAATTTCCGAAAAAGGTGAAAAAAAAAAAAAATTTTTGACTAAAATTGTCTTCATGTCACTGCAAGAAAAAAAGGATCAGTTTGTTCTTGTGGCAAGAAGAATCTTAAAAAGCGAGTTAAGTAAAAATCCTGAAACATTACGAACTTATCGGACCGACATTATTGCTGTGTATAACAATTCAATTAAATACGTAGAAGATCGTTACGACAGCGCGACGGAAGAGTCAAAGAAAATTTATTTGGAGTTTATTGAATATATTAAAGTAAGATTTATTTCGTGTTTAGAAAGATTGAATTTGTCATATGAGTTCAGTTCAAATAGGTGGGAATTGGTTAATGATAGTCAAGTGAAAATTCGAGTGGGAGATAATTCAAGTGATAATTCAGACAATAATTCTCAAAACTCTCGTGTAAACATGGCACAGGAAGCGAAAAGTCAATTGTTGAATACGTATTCTAAATTGATCCCAGAATTCGATGGATCCATAGGAAAATTGCATAAATTCATCAGCGCGTGTGAATTGCTAAAAGAAGATGCAGGAGCGAACGAAGCTGTTGCAGTGGGCCTTATTAAAACTAAACTGTCTGATTTGGCTGTTCCGATGATTAGCACGGAAGATACAGTTCAAAAGGTTATAGATGCGATCAGGAGAAGCGTAAAAGGCGATTCGTCTAAAGTAGTGGACGCCAAGTTAATGGCATTGAAGCAAGCTAATAAGACACCCGGAGATTTTGTAAAAGAGATCGAAGAAGTGACAACTTCTTTGCGTATGGCTTTTTTGAATGAGGGGATGCCACCTCCACTTGCTGAATCTCAGTCCGTGACCGCAGCTGTTAGGTCATTAATTATGAACTCTGGTAATTCTCAAGTTAAAACGGTTCTTCAAGCCGCTGATTTCCAAAATATGAATGAGGTGACTTCAAAGTTTTTAGCTGTCACGACTGAACAGGCAACCAATAAGGCACATATTTTTTATAATAAAAGATTCAATAGATATGGGAATCGTGGAAATTATGGTAGAGGTCGCGGACATTATAATAATTTTAGAGGTAACGGACGGGGTAAACAAGGAAATAATTATGGTCAAAATTACTCTCGTGGCTACAATAGGGGAAATTATCGTGGAAAAAGTTACAATAGAGGTAATTCAAATAATCATCAGAATGTCAGGTACATGTCGGAAAACTGCCCGTACCCCCAGCTGACTCTGGGGGGCGAATCCACACAATCTTCAATGTAAATCCTAGTTTCGAGGACTATGTCAATGTTTTGACAAACCTTTCTCCTGAAGAAGTCCAATTTTTGTTAGATACACAAGCAGATATATCCGTTGTGAAAGAGGGTGAAATAAGGAATCCGATTAATTTGAATAATAAAGATATAATTTACATAAAGGGTATCACAGATCAAGTGATAACATCCCTAGGAACTACACTTGTAGAAGTTCGTTTAGGTACCAGATGGGTGTTGCATAAGGTACACGTTGTGCCGCACGATTTTGAAATTCCGGTGTGCGGAATATTGGGAAGAGACTTCCTCAAACGATTTGATTGTAATATTGACTATGGTACAATGACTCTCACAGTTAATGCTTTTGATTTCTCTGAAATTATAAATATTTGTGAAGGTCCAGACAGGGATATCTTTACGATCCCACCAAGGTGCGAAGTAATTCGATATTTTAAAGTTTCAAAGAATATTTCTTCGTATGAAGACAAAGTAATACATCCTCATGAAATTATGCCAGGGGTACTAATTGCCCGTTCGATATTTAATCCCGAAAAACCTTTTTTACGTGTTATGAATTTGACAAATGATGTTGTTAAGATCAAGAATGCTGTCCCTGAATCCGAAAATTTGTCTAATTACGAGGTATATTCGTTAGATGATGTGAAAAATGTAGACAGCAAGAGGAATTTAGAAATAGCTCGTTTAGTGGGAAAAGGAGTGCCTGAATACGTGAAGTCAGATTTAGTGGATCTATGCATGAAATTTTCTGATGTTTTTGCCTTGAGTGATGACAAAATGTCTATTAATAATTTCTATACACAAAAGTTGCGTATTAAAGATGACAATCCAATCTATGTCAAGAATTACAGGCTACCGCATAGCCAAAAAGAAGAGATAAATGCACAAGTCGAGAAATTATTGAAAGACGATTTAATTGAACCTAGTTGTTCGGACTTCAACAGTCCTTTGATTTTAGTGCCAAAACCAGCGATTGAAGGTAAAAAGCGTTGGCGGATGTGTGTCGACTACCGCCTTGTAAATAAAAAATTGATAGCGGACAAGTTCCCGCTCCCCAGAATTGACGAGATTCTCGATAGCTTAGGTCGAGCGAAGTTTTTTTCGGTTCTCGATTTATTTTCGGGATTCCACCAGATCCCATTAGAAGAAGGGTCACGTGACATTACTTCATTTAGCACAGACAAGGGACATTACAGATGGAAAGTCCTACCGTTTGGATTGAACGTCAGCCCTAATTCATTCTCCAGAATGATGTCGTTGGCTTTCTCAGGAGCCACTCAGATCCAATATTTTTTATATTTAGATGATTTGATCGTGATAGGTAATTCAGTGAAGCATCATCTTAAAAACCTAGAAAGCGTTTTTAAAATTTGTAGAGACAAAAATTTAAAATTGAACCCTCTGAAATGCAAGTTTTTTAGACCCGAAGTTGTCTATTTGGGTCACAGGTGTACGGCCAATGGGATTCTGCCCGATTCTGAAAAGTTGAGATGTGTTTTAGATTATCCAATTCCGAAGGATAAAGACGCTGTGAAACGTTTTGTGGCATTTGCCAATTACTATAGACGATTTCTGAAAAATTTTGCTGCACTCTGCAGACCTTTGAATAAACTTACTAGAAAGACAGCGTTATTTGCTTGGTCGGATGAATGCCAAGAATCTTTCGATAAAATTAAAAAGATGCTAGTGAATCCACCAGTTTTAGCCTATCCTGATTTCAGTAAACCGTTCATAATAACCACCGACGCGTCTCAGTTTGCATGTGGGGCAGTGCTAAGTCAGATTTTCGATGGTGTTGAAAAACCCATCGCTTTTGCGTCCAAACCATTTACGAGGGGCGAAATAAATAAAATAACCAAGGAACAAGAACTTATCGCAATTCACTGGGCTATAAAACATTTTCGGCCCTATGTTTATGACACGTTTTTTACGGTCAAGTCAGATCACAAGTCGTTGATTTACTTGTTTAGTTTAAAAGATCCGTCGTCACGGTTGACGCGAATTCGGCTTGATTTAGAAGAATGTAATTTTGTGATAGAACATATTAAAGGAAAGGAAAATGTCGTAGCCGATGCCCTCTCTCGAATCCACATTGACGAATTAAAATCGATAAAAATATTGACGCGGAAAATTTTAGCCGTTACAACTCGGTCTATGTCTAATAGAATTAAGGAAAATAAAGAAAAAGAAACTAACGACGATAAAATGCATGAAAAAACCAAAATTGCTGAACCAAAGACTTTTGACATATTGAAAGGATCAGGAGATGGAAGGTTGCCGCTAATGATTACTGAATTTGAAAAAGATAGGGCTACAATAAAAGTGCACTTTGACAAAGATAATGAAAATAAACAGGTAAATAAAAGAAAAAGGGCTCAATCCAAAATAGAGATAGACGTATCTCTGACGGGAAATGAGAAATTTTTTCTCGAAACTATTTTTTCAAAACTCGAAAGGAAAGCCATTGAATTGAATATAAATAAAATGATGATAAAAGACAAGGATATCCTATTTAACCTGTATACAGCCCAAGAGTTTAAAAACGTTGCAAATAAAATTCTTAAAAAACTCTTTATTTTAATAATTCCATCTCCAAAAGAAATAAAAGATAAAGCGGAACAAATGTCGTTGGTTGAGAAATTTCATGATGATTTGACTATGGGAGGACACCCAGGTCAAAAACGTTTATTAGCTAAGTTGAGACAATATTATTTATGGAAGGGAATGTCACGCGATGTAGCTCGATATGTAAAACAGTGTGAAAAATGTTTATTGAACAAAATCAAAGTCGGAAATAAAGAGCCTGTAGTACTTACAGAAACTCCATTGAAGCCATTTGATAAGCTGGTTATAGACACAATTGGTCCATTAAATCTCTCCGAATCCGGAAACCGTTACGCTCTCACTATTATTTGTGACCTTACGAAGTATGTAATAGCAGTACCAATACCAAACAAGGAAGCCGTTACTCTCGCTAGAGAATTTGTGAACAATTGTATTCTGATTTTTGGTATTCCTCTGGAAATTTTGAGTGATTTGGGAAAAGAGTACAAAAATGAGATTTTCAAGCATGTGACCGAATTGTTGAAATTGAAACAATCATTTTCCACACCACACAGACATCAGACAGTCGGATCTATTGAAAGGAATCATCGTTCCTTTAATGAGTATTTGCGAACTTGTTTGCCAAATGGAGGTCAAGATTGGGATGATCTTCTTCGATATTTTCTATTCGCATACAATACGACTCCTAATACATCTTTTGAGTTTAAATACTCACCATATGAACTCGTTTTCGGCAAAATACCTCCTACAATAGATTGTGTCAGAAGTGACACCATTGACCCCTTATACAACCATGATGATTACGTGAAAGAAATCAAGTTCAAACTTCAATTGGCTCATTCCCATGCACGGGAATTGTTGAAAAAAGCAAAACTTAGGTATAAAGCAATCTATGATAGAAAATCAGTACCGATAAAATTGAATATCGGCGATCTAGTTGTTGTCACTAATGACGCCAGAAAACAAAAGCACGAAAATACTTATCTCGGTCCATTCGTGGTGGTAGAAATTAAAGAAACCAACGTAGTTCTTAAGGATAGAATTACTAATAAAATGAAAGAAATCCATAAAAATAGAATAAGAAAAGTTCCATATGAATATCAAATTTTAAAATAATTTTATGATTTATTAATTAATACTTCAAGAAAATAAAATACCATGCTCAAATACAATTTGAATATAATTTCTACATTTTTACTTATTTAGTTTAAGAAAATATGAAAAATAAATAAATCTCTAAAAAAAAAAAAAAAAAAAAAAAAAAAAAAAAAAAAAAAAAGAAGTAAGGTGTGAATCATGCATAAATGTTTAGTTTAAGAAAATATAAAACCTAAAAATAATTCCGGAAAATAATTGAGAGACATAAAAATTTAAGAGTTTGAAATACGAAATAATACGTGACAAAATTCTGTTATATTTTGTCACTTTCTGAAGGAAGGAAGTGTAGTGCGAATATTATGATGCACTGCAATTACGAGCCCAACATGCATAATGAAATGTAAATGCATGCTTGGCGACAAAATACATTATTAAATAAATTCATTATTGTATCAACCGTCAATCAAAGTGGTTTAACATTAAAAACGCATATCACCGTAACCATTGCAACATCGATGAGTGCATCCCAAGTTCACTCAGCTTGCAAATCAGAAGATCGTGTCTCACACTATCAAATGCCTTCTGCACGTCAGTATACAACACATCGACCTGATGACCACGCTCTACCACACGAACAGCTTCGCTGACAAACTCCAAAAGGTTGGTAGAAGCAGAGCGACCTTTCATGAAGCCATGTTGCGACAACGAAATCACTTTCTTGAACTTAACGGTCAAAACCTTACATACACAGTGGACTCAAAGAGCTTACCAAATGTCGGCAGTATTGCTACACCACGATAGCACTCAACGTCAGACTTCGAACCACTTTTAAAAACCGGGACAACATACGACTCTTTCCAGCGATTTGGAAAGTGGCTAACCAACGACAAGTTAAAAATGCGGAGCAACGGTGAACACAACACATCAGCGCAATTCTTTAACAGGAGAGGCGAAATATTGTCAGGGCCGTCACCTTTCGTCGTATCAATACCTTTCAGCGCGTCACTGACTTGTCGTTCGTCTAACGTCATCGATCCAATATCGACACTTTTTGCCAAGCCAAAAGTCCGGTTAGTCGTAGCTGCATCACTAACGAACACGTCACTAAAGAAATCCGCGAAGAGATCGCATTTTCTCTGCATATCCGTTGTACGGTCGTTCCCTCTATGCATTAGGCCAGGGTAAGAAGACGTTCTGCGCAAATCATTCACGTATTTCCAAAACTTTGACGGGTCAACAGCCAAATCCTGTTGCGTCTTATCCAGATACGACTGAAAGGCACGAGACTGTGCAGCGTCAAATCGGTTCCTCAGAGAGCAAAACTCGATAAAACTGTTCCGATCACCCGACTCTCTGTAACGCTTGTGGGCACGGCTACGCTTATTTTTCAAACTCAAGAGCGTTGCACTATACCAAGGAGGGTGCGAACCAGACGACTTCCTCTTAAGCGGAACACAACGCGCAAATCCGACAGCCAGCAACTCATAAAAGCGATCAACTAAAACGTCGACGTCATCGCCAGTCAATTCTTCTTCCCAGTTAATCGACGACAAATAGCCGTCGAGACCGACAAAGTCGGCTCTTCTAAAGTTATATTCATTCACATCAGCATCAAAAGTAACGGACTCAACCGCGTACGAGTCAAAATCAACAACGATAGGCTTGTGATAGTCGTCTTCTTTAACGAGAGGAGAAGCGGACGCGGTAACGGTAACTTCACACGGGTCGCTACAAAAAACGAGGTCTAGCAGTCTCTGCTGGAAATTGCGAACACTATTGACCTGGCTCAATCCGGATCCCAACAGGCAATATATAACATCAGCGTGGGCGCTCGTGTCAATATCACAAGGCAACAGAACATTCGCCGCATGCGTCATACCATCTGACACGGAGCCATCGTCGACAGGACAAGGAACCCAATCCACATTAGTCATATTAAAGTCTCCTAAGACACAAAGCCTGTCTTCAACATTTAAATCAATGAAGTCAATAATCTGCTGCAAAGCCTCAGCATAACGGTGATAGACTGCCACGGGAGAGCAAGACGGTATATACGCACAGCACACGTATACAGACACATTATGAAATCGCATTCTAACGGTCAAGAGCTCCACATCATCAACATGCGGAACGACAACTTTTTCACTCGGGATATAAGACTTGACAGCCACTAGCACACCACCAAACCTCGCATGGTTACTATTTAACTCTGACCTATCACATCTGTGAACACAAAAATAACTCACCGTCGTTAATACCAGGATGTAGGCCAGTCTCAGTCAAAGCTAGGGCGTCATGATCGCATCCGGTCGACGACAATTTGAATTCCTTTGTTTTCGTGCGCAGACCGCGGACATTCTGATACAAAATTGAAGTGTGACGACGGTGCTTCGATGCATTCGTTGATAAAACAACATTCGGCGAAAGTTCGGACGGCTGATGAAGTGTATCAGTCACATGATGGTTAATAGGTGGACAGATTACTATGCGCGATCTGTTATCGGTTGTCGATGAATTCTCAGGTCCTGGTTCAGGACTAGCGTCACAGGTGTCAAACGAATCGGTGGGTAGCACAGGTGATAAAACAGAGACGATTTTATCCTGGTTGTCAATTAGACCACTGAGAGTGGTAGCGTCAATAAAATCTTGGCTGGACATTATTCGGTCAGTTCGGACACTTTCGCAGGATCCATTTCCGATTCTGACATTTCCTCGTTTATACACATCGTGGAGGCTGGAGACGTTGAATGATCGTTTGGGGCTTGCGTGCTGACAATAGAATCTTGGCGTTGTTGGCTCATTGTTCGTTTCTCTAAAAAATGGTTCATCGATGTTGCATTCTTATTCTGGTACTTGAACACATATTCACGGATTCTAACACTATTTGGCCATGTTTCAGGTGACATAAGAGCATTGAAATTTCTTTCGGGCGCTGATACTCTATATTGCAGTGCGTTGATTCTCGTTGATTTACTGTTGACAGGTGTGACACGAATCGATTCCATTGCAACGTTTAACTCCGCTGCTATGTATGACGTTAAGTATTCAGCAGTGATGTTATGTGCAATATTCGAAACAACAACACTTTTACGGCGTTCGCTATTTCTCACGACGTTGTCCATAGAAGAATCGACAGCAGCAATGGATCTGTCTCTCATGTTAGATCCCAAAATTATTCTCTTTTGTGGCAATGAATTCTCGTCAGATTCATCGCGTTGTCGCTTTTTGTTGTTTTTCGATCCACTCCCTTGTACTGATAATAGACTTGACACGTTTGACGATTCATTCGGATTGCTCCGGCTGGTTATATTTGCAACAAGGTTTTCTGATATTATCCTAAATCCGTTCGTGAAGTCGCTCAAATTAGAGGCTAATGACTGAGTCAGATGGTCCATCGAGTGTTTCAAATTGTTGATTGAAGATGATGCGAGTGATTATTCTTCAATTTAGCAATTACTTCATCAATAAGTTGGTTTGCTACTGCAGCTGACCGGTCTCTTACGGCTGGATCGAGCAGACTTTTCTTTAGAACATATACGGTGACATGCACAGGTTTGATCCGTAAACTGGCCAGCAGATCCGTACTGATAGACGATGGTGTATAGTTACGCCGCCCATGTACATCGAAGATTTCCGCAAATTTGTCAATTTGGTTGTGTTCAGCAACCGGAATATCAGCACTCCAAGCGACCGATTCCCCTTCGACAATAACTTCTCTTTCTAGATGTCCACTTTCGAAGATAATTTTCCACAGGTTGTCCATCAAATCATTTACATTTTCGGCACCAATTTGACGTGCATCGTTATAAATTGGTGTGGAGTTCCTTTGGCTGACAAAAATTGCAATTCAACGAAAATAGTTGTGTGTTCACTTCCATTTTGTTTACCTTCCAAATAAACACGTTGTAAGTGTGGTTAAGTTGCTTCACCTGTTTTCTTTCTATCTTAAAAATTAAATGCGAGAGAAAAGCATACTGCGTCGATTTGACATTGCTCTTTAGTAGAGGTCCTTAGCATAAAAATAGTTCACTTTATAGTAGAATGGTGAGCTTTGGACCAGTGATTGATATTGGTAGCCTGAGTCCAAAAAGATTAACACCCCTCAAAAAACCCCACCCCACACCCCAACACCCCTCACCAAAGATTTTAGTGTAAGGGTCACTTCAATGAATTATTGTGATGCGCCTGTCAATACTAGACTGTCGATATGGGGCTTAAACGAAAGGTAAAGGTTCATACTTTTTTTATATGACCAAACGCTTTTCAATTTTTCATTTTCCACATCAATTTTCCGAGCTTTCCATGAAAATCTATGAAATCTCAAATATAAAGGGTGGTGAATAAGTTAAAAAAGTTTTTGTGCATACTTCCTTCTGCAATATGGTTATCCAAAGACTTCTTCGCTAATTTGACGAAAAAAAATTAAATAATGTGTCATAGACTTGGAGATAAGCTCAGTTTTCCACCGCCGGAAAATTTCATTGAAATACTTTTTTACATATAACTGATGAAATATGCGAGCTGTGTCATTAAATTTGCGAGATTATCATAGGATAGTTTATTGACGCATTTATTGAACTCTAGGAGAAGCCAATACACCATTAACCTCAAGTCACCCACCTCCCACTCTCCTATTATTGAACAAATTGTAGAAAAATTTTAAAATAGAAAGCAGACTATTTTTGAACTTACAAATTTACGCTGTAAATGTTTGGGATATTGCCTGCAATACCTTTTTCAAGTGGACAGTGGAAATAATTAAGAGTAAGTATGTAAGATACTACATTTTCAAATGAATATTTGATTACACTGCAAAAATGCTCCAGAGGCAGTTTCTGTCTACGTAGTAAAAATGATTTAAATGTCCCACATTCAGCAATTATCACTCACATTCCACATTATGTGGTTTAATTATTTTGATATCATTTATGAGTCAATATGTTAGATTTACCAATCATTTTTGATCGATGCACACAGATCTTGTGATCTTTTGTACTACCCTGTCATCCTAAAAATCTTGAATCCGTTGGACATTAGATAGTGAGATTATAGGAAGAGTGTTTTATCAAAAGCAGTAAAGTCCACCATTCTCTTAACTCTTCTAACGTAGGTAGAGGAAATATAGTTGTCCCTTTCTGTCTCACGGTCTATATGGGCAGTGGACTTAACTGCTTTTGAAAATGGTAGATGCTTGGAGATGATTATAGCGAAGTAGAACAATCAACTTTCTTTTAAATTTTGCCGCATCAGACCAATAAACAAAACCAACCATGGAGATGATTCCATCAAACTTTCTATGAACAAAATAATCTACTCGCATCTCCAAACATCTGGTGTACCACTAGTACCCACAGCTCATCTCCAACTAAAACCATTGCCTTACTCCAGGCGAGCAAATGGGTACGTATGACAGTCATACTATGACTAGCTAATCTATAGGACCTTAAAAGCATACCTCGCAGTCCTAAGGCGATGGCTGACGGCTTAGGTCTTCACTATTGATAGCTGGTAAGACAAGATTGTCCCTATCATTGAAATTGACACAGCCTGTAACATTTAGTCCAGTCTTATATTTCAAAAACTAGCCTGTCCGAACGTAACGTTTCTCTGCATTGAACCAACATAACAGCTGAAGCCTGGCACAAAAGCCACTGGCGAGAGAGTGACAGAGTGTCCAGAATCAAGATAATCTAACGTATTTTGTTATGAAAATGTAGATACTTTTATTACGATGGGTATCAGACGAGTATTTTTGATTGTAAAGCAAATCAGATAGTAACGAGCTTCTCAATGGTAATGTTCCAATACGTCAGTTGTAAATAAAATAAAGAGGATGTTATTAATACTTATAATTAAAAAACTTAAAAATTAAACGTGAGCTCTCGACATATGAATCTTTTAGACGCAAACACTTCCTAATTCTTGAAGAGAATAGAAAGGGAGCTAGGCTCACCGCCACTAAATTGCAGTAGTGCTACCAGAAGCTTCATTTACAAAAGATATCAAAATAATTAAACCAGATAATGTGGTATTTATTTCTGCGTCTCAAAGGTTGGTGTCGAATAGCATCAGCTGTGTTGCCTAGCTAATCGACACCAGTGTCAATTAGCATCTACTGTGTTACGTGGCTAATCGACACCAGATGCAAATAGCATGCACTGTGTTGTCTGGTTATTCGTCACCGGTGTCAAATAGCACTGTGTTGCATGCAACGGTGTCGAATTGCATCGGCCTAGACAGAAACTGCCACTGCAGCATTTTTGCAGTGTAATCAAATATTCATTTGAAAATGTAGTATCTTACATACTTACTCTTAATTATTTCCACTGTCCACTTGAAAAAGGTATTGCAGGCAATATCCCAAACATTTACAGCGTAAATTTGTAAGTTCAAAAATAGTCTGCTTTCTATTTTAAAATTTTTCTACAATTTGTTCAATAATAGGAGAGTGGGAGGTGGGTGACTTGAGGTTAATGGTGTATTGGCTTCTCCTAGAGTTCAATAAATGCGTCAATAAACTATCCTATGATAATCTCGCAAATTCAATGACACAGCTCGCATATTTCATCAGTTATATGTAAAAAA
The DNA here is from genome assembly GCF_014529535.1 of Bradysia coprophila. Lineage (NCBI taxonomy): Eukaryota > Metazoa > Arthropoda > Insecta > Diptera > Sciaridae > Bradysia > Bradysia coprophila. The sequence continues at coordinate 424,742 of NW_023503927.1, read as the reverse complement.
GTATTTCAATGAAATTTTCCGGCGGTGGAAAACTGAGCTTATCTCCAAGTCTATGACACATTATTTAATTTTTTTTCGTCAAATTAGCGAAGAAGTCATTGAAGAACCATATTGCAGAAGGAAGTATGCACAAAAACTTTTTTAACTTATTCACCACCCTTTATATTTGAGATTTCATAGATTTTCATGGAAAGCTCGGAAAATTGATGTGGAAAATGAAAAATTGAAAAGCGTTTGGTCATATAAAAAAAGTATGAACCTTTACCTTTCGTTTAAGCCAAATATCGACAGTCTAGCATTGACAGGCGCTTCACAATAATTCATTGAAGAAACCCTTACACTAAAATCTTTGGTGAGGGGTGTTGGGGTGTGGGGTGGGGTTTTTTGAGGGGTGTTAATCTTTTTGGACTCAGGCTACCAATATTAATCACTGGTCCAAAGCTCACCATTCTACTATAAAGTGAACTATTTTTATGACTTTTGTTCTACAAGGACCTCTACTACTTTTACATCATGAGAGAAGGTGGGAAGTTCATATTTAAATGCAATTTACAATATATCGGTTCTCGACAGATAAAATATGATATGCACCTATTGCCAAACTGTTATTTTGACGTGTAGGCATTATGGCCCACGCCTTCGGCTAGGGCAATAATGTCCTACACGTCAAAATACCAATTTTGGCAACAGGTACATAATATATAATACACCCGTGTAATTATGAATTCAAAATTTGTCAACTGACAGACGGTCGATTATATTTGACTGACGGTTGATGATATTCAAGTGACAGTTGATGATATTCATCGGGCGGTTGATTGTATTGCACTGGCGGTTGATTATATTCAACTGGCGGTTGATTATATTCAACGGGCGGTTGGTTATATTCAACGGGCGGTTGGTTATATTCAACGGGCGGTTGGTTATATTCAACTGGCGGTTGGTTATATTCAACTGGCGGTTGGTTATATTCAACGGGCGGTTGGTTATATTCAACTGGCAGTTGGTTATATTCAACTGGCGGTTGGTTATATTTAACTGGCGGTTGGTTATATTCAACCGGCGGTTGGTTATATTCAACGGGCGGTTGGTTATATTCAACGGGCGGTTGGTTATATTCAACGGGCGGTTGGTTATATTCAACGGGCGGTTGGTTATATTCAACGGGCGTTTGGTTATATTCAACGGGCGGTTGGTTATATTCAAGTGGCGGTTGGTTATATTCAACTGGCGGTTGGTTCTATTCAACTGGCGGTTGATTGTATTCAACGGACGGTTGATTGTATTCAACTGGCGGTTGATTGTTTATGTTTATGTTTATTTATTTAACGATCAGGAACGTACAGGCTATCGCCCAATTATACAATGATCGAGAGAGCATAATTTAAAAAAAAAACAAATTAACATCAGAAAAAAGTTCAAATAAAAACAAAGAAAAAATTTCAAAAATACAGGATAAAAAATCCCATCACTAGAGGCATCATTTAGAACTGATACGCACTCTTTACAGCCGCCTTGAATTGATTAAACGGCAAATTGAAAATATCCAGACTCTTGAAATAGACATTGTGATGGTTCTGCATACGGTGGAGTGGAGAGTAGCGTGGATCGAAATAAAAAAAAAGTAAAATATCAGGACGTAACATATCTGATATACGGTTCCACTACCGTGTGGATGATGTACCAGCATTTTTTTTCTCAAAACTGGTTATATCAATGCAGCGAATTTTGTGGAACATTGTTGGTGCATCATAGCCCACCAACAATTTGCATGCCGCTTTAAACTAGTCTGGTGTTGTAATTCCAGTGGAAAGAATTACAGCGACGTACATTTACAGAACATTGATTGCCAATAAAATGCCATTGTAATTTTTGGAGGCACAATCGTGCATAAAACAATTAACACTGAGTCTGCCAACGTTTTGCCGGATGTTTGCACACAACCTTTGGGCCCATTTCTGCGAACCTCTGCTACTATTCAAAGTTGTGACTCACTACCAAACAATTGGTTGCCAATGCAATGCCGTTAACGTCTTCATAGACATATTCGTATTTCAGTGTGCATTACCCAAAGAAGACCACGTTTTTCTATGGTTTGCCGTACGTTCTCACATAATTTTATACTTCATTCATTTCTGTTATGAACTAGGCAATAGATCATCTTCAATTAAGATACGGTACTTTCAGATGTAACCTCACTCAAGTTTCGTTAAATGTTTCGTTCATTCATTCATTTGCATGAGATTTTTTAACGTGGATGACATTTCAAACGGCCTTGAATTGAAGATGATCTCTGTTGAAATTTAGAATTGTTACCAAACTGTTCAATAGCAATTTCCAATAGACCGGTCCGTCCTGATTGTACTGTAGTTATTTTTTACTTTCAACTTGAGGGAAATGAATAAATTTTCTGAATATAAACGATCTCAAATTGAACAGCAGAAGAGGTTTTTTTATTAATCAGAAAATGCACAAGTTAATGAGAAAAAAAATTGATAGTTGCGGATTCATTAAATTTTCGGCAGATATTTCTCTTTGCGGTTTTCAATTAAATGGTCCTTTACAGAGTCCAATTTTGGATATTTTGCCCTGTGTATCAATGTTGCTTTGACCATAGAATTTCTTTTTTCATGACCGATTGCTTTCAATGAAACTCTCGTCACTTCTTTAACTGCTCGTTCGACCATTTGTGTGTGGCATTTAAATCTTGGAACCTCAAGTTGATGTTCTATTATTTCAATCAATTGATCGTCAGTCATACCAATGGTAAATGGAGGTTCTGTGCTACCCATTCCGTAGTCAATCATATCAGTCCATTTCTTTGCATTAAAATTGATCAGTGGAACTCTGAATTGTCGAATTTTATTACTCGAAGGATTCTCTCTTATTTTTAATATTTTGAGAACCGCATCCAACCGCTCTGATTTTTTGTTTGAAGATAGCTGAGCCAACAAAACATTTTCTGGATGTCCAAAGAATGCATTCCACTGTATGCGTTCTTGTACAATTTGTTTCACTGTTTGATCGGCTATTAAATTACTTCGTCTGATTAGAAAATGCAAATTTTTCGGGCCGTCCACGGCAAGTTCATGTTTCTTTATATGGAACCATGTAGGAGCATACACATTTACGATGTAGAAGGTTAACGTTTTTAATGTATCGGACGGTTCTTCAGTTAATGCAAAAAGCTTGCAAATACGAGACGCTGTAGTTAACCATCTACTGTGGTTGATTGCACCAACTTTCATTCGCTTTAAACTTTCAGTAAATCGTCCAGATATTAACGCTCCTACGATGTTATACAAATATTTTTGGTCATTTGATAATTTCTTGAAAACTGGTTCTGGCATTTCTGGTAATTTTTCAGCTTTGTTAAATCGCTTGTATTTCACTATGACTGAACTCGACACATTCGCCAGCGCTTTGCCAACTGGACCAGAAAACCCTTTTTCGCTGGTTGTAGCCCCATCCAATTTTTCAATAAGTCTTTTAAGAGGAAGTTCATTTAAATGAAGCATACATATGAACCAGTGAAGCGGTCTCCCTAGTTCCGTTTCTATAAAGTGATTGATTCCTCCATCCGGACCAACGTTTGTATTCGTTCCATCGCTACCAAGAGCCATCAATTGATTGAAAATATTTTGTTTTTCCAATAAAGATATAATCGATTTAGACACTGGTCTAGCAGTGCTTTTCTTGACCTGCACATATCCAAGAAAAATTCCTTCTGGTTGAGATACTATACTGATGTGTTCCTCTCGTTTAATTTCTCGGTAATATTTATATTTTCCGTTTTCAACTATTTTTCGTGTTTGAGTTATGGAAAGATCTTTACGGCCGTCGTAGTATATACCTCCGCCGAAACTGGTAATGTCTTGATCAACTTCTGAAAACTTTCTTTTTTCAGTCCTCGATAACCTTGATTTATCTATAATTTCGGGAATTCCAAATGCACGAAGAGTAGCGTTAACGAATGCCGATGTGCATCTACCAGATGCTCCGTAACGACATTGAGTTTCAATAATTTCAGTCAAATCTTTTTTCTTTTTAGACGATGAATTGTTATCGGTTGGCTCATAATTTAAGTCAGTCTTGTCGTCATCATCACCATCATCACTGCTAAACTCAGATTCATGTTGATCTTCATGTGTGATACCTGGTTGAAAGTTTACTATTCGGTCCCGGTTCTTTCTTCCATGCAAAACTTTTTTTTTTCGTTTCGGCATAAGACGTTTGCGAAACACATCCAAAGGTAGTAACATTAATTGACGATAATTCTCCATTTTAACATCAAAACTGGGATGATACCGTCCGGCTCGGGGACACTTCAGCAAACTTTGTCGAACTTTGTAAATTTCACAGATTTTATTTTTTATTTTGTCCTTCCCAATTATATTGCCATTGAGCTTTCGATAAATTGTTTCAATTTTCGTGGCTAAAATATCAGCAATAACGGAAACTCCGGGGTCTCTTTTACATTTTTTCTCAGCCATATATTTCTGTTTCTCATACAGTATTGCTCTAATAATATCCAAGTTTTTTAGCTCTTTAACTTCAAGCTTTTTCGGTGATACGTGTAATTCCATAGTGAAAAGACTTTCTTTTTCAATGGTAACTAATGTTTGTCTTTGAGTTGAAACATAAGCTTGTGAATATTTTAATTTCTGTTTTCATAGCTAAAAATAGCTTCTAGATCAGTATTCTTTTTTTAAACAAAAAACTATTTCATAAAAGCCGAGGGTAAAACTGCTTCCCAGTCATGTTACACTGTCCTGAAAAGTCACTATGAGGGATTCTTTTGAAAAACAGAATCTTGAAATTAGACGCATTTTCCATTGGACTTTTTTAAATATGCCCAATAAGGTATTCGACCCCAGAAACCAAAACCACTTTCAAAAAAAATCTTCGAAGCTTGTGTGGCTAGTGTGAGGTGATCAAAAACCTAAAACATGCACTTTTCTTACAAAAATTTCTCCAGTTACACGAGCCATGCAGGGTCGTGTGGGGTGTCATTAGAAAGGTAATTGCATGTACTTCCGGGGCAAATAGAGTCTTATTGGGTTTACAATTCATCCACAGTTGAATTTTTCAACCGAAAAAAGACTGAAAACACACACTTGTATTACAGAAATTTCTCGAGTTAAACGAAACGTTCATGGTCGTGTGGGGTGTCATATGAAAGGTAATTGCATGTGCTTTCAGAAGAAGTAGAGCTTACGGAAGTTTGGTAGCATCTACGATGAATTATGTGAAGTTCAAATGTTTAAGTGCTTGTATTGCATAGGAGATGCTACCAACCTTTCGTACTTCTTGCAATTACCTTTCATATGACACTCCACACGACCATGTATGTTTCGTGTACCTCGAGAAATTTCTGTATGAAAAGTGTGAGTTTTCAGTCTTTTTTCGGTTGAAAACGTCAACTGTACATATCTCAGTGTGGATGAATTTTAAACCCAATAAGACTCTATCTGCCCCGAAAGTAGATGCAATTACATTTCTAATGACACCCCACATGACTCTGTACAGCTCGTGTACCTGGAGAAATTTCTGTAAGAAAAGTCCATGTTTTCAGTTTACGATCACCTCCCACCAGCCACACAAGCTTCGAATATTTTTTCAAAAAGTGGTTTTAGGTTCTAAGGACCAATACCAATCTAAGCACATATAAAAAAAAGTCCAATGGAAAATGAGTCCGATTTCAAGATTCTGTTTTTCAAAAGAATCCCTCTATACAAATACACACATAAAGTCAAAGTCATTGGGTCAGCTTAAAAGTCACAAAGACATGGTGAAGACATTTTCGAAGAAGTTTCTCCCTGTATATCAAATAAAACGGAGAGTGGCTAAAATTGTTTGATTTTTGTTCACTCTACTTAAAAAAAACTCGAGCATTGTTCTTGTCTTACTTCATATTCGATAACATCATCTGAGTTAATTGCCCTTAGTGGCAAATGGCTAACGTCATGGATTGACGACAGCGAGGTCCCCGGTTCAAACCCGGGCCGGGTCGACCGCCTGAATTAAACATTAGATATCTGGTGTTTACTTCAGGCAAAGTAAAAGTTGGTAACAACTTTTTTTTTGTTACATGGAAACAAGTTAAGGCAGGGATAAGATTGAATATAACAACCAACCGCTTTTTTCATGTAAATTATATTCATTTCATATGAACACAAAGTTACATCAGTTTGTCGCGTATCTATTGTAATTTTATATCGGCGACTTTTATAATCACTGTAACTCAAAAAGCGCCAGATGTTGGAGAAAAAAAAAAACAAACAAAAAATAAAATAAAAAGGCGATTTCGAACCACCGATGAGACGAGCAAAAGTTTACTCTAAGTCCTGCACAATCCCACTCGTCCACCGAAATTCATAATGCGGTCAACAACAATTATCAACATATCAACTAAACAAAAGAAAGCAACAAACGAAAACACATACGTAAGTTCGTGTTGAAATGCTTCGTTCTGTTAATACGTTATACTGATTTTCAGTAAACTCTACATTATAGAGTACTTCAATGCATATGATGGGTCACAACAATTACGTGTAAATCATTGAATCCGGCTTTGAATTTGTCTAACGTTTTTTGTAACACGACACGTATCAATTCAGAAAAGAATGTCCAACTTGCATTGCTACTCTACATGAGAATATTCAGTCAATCCGGTGAAAAAAGCTTTACCTAACAAATGCTTTCGTATGGAACACGATTTTGTATTTCACAAAAAATGCATAAAAAGATCACAGACTCAATTTGCTGACACTCTTTTTGCTTTCTCTCGGTCGTAGTCTTTTTGAGCCTGATTAAAGCGAAGTTTGATTTCAGCGTCAATATCCGCCAACGAACATTTTCGGATTCGAGTTTTAACTGCTCGACGGAAAACGTTTCTTAATCCAACAAACTGTTTGAACGCAGCTTTCTTAGGAGGGGACCCCTTCCAGCACATTTTCGTTTTGAGTTTGTTCGTAAAGACTCCGTTGAATATGTTAATGACACAATTCTTTATGGTTTTTCCTCCGAAAGTTGCCAGCTTTTTGATCTTATTAAAATATTTAGTCGTTAGCTAGACAAACACAGAGACAATTGGATTCACCTGTAACCTTACCAATTGTTTCTGATATTCTCTGCTTGTGTTTACATCAAGTTCCATAGCTTCCACCTGCTGAAATTTTTTTAGCTTAAACTGAGGAAGTAACACGAACTTGACATCTTCATCACTTGTAGAGTACCGCGATGGAGAATCGCCACGTACATTTCGGTCTAGTAGAAGTCTCTTGATCTCGTTGACAGATTTTTTTAATTCCGTAGTTGATCTGAATAAGACATCGAGATCTTGTTTCACTTCCTTCTTGAACACAGACTCAACAACTTCGTTGTCTGTTTCTCCAATATCATTGTTCGACATCACATCATTACGTTGGTAGTCATTAGAGTCCCATTGATCAAAATTTGATTTATTCGGCAAAACGTTTTGATTTTTAATCTCTAGGTCACTGCCAGAACTTTTTCCTTCGCCGATTTTGACTTTGAATGGATGTAGGTCTGGGTCCTCTTCTCGATCAGTTAATTCATCGTGAGGTCCATCTCCATCAGAATTTTTAGATAACTGCTCACGCATATGAGGATTTTCCTCGCTTAGTTTTCGTTTCTTCTTTTTTTCATGAACGGGTGCTTTAGTAACTTTAGCGATACAAATTTTATTTTTCGTTTTTTTCGCAGACAATTTCTTTAAAGAAGATTGTTTAGTGCGCAAAGTTTCCTTCCGATTAGGACTCATTTTGAAAGTCAAATGACTAGTTGTTCATAGCTTTTTTCTTGGTTCACATGTCGCATACTTAGTTTGAAACATGTTAAGTTAAAATTATGATTCATGTTTAAAGTTAAAATCAAAAAATAATTCAATAGAGAATGGTATGGTTGAATGGAATTTCGTAGAAATTTCCATGGAAAATGAAAATCATAAATCCTACATCTGAGTCTCTGCCAATGATTATTTTGGAATGCACATGAAGCACAAAATTAACTTCTCACTACAATGCACAATGTACATTAGTGATTTACGTATCTGTTTTGGATGATTGATCTTAGGAAACTTCGCTGACACGAAAAATTTTCACGAGATAAATTCCAAAATGGTCGTACTTTGTCCCCGATGCATAAAAAATGATTTCCCTATTTGATGAATATTGTGATTCTAATGATGGCATCTGGCATCTATTTAATTACAATTGAAGAAGTCGAGGCCGGTAAACGCCTCATCAGAAAGGTTCACATTACCTCACGTTCTTGAGTAAATATTTTAAATGTATTGTGGACGCAATTAAGAAATAAAAACGGTTTTTAACGTAGTGCCCAACATCTATAAAGATTAAAGATGGAAACATTGTTTTTCTAATTAATTTTTCTAGCAGCGCTTTACATCGTCTATCGATACAATACTGACACCAAAACCAAAATTTATAAAATCTTTAAAAAAAAAAAAACGTCCGACAGTAGGTTTGAACCCTGGACCGTTAACATATGACGATGGTGTGCTAACACCCGAGCCACTGAGTTAATTACATCAATCCTATAAAAACACAAGCTCACCGGCTTGTCATAATATGTGTGTTTCAACGTGCGTGAAGTAAAATAATTCGAAGTGTATTTAAAGATGAATTGTGTAATCCTTTTCAACAATTTGAAAATCATAATTCCAGTCACCATTTTTGTTCAATTTAACATAAAAAAAATTCTAAGTGAAATAGGGTGAAGTTCTACGTATCAAAGTAATCAAAAATAATCGTTCATGGTCAATTGCCCTTAGGGGCAAGTAACATACGTCATGGATTGACGGCAATGAGGTCCCCGGTTCGATTCTTCGGCGGGTCGACCCAAAGAAATAGCCTGAAAAACTAACACTGGATATCTAGTGTTTTTTTTATTCAGGCAGTTGTATCATTCATATAAACACAGTTATCAATGAAATAATATTTTTTCTACTGAAACATTTATAGCTGGTTGGTACATACACTGACCCTATGTTCAATAAAAAATGCGTCCTGAATCTATTTTTTGATATATTTTATTGATCAATTAATTTAGCATTGACGGGTTTGACCAAAATGTTTGTTACTCCTAATTGTCCATGGTGGAATATTTGGGTCAGGTTGGCGGTATTTCAAAAATATTGTCCAACTAGTGTTTGTTTATCCAGAGATTAAATTGAGGATATGCATGTTCATCAATTCTTCCCATATTCAATGTCTCCGTGACAACCTGAAAGGTAGAAAAATTTCTAGATTTTACGGTATGTTGTTAAATGCTATGGTAAAATGACGTTGTTTTTATTTTTGTTTCAATTCTTGCATGAGAATTCTAAATTATGAGAGTTTTCCTATTAACCGATGACGACAGTCTACTAAAACGTTTTATTTGTTTGTAAGCTAAAGTTCTATTTGTGATTTCAAATGTCCAAGCAATGATAATGCTGTTGTGGGCCGGCGAAATATTTAATAAATAAATGAAGCTAAAATTGACCTACATCGAGTCTCAAAAGTGATAAGTTTTGGAAAAGAAAATCATAATTCTCAAGTTCATGGTTCATAAAATTGCCGTACCGTCGGTTTTAAAAATGTAATTTTATTCTGTTTTTTACTGCAAAAGGCATACCTTTGAAACGTTCTAAATTCCTAGTGTAAGCTGAATCCAATATAGATATAATTACATCGAATTTAGTTTTATTCGTTGATGAATGCTTCCATAACAATCACTGTTGTTCCAGTGGTACATTGCAAATAGAAAACACGATCTGAAAATATTGACAAATCGATTCATGAAGTTTACTTTAAGCTTTGAGAGAATTATATTTCACTAACTAACTAACTGACTATAAAGTCGTATTCTATAAATTGTTCAACGAAACTAAATGTTTAAAAATGCCACCTGTTTTAGACATTAGATATTTAATTTTATGAAATTGTTAGCTATCTGCTAATGACAACTACGACAAGAATAAGCGATGAGTTCTAAATAGTGTTCTCACATATAGCGAAACAATGATAAAAATATTGAAGCGATAGATTTTGAATGAAATAATTGGAGATCCACAAGCTTTTTCGATGAATTATCTTTGACCTGGGAATATGGGTCGACATTAATAGTCTCAAAAGTGGAAACTTCTAGCCACAGTCACAAAAGTGACAGCGAAGGTACTTTTGTGAAAACCTTCAGCACAGTCACTGAAGTGACAATGAAGGCTTAAATGGAAACCTTCAGCCACAGTCACCTAAGTGACAAGGATGGTTTTTGTGGAAACCCTAAGCCACAGTCACCAAAGTGACAGCGAAAGTTTTTTGTGGACACCTTCAGCCACAATCACAGAAGTGACAACGAAGGCTTTAATGGAAACCTTCAGCCACAGTCACCTAAGTGACAAGGAGGGTTTTTGTGGAAACCCTAAGCCACAATCACCAAAGTGACAGAGAAAGTTTTTTGTGGAAACCTTCAACCACAGTCACCTAAGTGACAAATAGGGCTTTTTGTGGAAGCCCTAGGCCACAGTCACTAAAGTGACACCGAAAGTTTGTTTGTGGGCACCTTCAGCCACAGTCACAGAAGTGACAACGAAGGCTTAAGTGAAAACCTTCAGCCACTGTCACGTAAGTGACAAGGAGGGTTTTTGTGGAAACCCTAAGCCACAGTCACCAAAGTGACAGCGAAAGTTTTTTGTGGACACCTTCAGCCACAATCACAGAAGTGACAACGAAGGCTTTAATGGAAACCTTCAGCCACAGTCACCTAAGTGACAAGGAGAGTTTTTGTGGAAACCCTAAGCCACAGTCACCAAAGTGACAGCGAAAGTTTTTTGTGGACACCTTCTGCCACAGTCACCTAAGTGACAAGTAGGGCTTTTTGTGGAAGCCCTAGGCCACAGTCACTAAAGTGACACCGAAAGTTTGTTTGTGGGCACCTTCAGCCACAGTCACAGAAGTGACAACGAAGGCTTAAGTGGAAACCTTCAGCCACTGTCACGTAAGTGACAAGGAGGGTTTTTGTGGAAACCCTAAGCCACAGTCACCAAAGTGACAGCGAAAGTTTTTTGTGGACACCTTCAGCCACAATCACAGAAGTGACAACGAAGGCTTTAATGGAAACCTTCAGCCACAGCCACAGAAGTGACAACGAAGGCTTTAGTGGAAACCTTCAGCCACAGTCACCTAAGTGACAAGGAGGGTTTTTGCGGAAACCCTAAGCCACAGTCACCGAAATGACAGCGAAAGTTTTTTGTGGAAACCTTCAACCACAGTCACCTAAGTGACAACTAGGGCTTTTTGTGGAAGCCCTACGCCACAGTCACTAAAATGACAGCGAAAGTTTGTTTGTGGAAACCTTCAGCCACAGTCACAGAGGTGACATAGAAGCTTCGAAAGGACATACAATTTTCTAAAAATTTCTTCAAATTAAACTAAAAAAAATAATTTAAAGAAGCTAACTGCAGCACAATAACACTCATCTGATCTTTTCAAGTCTTGTGAATTACACTTGTGACATAAACAGTGCAACGTTTACGTTTAAGAAACAAAATTATGAAAACATCGCCGGTAGCTAATGATCGTTGAGTATTAAATACTCAAAATCTTGATTCAATTAGGATGTCTGCCTAAGTTCCTTATTACAAACATCAGGTTACCGGTAAGTCTATGAGAACTTTAAAAAAATCCTATGTGCAGCGTAATTCTAAAACATTTCTATTCTCAAATTTCTAAATATTGGGATATGAACTCTAAAAACGTGTGAATTATTTCTTTAGGCTCTTGATGATCTGCAAGTTTTTTTTAAACTCAAACTTTAAACTTATCTTCTTGATAGCAATCGTTGAGTTGATCGGATGATCTTCTTAAAATATACATGATAACGTAGAGAATTTTGAGATCCATCCACCATTGGCACAACCTAAAAAATATTTAGTGATAAGTAACTGAAATGTATGACACAAAACGCTGAATAGACATAAAATCGTAAAACTAGACAATTTGGCATGGCATACAATTTAAATAAGTGGACAGCTTACAGCTAAGTTAATTAGTATTTATTAGACCATCAAGTCATAAACTTCGAATATCTCGATAAGTTTTTAAGTACTTTTGCTAAACGTAAATAGAGCCACAGAAGATGCTTTTATTGTAGAAAGCTCTAGCTACTGCCCTACTGGCTACACTGAAAACTTATTTGTGGAAACATACACACAAGTTACACAAGTTCCACAGAACAACTTCAAAATCAAGGGATCAAAGCTTTCAAGATTTTTTCAATTTTTTGCCTATCATGTTTGCATGCTGTTTTAATCAATGAAAATGTACAGAATTTATTTACGGCTCACTGGGGCTGAAGATAACAAGTTTTCGGGAACAAGGATGAATGTTCTAAACTACTTGATGCTTGGAACATTGGCACGGTCATTGCCTGGTACATTACGAAATTTCCACTTTAAAGGATACATTGGGCTCAACTTACATTGTTGTCGTCATAGAAACATCAACAATTTTTCCAACTGCAATTCAATTAATCCAGAAATATTTTTTTAGACCGCGATGACTTGAGCATAATTTTTACTTAAAAATTGCATTTATTTTCTGATAAACGCAACTGGCTTTTTTTAAATCAGACCGTTGACAGCGGAAATTTGTTCATTGACTTATTTTCCTTTCTCTCTAATAGTTAACACTTTGCCGGTTACTGTGACTTGTCGACTTTAGGCACCATGGAAATCAGTAAAGGAGTCGAGGAATACCTCCAAATAAATTTCTTAAAAATCCAAAATTAAATTTTAGATTTTTTAAATTTTATTTGGAGGTAACCCTTGACTTCTTTAATACTTTCCAGGGTGACTAAAGTTCCAGCGTGCTCATTATTCTGCAATGTGTTAATCCATACGTTGTAAAATAAAGTCAATGAAAAGTGGACTTACAGATAAAATTGATTAGGCCCAATATTTAGCCCAACGAGGATTTTTAGGGTACTAGAGTGCTTCTTTCTTATAATTTTTGATTTCACGTTTACTGGTAGGAGGTCACATTAGCAAACTGTTAATTGAAAGATCAATTTAAGGCTTGCTTCGCATACGCAAATATTCCAAGACTCGATCTAATTGGCACAGATTCTCTAAAACTGACACTAGGGACAAGCATATTTGCGTCTTCTACCGATTACCTTCGAAACACAACAGCACAACAGTTATTTTAAAAACATACCATAATCCAGTCCAAAATCTCGTGTCTCAGCTCAATCTTGCATATTTTGCATATCGATGCAGCCACTTTTTCCTCTCAGATGTTACCAGCCGCATAATGAAATTAATTTTCTAATTTTCTGAAATTAAATTGTATTCTACTTGAGTCCATCCAGGTATTTATTAGGTATTTATACTTACATAACATGTCTTTCATCTACTCGTTCTCGCGTTAATTAATTTCAGACCAAAATACCGTTCCTTGACTTTAATAAATCGAACAATAAAATTTTGCTGCGAGCCTCGAAAAAAAAATTGGCAGGACACGCAAAAACATGAAGGCCTACTTCAATATTTTTTGTTTTGATTATGTCAAAGCACACTTACACCACTTACATGTACAAGTAAGTTTGTTTAAAGTATTGCTTATTGATATCATCTATCACTTCTTTAGCTTCATTGTTTTGAAACCAAAATGTTCGAAATCTATTAGACTTCCATTTAAAAATAGGTTTAACAATATCTTACAGATTTTAAACGAAAATTTCACGGTAGTCACGGAGCAATTTTTGCTCAAAAATAATTTATAAAAGGCAGGACAGTAATATACTTTAGACTATACCGGAAATAAAATAATAGCAGTGAATTCCGACGAAATTGTGACAGTCTGTACATTAAAAGGATCCTAAACAATTTGTTTGACTTAGTACTGAATTTCAGGTCCTGATGAATATTTATATTTAAAAATGCGTAGTAAATTTGCATCTAAAAGGACCGCTGTATTATACAATTTTCCTTGAAAACGGCATCATTAGTCGTTATGAATTTCTTCGTAGTTTTTTTTAGAAAAATTTTGGCGACACCGATCATTTTAGATACAAATTTTATGTTGTCCAACGCACTAAAAGCATGAGTGGAACTCTAAATAGAGTACTGAATATATATCGCGTTCATATGTAATGTAATATGATGGCATATTTCAGTTTTTTTTAATGATTGTTTATTTATACTTACGATGAACATATTTGCGCGACATTGATTTGTTTTCTGTAGTAGTCATTGAACAAATGAAGTTTGTGCAACATACGAAAATCATAAAAATCTGCGAAATCTCGAAAAATATAAACATGGTATAAAATCAAAAACGATATAATTCTAGGGACAATTAAATAAGACTTTCGTACTATAGGAAAAGCCTGCAAATGCCAAACGTGAATTACGGTCTTCTAAGAAAAAATTGACAAATTTAAAAGAGGCCGCTTCGCCGAACATCAAAAAATCAAAATCGGTTTTGTTGAGAGAAGTTTTGGTATCTGACGCTTCAGAGAAACGAAAGCAGAAACCAAATGTACGTTACGTGAGAAATCCGATAAGTCATGAAATTACTCCAAAACCTGGGGTCACAATTGTTGAGGCTGAGCGTACTGAGATAGCAGCGCCCGTGGTAACAACTGCTAAGGGAAGTAACGGCCCTAAAAAACCGACCAATAAAAAACGGAAGGCAAAAAAAGTCCGATACGAAGTAAACTGTAGCGACATTAAGGATTTGGATATGGTTGATTTTGTTAGTACTATTTTTATTGGTTTCACTAAACTTTGCTTTAGTAAATATCAAATTTTATTTCAGCAAACATATTTAAGATCGGATATCAAAGTTGCTGGGAAGAAGAACAGTCCCTACCTTAAAGTGAACACACACGGCCTAAAAATTATCATTAAATCAAAGGTTTTTGTCGCTAAGAAATCTGTAAGATTTTCAGCTCGCAAATACTTTAAAAACAAAAAAAATCATTCGGTCCGTGTTGTCAACGAATCAAGCAATTCGTATAAATTGTCAGTTAAAATGTAAATCGAATTTGTCGTTATAAACGAATGTAAGATGGTTTTCCTTAAATAAACTTTCGAAGTTATTGGCATCGGAGTGGAAGTTATCTTGCTTAGTATTCTTTACAAATAAATTGATTCAGATTGACTGCTAACAATATCTTATCATTTTGATTCCCTGTAACTTCTCAAAAATCAGTCATATTTACTCGTATCAACCATTACTTGGCGAGCCAAATTCAAGCTCGGATTGACTATTTGGACAAAATCATTAAAAAATACGGAAGGCTGTTCTAGTGTTAGTAAAAAAATGGTGGAACGTTCAACGCATTT
This sequence comes from Bradysia coprophila, assembly GCF_014529535.1. Taxonomy (NCBI): domain Eukaryota; kingdom Metazoa; phylum Arthropoda; class Insecta; order Diptera; family Sciaridae; genus Bradysia; species Bradysia coprophila. Next base: position 409,366 of record NW_023503927.1, on the reverse strand, counting down.
GTGAAGCAAGGAAGCGAAAGGATTTATTTCAGTGTAGACTTTGATAAATTGATTTATACGTTATTCGTCGAAGTGCTTTTTTCCGTAGAAATAAATTTGACTTAATTAAGTCATCTGCTGCCACTGGCTTATTGGTGTCTTAAACTAGGTCTCATTCCTAATCGATACTTTGACAGAAACTGTAGTAATCTTGAGGTAGTTTTAGTGTTACGGTTGGAGTCAACTATTTGGTAACGATTCTAAATTTCAATTGCCTAGCTCATAACAGAAATGAATGAAGTATAAAACTATGTGAGAACGTACGGCAAACCATAGAAAAACGTGGTCTTCTTTGGGTAATGCACACTGAAATACGAATATGTCTATGAAGACGTTAACGGCATTGCATTGGCAACCAATTGTTTGGTAGTGAGTCAGAACTTTGAATAGTAGCAGAGTTTCGCAGAAATGGGCCCAAAGGTTGTGTGCAAACATCCGGCAAAACGTTGGCAGACTCAGTGTTAATTGCTTTATGCACTGAGTAACACGATTGTGCCCCCAAAAATTACAATGGCATTTTATTGGCAATCAATGTTCTGTAAATGTACGTCGCTGTAATTCTTTCCACTGGAATTACAACACCAGACTAGTTTAAAGCGGCATGCAAATTGTTGGTGGGCTATGATGCACCAACAATGTTCCACAAAATTCGCTGCATTGATATAACCAGTTTTGAGAAAAAAAAATGCTGGTACATCATCCACACGGTAGTGGAACCGTATATCAGATATGTTACGTCCTGATATTTTACTTTTTTTTTATTTCGATCCACGCTAGTGGAGAGTTAAGTTGAATATTCGACGCGGGTGTTGGTAGGTAGAATAGGTAATGAGCATTCTGACGGGTGAATCGTTGCGGTTGAGATACACACAGCCGTGACGATAGATTAGTTTCGATTTTACCATGAACGATCTTATACAAAACCATTTCATCCAACTCCAGTCTCCGAGTTTCAAGTGATTTCATTTTTAACCGTTTGAGTCTTGTCGGATAGTCTTGTTTAGGCCAGTTGAACTTATAATATAGCATTCGTGTAAATTTCCGTTGGACTCTTTCTATTTGCTCACAGTATTTATGATAATATGGATTCCAGACAGTGCTGCAGTACTCCAGCCTACTGCGTACATAAGCATAGTAGAGCTTGATGAGACTCTCTGCTCGCTTAAATTGCTGCGTAGACCGGAACAAAAACCCAGTTAGTTGATAGCATTTCTTTGTGGTCTCATATATATGATCGTTGAAACTGTGCTTGCTGTTGAGTCTGACACCCAGATCCATTTTGGATGATTTCTTTTCAATCTTGTTGTCATCGACGTAGTAGTGATAATCAATTGGTTGAGGTTTGCAGGTTACCGACAGCACGGAACATTTTTTCGGATTAAGGCTCAATTCATTTTCGACACACCACAATGAGAAGGACGATATGTCAGATTGTAAGCAAACACCGTCAGCTGCACTTTCGATCTTACGGAATAATTTGTTATCATCAGCAAATAACGAACAGGTGGAAGTGAAGACATCTGGTAAGTCATTGATGAATAACAGAAACAGTAGTGGACCAAGAATTGAGCCTTGTGGAACTCCTGATGATGGCGTGAATCCATTGGATTTACCTCCTCCGATCAAAACGAATTGCGTTCTTTCTGATAGATAGGACCGGAACCAGCGTAGGACATTTGATTTGATACCAAAATTCTGAATTTTTAGCAGCAGCAACGTGTGTGGGACTTGATCAAATGCTTTGGAGAAGTCCGTGAAGATTACATCCAGCTGACCACCATTAAGTATAGAGTCGGTGATTTGTACGGCGAATTCTAGTAAATTTGTTAGGGTTGACTTGCCAGTGACGAAACCGTGTTGAACAGGAGTAATATATCCTTTTACATGGTAGTAGACTCTGTTGAAAACAATTCTTTCGAAGACTTTGGATGCAGCTGCAAGTATACTTATCGGTCGATAATTACATACATCAGATTTCTTACCTGACTTATACACCGGTGTAACGCTGCTGACTTTCCAAGTGGATGGGAACACACCTTCATGAAGCGATTTGTTAAAAAGGATAGCCAGCGGAACACTGACTGTTGCAGACAGTCTTTTGTAAAAAATCGACGGGACGTTGTCAGGGCTCGAAACCTTATACTGGTCCAACTTGTCCAGAATGACTTTCACTTCATCGATGGTAACGTCGCAAATGTGAAGGTCCGGAGCTAACTGACTCACAACAAAGTCATGATAGTTATTATGCTTAAAGACACTTGCGAAATATTTCAAAATACACACAGAATCGGGATCCGCAGCAGATTCTGAGTTATAATGGACTTGACTAGGCACAGAATTGGTTTTCCTCAGAGACTTAGTGTAGGAAAAGAAAGCTTTGGTATTCACGGTCACCTTCTGTTCTATATCGTCAATATAAGCCTCTTCACACAGCCTCTTACGAGACTTAAACTCCTTTCTCAAGAGAGAAAACATCGAGTAATCAACTGGGTCTCTCGTGCGTAGGAACTTGACTCTCGCTCTAACCTTCAACTTCAACAACTTTACCAGATCACCCGTGAACCAACAAGGGTAGGTCTTCACCGCGCTCTTAACTAAGGGAACCGAGTCAATCAGACCTGACACCAAACTATAAAATCTCTGAACGGACTGATCGACGTTAAGCCCATCAAACTCTCTATTCCACTCGATACGACTCATCCGCTCACTCATCACATCGAAATCGGCTCGAAAAAAAATTTTCTTTGGCGGACGGCTTTCATCAAGAAACCTGAGAGGGGAAACATCGAGCATAAACGAAACTGGAGGGTGATGGATATCCTTACGAACGATCGGGTCATCGTCATCATCGACAACCAACTTATGAGGTTCGAAATTCGATAGAACGAGGTCTAAAGTCCGATTATTACATTACGCTTGGTATTAAACTGATTGAGACCTGTCAGAGAGAGCAAATCCACAAACGAACCAGCAATGTTCCCTACGACGTTGCAAGCCTTGCAGCAATCATCTGTCTCGGCAACCCACGTTATAGTATCAGCTAAGTTATAATCCCCGACCAACACAAAAGATCCGTTCGGCTTGATCAAATTTACTACCTCATTAATCTTTGACAGTTGGATGTTATAAACATCAAAAGAACTCCTGCAGGGGACATACCGAACATTAAAGTAAACTTTGCTACCATTGAGCTGGTCTAACGATACCCAAACGTCTTCCTGTTCAAGTTCCCAATCAGTGATCCTCATCGAGTAGTACTCTCTCTTTACTGCAATCAGACATCCACCACCATCATTCTTTCCTGTCAGCAGCCGGTCTCGATCGTGACGGTACACTATATACCTATCATCGAACAACTCAGAATCATCATAATCGTCAGTCAGCCACGTCTCACACAATATTATAACGTCATAGTCATTGTAAAGGACGCCAGACCTGAACTCGTAGGTCTTCGACTTAAGACCTTGAACATTCTGGTAATACACACGCAGCTTCATGACTGGCACTAAGCAACCGAAATAGTCAGAAAGAAGATTTCTGAAAACAAAAATTTCGGGTATAGTCTTACGTTTCGATCTTACACAATTTATAGAAACCAGTTAGAGTTAAGTTAGTTGATTCACACGAATGGAAGAGCGGGATAAAATTTGGTCTTTCGTTTTGGACTTACATAAGGTTGCTCTTACAATCGGGAATCTCACAATAGAAATTGCAAATTTATCGTTCGGTTTTACGTATGGAAAATGAAAAGGAAAATTAATTAAAAGATGACTGAGAATCGTCTATAAACAGCAAATGGAAAACATTACCCACAAAAATTCGTCGACCAATGAAAGTTGGTTTATCAGCAGACTTCTTTTAATGCTAACGCAGGCGTGCAAACGCGTAATGATACAAAGGTAATTGTGACTTAATCTCTGCACAATACAGAACACATTTCTGATACAGGTGACTTAGCATCAAGCAATGTTACAATGTATATCCGATTGTAACTGCAGCAATCCGTACAAATTTGTGTATTTGTATGTTTTGACCGGATCTGGTGAGGTTATGTTTCGCATTCGGCACTTTATAGTTCAATTTCCTAAGCAAAATGCAGCGCAAACGATGAAACTTCAAATACACAAGCATGAACATGCACTAAAATATTGGATAACGCTGACTTGGGTTATTCACATTGGTTTTAACTGTTATTTTTCTAAATTTTACGGAGCAAAATACGAATTAGACTTATCACTCTTCTTCTTCTTCTTCTTCGAACTGGCGGTTGATTGTATTCAGTTTCTTCTTCTTCTTCGAACTGGCGGTTGATTGTATTCAACTGGCGGTTGATTGTATTCAACTGGCGGTTGATTGTATTCAACTGGCGGTTGATTGTATTCAACTGGCGGTTGATTGTATTCAACTGGCGGTTGATTGTATTCAACTGGCGGTTGATTGTATTCAACTGGCGGTTGATTGTATTCAACTGGCGGTTGATTGTATTAAACTGGAGGTTGATTGTATTAAACTGGAGGTTGATTGTATTAAACTGGCGGTTGATTATATTCAACGGGCGGTTGATTTTATTCAACGGGCGGTTGATTATATTCAACGGGTGGTTGATTATATTCAACGGACGGTTGATTATATTCAACGGGCGGTTGATTATATTCAACGGGCGGTTGATTGTATTCAACGGACGGTTGATTGTATTCAACTGGCGGTTGATTGTATTCAACTGGCGGTTGATTGTATTCAACTGGCTGTTGATTGTATTCAACTGGCGGTTGATTGTATTCAACCGGCGGTTGATTGTATTCAACTGGCGGTTGATTATATTCAACTGGCGGTTGATTGTATTCAACTGGCGGTTAATTGTATTCAACTGGCGGTTGATTGTATTCAACTGGCGGTTGATTGTATTCAACTGGCGGTTGATTGTATTCAACTGGCGGTTGATTGTATTCAACTGGCGGTTGATTATATTCTACTGGCGATTGATTATATTCAACTGGCGGTTGATTATATTCAACTGGCGGTTGGTTATATTCAACGGGCGGTTGGTTATATTCAATGGGCGGTTGGTTATATTCAACGGGCGGTTGGTTATATTCAACGGGCGGTTGGTTATATTCAACTGGAGGTTGGTTATATTCAACGGGCCGTTGATTATATTCAACTGGAGGTTGATTATATTCAACTGGCGGTTGATTATATTCAACTGGCGGTTGATTATATTCAACTGGCGGTTGATTATATTCAACTGGCGGTCGATTGTATTCAACTGGCGGTTGATTGTATTCAACTGGCGGTTGATTGTATTCAACTGACGGTTGATTGTATTCAACTGGCGGTTGATTATATTCAACTGGCGGTTGATTATATTCAACGGGCGGTTGGTTATATTCAACGGGCGGTTGGTTATATTCAACTGGCGGTTGATTGTATTCAACTGGCGGTTGATTGTATTCAACTGGCGGTTGATTGTATTCAACTGGCGGTTGATTGTATTCAACTGGCGGTTGATTGTATTCAACTGGCGGTTGATTATATTCAACGGGCAGTTGGTTATATTCAACGGGCGGTTGGTTATATTCAACTGGCGGTTGGTTATATTCAACGGGCGGTTGGTTATATTCAACTGGCGGTTGGTTATATTCAACGGGCGGTTGGTTATATTCAACTGGCGGTTGGTTACATTCAACTGGCGGTTGGTTATATTCAACTGGCGGTTGGTTATATTCAACTGGCGGTTGGTTACATTCAAGTGGCGGTTGGTTATATTCAACTGGCGGTTGGTTATATTCAACTGGCGGTTGGTTACATTCAAGTGGCGGTTGGTTATATTCAACTGGCGGTTGGTTATATTCAACTGGCGGTTGATTGTATTCAACGGACGGTTGATTATATTCAACGGACGGTTGATTGTATTCAACGGACGGTTGATTGTATTCAACGGAAGGTTGATTGTATTCAACGGAAGGTTGATTGTATTCAACGGATGGTTGATTGTATTCAACGGATGGTTGATTGTATTCAACGGACGGTTGATTATATTCAACTGGCGGTTGATTATATTCAACGGGCGGTTGATTATATTCAACGGGCGGTTGATTATATTCAACGGGCGGTTGATTATATTCAACTGGCGGTTGATTATATTCAACTGGCGGTTGATTATATTCAACTGGCGGTTGATTATATTCAACGGGCGGTTGGTTATATTCAACGGGCGGTTGGTTATATTCAACGGGCGGTTGGTTATATTCAACTGGCGGTTGATTGTATTCAACTGGCGGTTGATTGTATTCAACTGGCGGTTGATTGTATTCAACTGGCGGTTGATTATATTCAACGGGCGGTTGGTTATATTCAACGGGCCGATGATTGTATTCAACTGACGGTTGATTGTATTCAACTGGCGGTTGATTATATTCAACTGGCGGTTGATTATATTCAACTGGCGGTTGATTATATTCAACTGGCGGTTGATTATATTCAACTGGCGGTTGATTGTATTCAACTGGCGGTTGATTGTATTCAACTGGCGGTTGATTGTATTCAACTGGCGGTTGATTGTATTCAACTGGCGGTTGATTGTATTCAACTGGCGGTTGATTGTATTCAACTGGCGGTTGATTGTATTCAACTGGCGGTTGATTATATTCAACGGGCAGTTGGTTATATTCAACGGGCAATTGGTTATATTCAACGGGCGGTTGGTTATATTCAACTGGCGGTTGGTTATATTCAACTGGCGGTTGGTTATATTCAACTGGCGGTTGATTGTATTCAACTGGCGGTTGATTGTATTCAACTGGCGGTTGATTGTATTCAACTGGCGGTTGATTGTATTCAACTGGCGGTTGATTGTATTAAACTGGAGGTTGATTGTATTAAACTGGCGGTTGATTGTATTAAACTGGCGGTTGATTGTATTCAACGGGCGGTTGATTATATTCAACGGGCGGTTGATTATATTCAACGGGCGGTTGATTATATTCAACGGGTGGTTGATTATATTCAACGGGCGGTTGATTATATTCAACGGGCGGTTGATTATATTCAACGGGCGGTTGATTGTATTCAACTGGCGGTTGATTGTATTCAACTGGCGGTTGATTGTATTCAACTGGCGGTTGATTGTATTCAACTGGCGGTTGATTGTATTCAACTGGCGGTTGATTATATTTAACTGGCGGTTGATTTTATTCAACTGGCGGTTGATTGTATTCAACTGGCGGTTAATTGTATTCAACTGGCGGTTGATTGTATTCAACTGGCGGTTGATTGTATTCAACTGGCGGTTGATTATATTCTACTGGCGATTGATTATATTCAACTGGAGGTTGATTGTATTAAACTGGCGGTTGATTGTATTAAACTGGCGGTTGATTATATTCAACGGGCGGTTGGTTATATTCAACTGGCGGTTGATTGTATTCAACTGGCGGTTGATTGTATTCAACTGGCGGTTGATTGTATTCAACTGGCGGTTGATTGTATTCAACTGGCGGTTGATTGTATTCAACTGGCGGTTGATTGTATTCAACTGGCGGTTGATTGTATTCAACTGGCGGTTGATTGTATTCAACTGGCGGTTGATTGTATTCAACTAGCGGTTGATTATATTCAACGGACAGTTGGTTATATTCAACTGGCGGTTGGTTATATTCAACTGGCGGTTGGTTATATTCAACTGGCGGTTGGTTATATTCAACGGGCGGTTGGTTATATTCAACTGGCGGTTGGTTATATTCAACTGGCGGTTGGTTATATTCAACTGACGGTTGGTTATATTCAACTGGCGGTTGGTTACATTCAAGTGGCGGTTGGTTACATTCAAGTGGCGGTTGGTTATATTCAACTGGCGGTTGGTTATATTCAACTGGCGGTTGATTGTATTCAACGGACGGTTGATTGTATTCAACGGACGGTTGATTGTATTCAACGGACGGTTGATTGTATTCAACGGACGGTTGATTGTATTCAACGGACGGTTGATTGTATTCAACGGACGGTTGATTGTATTCAACTGGCGGTTGATTATATTCGACGGGCGGTTGATTATATTCAACGGGCGGTTGATTATATTCAACGGGCGGTTGATTATATTCAACGGGCGGTTGATTATATTCAACGGGCGGTTGATTATATTCAACGGGCGGTTGATTATATTCAACGGGCGGTTGATTATATTCAACGGGCGGTTGATTATATTCAACGGGCGGTTGATTATATTCAACTGGCGATTGATTATATTCAACGGGCCGTTGATTATATTCAACGGGCCGTTGATTGTATTCAACTGGCGGTTGATTGTATTCCTGGAAATGCCTGGCTGTAGCTTATGTCTATCATAGTCTATCATAGTCTATAGCGGTAACTTATAAATGTCTGACGGTAATGTATAAAGTTCTAGCGATGGATAGCGGTAACTTATAAATGCCTGGTTGTAGTTTATAAGTGTCTAGCGGTAACCTATAAATATTTACCTAATGGGATACTCAGGTTTTCTTCGCAGCTACAGGCACTTAATGTAAAATAATATTTTTTTGATACCAACATCGAAAGTTGATACTTTCGCCCTCGAAATTCGGGGCGAAAGTAAAAAAATGCATCCTTACATCAACCATTTCGAGAAGGACTTTCAGTTGCCTTTAATGCGTAAAACGCCTACGGACTCGAGTGACAATGTACACATCTAGTGCCTGAAAAGCATTTATCACTCGGTTGTATAAATAACTATTATACAACCGAGTGATAAATGCTTTTTTAGGCACTAGATGTGCAGATTGTCACTCTGAGTGACTCACTCGAGGCCGTAGGCCGAGTGTGACAATACACGTCGTATACAACGTTTTTCGCAATAAAGGCAACGGAAAGTTCTTCTACTTTTTGCCATTATTTTTTGTTTTGAAATGTCAGGTGCTGAAAAAATCGTCATTTCCTGTCTTGGTACGAAATAGTACATTTCGTACCTAGGACTAAAAGTATGTTTTAGCGTGTGAGAGGTTTCCCGACAGAGCCGAAGGCGAGGTCTGGAATCGAATTCGCTAAAAAAGACTTTTAGTCGGTGGTAGGAATAGTATTTTTCATATTGGACTTTTCGGGTCCTAGGTATGAAAAATACTATTTTAGGCACTAGATGTGTAGATTGTCACTCGATTAGGGATGAACCCGACCCGACCCGTTTTTCATTTCTGAAACCCGACCAGAGTAAATCCGACAGACTCTTAACCCGCCCGAACCCGACCCGACCCGATTTTCATTTTTGAAACCCGATCCGAAGTCAACACGAAAGCTTTATAACCCGTCAAAGTTTTTTACCAAATTTAGTTCAAATTTATGTGAGAAATGCTTGAAACTAATTTAATATTTTCAGAATTACGTTAAAAACGTGAAGAAACAACTTATATTGATACTTTTAATAAAATTTTAAATACTTCTGGTTGGAACTTTTAAATACTACTGGAACCCGTCCAAGCCCGACCCGACCCGAATATTATTTTTGAAACCCGATCCAAAGAAAACCCGAAGACTCTACAACCCGCGCGCCCAAAACCCGACGGGTCGGGTCGGGTTTGCGGGTTACCCTAATCTTCGGGCCCACCCGCTCATCCCTACACTCGATTCAAAATTTATTTTCAAACACGATACGTTACACACACAGAGAACAGAGAGAGTGGATTAGCTAGGCTACGTAACCTCTTTGATTTCCTCTTTTTCAATTTCTTTATGCTGAGATTGGAAGTGGAACTATCGGTATATTTTCTTGAAATTAGCAAATTTCAAAACAACACAGTTTATGAGATTTTTTTTTAAATTAATTTTAATATTGAAGATGATTTGCTAAGAAAGCATTGAACTCGAAAAATCAAGACTTGTAACTGTTTATGTACAACGTTTGTTGTTGCCGTCGACTCATTCACTTAAAATTCAAATTCTAGGCACACTTATACTGCGTGAATTCTTATCATTCGGACAGAATCCATCAACTAATAATATAAAAACTAAAATACAGCAAACTACACTATAGTACTGGGTTAATAAAATTCAATTTATACAAATTCTCATTGTATTACTCTATAGTTTCGTATATTGGTGATGTCTAGATAAAATATGTTGCGGGTATTCGATCCGGTTATTCAAAAAGCTTGATGCCAAATTGAAAAACGATGCGATGTCGACATTTTATGTCGTAGATTTAGTGATAGTTTTGATAACCAAGTGAGAAGATGGTTTTTGAAACCGAAAGATTTGAGGTGATTTTTTTCTGTCGAATGTGAAAATAAAATCAAAATTTCAAAACGAAAAAATTCTTTAAATTTCAACTTTAGTCCATTCTGATTGAGTGTATTGAGTCGAGAAATGAGCACCAATTTCAGTACATCCTAGATGAGCTGATATTGAATCCGAATAAACGGCTGAAATGTTTTGACGGGCTTTCAACGTTCGAAAAAGTTCTGACAATACCGAATTCGAGGAAACTCATCGAGCTATGCGTTTGCAATGGATGCGATTTTTACAAGGTGATATATTCAAGTGCCTATAACGTAGTACATCCAGGAACTATTTTTGGAAAATATTTTCTTGAATTTTTGGACGTTTTACTAGATTTTCCCAAGAAATTTTTTGGGAGAACTAAGGAAAATGTAAGAAAATTGAAAAAATGCTTTACCGAAAAATAGTTCCTCAATCCCTAGGACACTTATTTGAAATTAAATCTTTTTTCATTGCTGAGGATTTGAACCTCCTCTTTTGTGGCTCCATGAAATTCTACTGAAATTCGATTTCTTTTTCCAATCATCCCAAAAGAAAAATCCTGATGGAATATATCCACTACGCCATGCCGTTGGTTCACACAGCGCTGACAACCTAATCGCAATATTGAAGCAATCCGATGAATCTTCGAAACCATTATGCGACGATCATTTTGTGGCGACGCAATATTCAGCGATCATAAATGAAAAATCGGATGGAGGAAACAACTACCTCCATCTGTTGGGTAACAACATAACAGCTGACAATTACGAAGAACTTTCGAAAATGATTATGGCCATGCTGGTGAACGGATGCAACGTGAATCTACCGAATGAACAACTAGAAACGCCGTTTTATTTGCTGTTGAAGAATCCGGTCGTGGAAAATGGTTTGTTAAAATTCATCATCGACAGTGCAAGAATCGACTATTATACGCACAATAGCAAAGAAATCCAAATGTTGATGGAGGAACGAGGATTGGCAGCCCGAATGGGTAAGAAAATGGATTTTACTGTTGACACGAACTACATGGTCCAGCATCTTGACGACTGGAATGAGACACAATTGGTCGATAATCTTGAACGTTGGAAACGGGACACGAAGGACCGGGACGATGGGATCATAGAACTATTAGAAGCAGCAATCGTTAAGAATTTACCCGAAACGGTTGCCATTTTAATGGATCTTGGTCCGGACATTAATGGAATTTCAAAAAATAGCAAATTCGAAATGACACCGGCATTTTTGGCCTGTACGATCGGACACTATCAAGTCCTGAAGGTCCTACTTAGCAACAAGAATCTGTCATTTCAGTCGATGAGTCTTCAAAGGAATCTGTTGCATCAAATATTTTCATCCGAAGCCATTGATCCCGTTGATCGCCAGAAAACTTTCGACTTAATTATCGCTGATCGACGATGCACGTTGGACGTAATCAATCAGGCCGACTCTGAAAATCGGGTGCCTCTGCTTTTCGCCTGCCAGCATGAATGCGATGACATTGTGAAGGAGCTGCTGATACGTGGGGCCTACATCGGTTATGAGTCGGTGTTGAATTATATCAAAAAGGACACCCTTGAACAGTTCTTGGATGAATGTATGAAGTGCTCCGGGGACATCAACGACAGAGACTGTGAAATTTACATTGACTACAAATTCTTGACGCCTCCCGACAGAAAGAAGCCAGAGATCACGCCGGCCCATTTAATTTGTGCAAACTCAACATTAAAGGAACTTATCTTACATCCAGTCATTGCTTCATTTGTGCTGCTCAAGTGGCGGAGAATCGATTTCATTGTTTACTTCAACCTGCTGGTCTATTTCGGTTTCATGATTTTTTTGGGCTATATCATCGTGAACTTTCACTATGTTCCCAGTAGTTTCAAGTACGACGTAGAACATTGCAACAGGACATTTGATTCTCACGACAAATGGCTTAAAGCAAAGCTGAAAGATTATGTTTTCGATAGTAGTTCGGAGACCATGAGTAACTCACACAATACCATCACTCACTTGCTATTTAAAAACTATGACACAATACAGAGGTTATACAACAATAGCAGCAACACCTACAACAACATTAGCGAATGGAGCGACTTACAGTTTGACGAATACATTAACAGCGTCTTTAGCGAATGGGATCGTGTTCGGAAAAATGAAGAATGGAAAACTCAATTTCGACAACATTTCGCCGACCATGCGCTGTCTTATTGGTTCGGAATTTTTGGACTCACGTTGATGGCAACCTACGAGGTTGTTCAGTGTGCTATGTCATACAAGAAATACTTTTTCAAGCCGATTAATTGGCTGGATATTTTGCTGATACTTATCTCCTTCTTCGTTCTTATCGGAAATGCGAACATCGAGAGGAAAATTTTCAAGAGAGTTTGTGTAATCATGATTCTACTGATGGGCGCTCAGAGTATTCAGCTCTTTTCCAAAGTGTCCGCTTTTTCATTGTCCTTGCATATGGCAATATTGAGCAAAGTGTGTCAAACATTCCTGAAGACCATTGCCCCATATCTGATTATTATTTTGGCATTCGGAATGAGCTTTTTCGCTTTGAATCATGATAACAATTCAGCGGAAATGAGCAACGGTGGAGCTACTGAGGAGCAAGGATTTTCAAATCCTTTCTTGTCGACAATTTCCACTATTAGGATGATGTTATCGGATTTTGGTGCGGTTACTATTAGAGGAAACGACCATTTTCAAGGAATTCTTTTCGTAGCATTCATGATATCGATTTCCATTGTGCTGTTCAATCTATTAAACGCCTTAGCAATCAGTGATACCAACGAAATGATGGAAGTTGCTGAATTTGTCGAAATACAGAAACGAATTTCTACTCTACGTAGCTATGAGAGTCTGTACTCGTTCCTCAAGGTGACGTACGCCAAAGTATTCCCTAAACTGACCACAATTATGATAACACCGAATAAACAGAGCGCCGTAAAAGTAAAACGAAGAGTGGAAATGTTAGAAAACGTTACCATTCTAATGCAAAAAACCGGAAAAATCTCTAACTTTGAGTATCTTTATGACGATTGTCTGTTTTGGAAGAATGCATCGCAACCTGTAACATTTGACGAGAAACTCATTAACAAAATTCTTAATTTTGTCAAACACCAAAAACAGAAAGATTTACAAGATATGGATAAAGTCCTAAACAGCCAAGAATTGAATGCGATTAGAGTCGCTCAGGAAGACATTTGTAAAGCTCAGGAAGATATTTACAAAGCTCAAGCAGACATTTACAAAGAATTATTGAAAATTACAAGCCAATACGAATCGTCGAAGGCAATTGAGGAAGATTCACAGATCCTTCGATGAACTGAACTCTATTTCAATTTACGCTGTAAGCTCACCTTTGACCATTTTTTTCTCATATTGATGAGAAACGTTGGAAATATAATCAGCAATTTATTGAATGAATCGAATGAAAAAAAAACAAACAAAATTCATTAAGTTTGCACAAAACAACGAATCTCCTCTAATGCGCGTGTTGTGCTAAAATGTTATGTTAAATAATTTGAATAAAAAACCGGAAAGAACTCTGAGTAAAATTAGATTATGTAACAGAAGAAGAATCCGAATAAAGGCCACGGTTAACAGACTTATTTTAACACGAGTTAAATTTGTTTCCAATTTTATTTTCGGATTGTGTGTTTTATGAGCGCAGCCAAAAGCACCTAGCAGGGTAATAGAAAAAAATATAGGAGTACTTTAATCGAAGTATGCGAATATTTCCATACCTTTTTTTCATAATGTCATTGCAAAATTACCATTAAGACTACTAATGGTATTATTGGTATCAAAAAACTACTCTATTTGACGTGTAAAAACCTCTATTACCCTGCTAGGTGCTTTGGCGCAGCAGTAAACAGGTAAACAAAACTTTTGACAAGTCTGCTGTGAAGCTAGCCGTAAGTGTCAAAAGACAGGCTAAGTTCGAAGATGGGTGATTTTGGATCGACTCCTCCGGAGCTGTGGCACAATGCGTGCTTTACAGACATATCTCCGGACACTTGCAGGTGATACGTCAAATGAACGGTATTTACAATACCGATCGACAAAAAAAAAGTTTATGGAAATCGGATGACCGACTCGTGAGTTAGACCCCTTGGTGTGAACTAGGTACAAGGCGCCAAGCAGTTTTTGCTTGTAGGTCACCAATCAGGAAAAAAAAGTTTATGAAATTATGTTCACCGGAGCTTGAGCTAGGTCTCTTGGAGTGAGCTCTTATCCGGCTACTCGGCCGTACAGTGAACGTGGAGTATTTTGTCAATATCTCGAGTAAATTTTGACCAAATTTCATGAATTTTTAGCCCCGTACGAAGTACAAAGGGGGCTTATAGGATTACGATGCCGTGTGTAAATGATGGAATCCGAAGCAGACGGTAAGGGCAAAGTGTTTGCCTATGTTCATAGATGACGAATCCGCAATAAAAATTTTGTCTGTCCGTCTATCCTTCTGTCCATCTGTCCGTCACGTCGATATCTTGAGTAAATCAAATCCGATTTCAAATTTTTTTTTCCTGAAAGATAGTCGAAATAGTGAGGCTAAGTTTGAAGATGGGCATATTCGGGTCGGCCCTTCGTGAGTTAGGGCCACCTAAGTGATTTAAGGTCTTTTGGTGATATTTACGGCAAAACAAACGATGGAAATGAAAATGACATGCCAAATGATAGGTATTGTCAATACCAATCCAGGAAAAAAAAGTTTTTTTAAATCGGGTGAGTTAGGGCATTAGAAGTGAAATGCTACTAGGGCCCTATGTGTATTTTACATAGAACTCGAGTAAATTTCATTCGTTTTTCGTAATTTTTGTTTGATTTGGAAGGTAATCGAAGGCCGAATAGAATGTTGTTGAAAAAAAAAAATTGGGTCCTTGGCCTAAGGCCGCTACTAGGGCCCTATGTGTATTTTACATACAACTCGAGTAAATTTCATCCGTCTTTCGTAATTTTTGTTTCATTTGGAAGGTAATCAAAGGCCGAATAGAATGTTGTTGAAAAAAAATTAAATTTGGGTCCTCGGACTAAGGCCGGTACTAGGGCCCTATGTGTATTTTACATACAACTCGAGCAAATTTCATCCGTCTTTCGTAATTTTTGTTTCATTTGGAAGGTAATCAAAGGCCGAATAGAATGTTGTTGAAAAAAAATTAAATTTGGGTCCTCGGACTAAGGCCGGTACTAGGGCCCAATGTGAATTTATACTCAATAAATTAAAATTTTCATTTGAAAGGAACATCGTACGGGGCTTCGTAATTGCGCTATGCGCTATTTCTGAGGTGAAATTTTTTTTTTTATCGGACACACCATTTTTGTTTCCGGACGTTTATGGTGCTATCGATAGGTATTTCAAGGTGATCATTTCGTAGAAGAAGAATTTTTTTAAAACGACATCTCCGGCTCGGGGCGACTCTAAGAAAATTTGAAAATTTCAAAATCATGACTTTTTCAGAAAATTTTACACCGAAATGAAACGACCCGGTCGGTTTTGATCTAATGGTAGTTTGTAGAGAATTGACAGACGATTCTAATAAAAGTATCGTCGGGTCGAAAGGTTGTAGCTGTGAGTCAGGTTGAGGCATCAAAGTCCAATTTTATGGTTTTGTCAATGAGCACCCCAACCGATTTTTTATTTTATTGGCTTAAAATGAAGGCTAGCACATCCCATTTAACATATCAAAAAATTGGGAGGGGGTTTTTCAATTTTTTCAACAAATCTTAAAAAACTTTCTTATGGGTGCCCACATTCCTGAGATTTTTTAATGGAAATGTATGGGAAGTTCTCCTAAAAATGAAATTAATTGCTATATACTGGTTGTCTCTAGTCTACCGAACAATTATATGCACTAACAAGAAATTTAACATTTAACAAAATTTAACAACTTTGACTGATTTTCTCACCATCGGGAAGCTTTCTGGTCATGTCTAGCTCATCCACTGCTGGGTATGGCTTCATTTGCTACTATATCGCATAGCCTGAGACCGCACCTTTCCAAAAATACCAAACTTGCCCTATTCGCAATCTGGATTGTATTCTGTACAATGTCAAATATGTGGGTAAGTCGACCTACTCGAATGATTTTTGAGGAAGTTTGTAATTTCCAATTTTAACCGAAATAAAGTTACAAATTATGTCAAATAAGGTTGTCATTTAATGAAGTTTACACGCAAGGTGATACATTTTGATATTTCTTGACAAAGTTCAGGTCAATAGACATAAAGATCATTGAGTACTTCTGGTCACTGAATGACTACTTCGTTTACAGTCAATAAATGGTCACTCAAGATGTAATTTGTGCTTCACAAGAGGTCACACAATATGGAAATGTGTGTAAAATAACGTTTTTTATATATGTAAACGAACGCTGCGCATCTCTGCTTTACAATAAACCTATATTCGTAGCAAGCAATTGAGTTTCTGTTCATTTTGTGAAGTAAAAGAAATGAGGTTTTCCACCTTCTACGAAGAAGGAGGAAAGCAACATTTTCAAGACCAATGATCGCGCGGTTCAGGACAATTTCGAGCTGAACATGTAATTTTGATTTAGTTTATTTCATTCCCATCGCTCCAGCCTGTTTGAAGACCAAAAACAAGTTGAAAACACTGAAAAATATGGGTCTCCTGGAGCGACATTTTACTTCAACTAACTTTATGGCTTGCAACAGAATTTATCTGGGGTTTTTTATACGTGGAATAAAAGAGGGTAAGTCCAGCTACAACACCCTATAGTCAGTTCCGCGGATAAATTCTGTTGCAAGCCAGTAGCACTGACCAAACATTGACCATATTTTGAGTCATAAGTCTAGAACGGGTGGCGGCCCATACCGATGATTATACTCTTTATGAAGGTCTGCCAAAGGCCTATATTCCTACAAATTTTCAACTTTTAGAAACATGTCTATCTTGAGCTATCACAAAAAAAACTGTTTTCACCACCCCTTGACATGCTATGACTTTTCAAGAGTTCACTCCGAAAATGGGAAACTAACAGAAAAACTAAAAGATCCCTATTTCTTAGAATTGAAAGACGATTCTAACGAGCTATAGCTTGCCTGGATCGCCGAACCATTGTATTTATTTTCACCAAAATTGGTTCAAGTTTTGGCGATATCACTCTTAAGACTTAAGTTTGTGGGATCACACGTTTTTGAAAAGTGCCCATGCTGCGCCCTATGCCCACGAAATTGTAAAGTGCCCATGTCCCGTGGGGATGCCCATGGGCGTGGGCAGCCCACTTTTATGGGCAGCCCACTCACCTCAAGTTGCAGCTGTGGTTATTCATACGTGGGCCGATCGAAACAGAAAAAAAAACGAATCTACCAGCACAAAAACGCTGAAACGCATCACATTTTCTGAAAAACCATCAGCAAAGGAACGCGACTAATATTGACAAGTTTGTATACCACAAATATCTCAACAGGTATTCTCAAATATTAGATGAATCACCTAGCAGGTCGGATAAGTAATTTTAAATGAAATGTGGTGAATGTCCCACGGAGATCTGTTGAATGTACAAATTGATCATATGTATCGTAGTTAGTCGGACTGTACGCCAATTCAGGGTCAGCTCCTTGTGTGATTGTTCTTTACCACTTACCTGGTTGATCCAGAGGATGCATACATCGCTCGCTGAGTATAGTGAAGTCGTTCGCTTAGCACGATATGCCGAAATGTTGATGATTCAACAGTATGTTCACGAACACCACTGTTCCTAGTTGAGTTCTAACTGAGCGTAATTCATTGACAAATTAATTCCATTAAAATTTCTTTCAAGCTATGTGTACCTGTTACTTCTCATTGATCGAAAAATCTAAGCAAAGTCCAATTCCTTCATTTAATTGCCAGTAAATTCAATAAATTTTCCAGGAATAAATCCTGTTTGGAACAAACATAATTGAAAAACCGGTTAAGCGATCAACATAAGGTAGGTAATCGAGTTCTCTTGAGAATTCACCTGAAGAATAGTTTTAAAGTTGTAGTGAGAGAAACAGGTTCGCTAACAATTTAAATAACTTTTAAAAATTGGCTTTTTTCTAAACGAACTTATTCAGATTAATCAGTCGAATATACTAGCAGATTAGCTCACGATGAGGTGTGAATTATTTTTTGTTCATCTGGTCGTCTTTTTAATCATTTTTTTTTCTTGTCAGGACACTAAAGATAATTTCGTTTCATTTGATACTTCCGTTCGTATGTTCGTTCGACTTGCAGTGCGAATGGAACTTTGTAAACCAAAAAGCATGTCTTGTAAGAAATTTAAATGTTACAAGTCCCGACCAAGTCGTGAAGAGCGTTAACGGTCACACTACCACAGTACTGGAAGATGTTTTTGGTTTTTGGGTTAAAAATCAGACATGCCACTACATTCCTCAGAACATTGCCACATTCATGCCAAATTTGAAGTGGTTGGAATTCGAAGATTCAGGTCTGAGAAGATTATCGAAATTTGACCTTGCACCATTTACCAAATTGACATCACTTTCTTTCCGCCGAAACAAGCTGCAATACATTGACGGCGATTTATTCGAACAAAATACCGAAATTGTAGCCGTTAATTTGGAGGATAATAATTTATTGATCATCAACGGACCCATACTGGAGCCATTGAAACGGTTGAAACAGATTTCGATACAGGAACAGTGTTTGAAAAAACGGTGTTTGCTGAGGCATTGCATATCGGAATTTGTTGTGGAATTTAATAAAAAGTGCGAATTTGATTCGATTTATCCAGGATTCACGAACTACTTTATAAGATTGAAACATATAGCGGAAAGTTGTAATTATACTTAGCGTGACGAATAAATTGTAAAAACACTATCAATTAACAGGTCACTATTGTACAACAGTTTGCCAAATAAACAAACATATTCCTCAAACTGTAATCTTTACATATTTAAGTACGACATCCGTCACGTCCACATCTAGCTGCTGCAATTAAGAGGAAGCTACACATGGCTAAATTGTTACCTACATTTCGGGGCAAAATTATTATTATTTTGATGATAATTTTAAACTCGCATCCTTTTTGGAAAAAGTACGACCGTCGTTTGGTGTTAAAATGTGTTAGTTTTCAGCAAAAATTTAAATGTGGTGATGTAACCTAACTCCGAGAAAATTCAAAATATGTGTAAATTTTCGTGAAATATTGAGTTACATCACCACAAACATTTAAATTTCTATTGAAAGGTGTAATGGTGATGGTGATGATCGTACTTTTCCCAAAAATATTGCGAGTCCAAAATTATCATCAAAATTATTATCTGTTTGCCCCCAAATGTAGACAACAATTTAGCCAAGTCTAGATTCCTCTTAAAGTGAGAGTGAACTTGCGACGGAATTGCAAACACTTTGTATACGACATGTTGCGAAATCGGGAGTTTTTATCAAGGCAGTAGCTTCAATGCAGGATGCACGGGTCCTACACCCAGAAAAAGAAAATTCAGATAATACTCCTCCGGGTATGTGTAAAATTTCTCGGAGAGGTGTAATATACTTCATTGACGTATATGATACATGGACACTGTTTTCTATACGTGAGACATATTGAAAACGTAGTTACGTATTTCGGTTGTCACATTCACATTTGAATATTCATGTCACATGAATCATGTGTTACGTATTGTGGTGATGTACGTGGAACGTGAATAACTTACTAGTGGGACGGAAGTGAAACCCTCACCACGTATGTTAAACGTGTACAGTGGATGTTTGTCCTGAACAATGAATTTGCATCATATTGATATTTCGTAACACGAAGAAGGTAAACGACAAAATTTTTTTTTTGTAAATTAAAAAAAATTCTCAACAAAATCCTTTCAATTTTAATAAGTACCTAGTTTCATTTCGTAATCATCTCAAAAAGTTGTTTAAGTTGAAGTTATCTATAATTGATCCAAGTTCACAACTATCTTGCCACCAAGTCGTAACTAATTCTTCATTCTTTATGTTTAAGTTCAATTATGTTAAAAAAAACGTTGTCATCATTGTTTATGTGTGTTGCGTTTTCACATGCTCTGGGTAACTTATCCGCCACACACGTTATGGCTTTCAAAGTACGCTTCAACAATAAGAAATGTCAACCAACACTACTGTACTGCAACATTAGAAAGATCGTTGGCTCATGATCCAGAGGTCCCCGGTTCATTTCCCGAAGCAGTTGATTTTTAATTTGAAATATTTGTTACCAATAACTTCTGAAATGTATAATAATTACTGTCAACTGTTAATATGGTGTCTACCGTAGATGAATTTAATAAAATTTATATTTTTAAATCTTTGTGTCGCACGTATTATATTAAGTATAACTACCTTACCACACTTTTTAACAGGGAGCACGAATGATATACGCATAGCAAGAAGGAAATTTTGCTCAGTGTACACCCTCTTTCTCCATAAATATTTCTCTAAAGCATTGATGGTGAATTATTTCGTGTTACATTCGTGTTTGGTGTCGCTGTACGCACATCTAATAAAATGTCGCTACCTCTTAAAACAAACCCTCTCTAGCAAACGAACTAGGAAAATTATGGTGTATATGGTACAGTGTATTCTGTCATAGAAAATTTTACACTTTTAAAAATAAATTAAGTGAAGTATGAGCAGCCATGTCCTTCTTTAATTTAATATAAACTATTTTACCTTTCCATGAAAATAATTGAAATGTGAGTTTTTTTTTAAATATGAAAGCACTATTTCCTCCGGTTTGTATGGACATGCCATACCTGATTTGTATTCTAATTTTCTGATTTAAAAATTAAATATTTTGTTTCGTCTCGTCAATACCTTCCATTTGACATATCGCACACCATCCAGAAAACATCCAGAAACATCGGAAAACAGCGACAGAAGTTTGAAGTAAAGTTCCAGGAACAGTTTAGTTTTGCCGGTTTTTCACTAGTTTGTCAGCAATATCTCTGGATGTTTTCGCTCAAAAGTCGTGTGTGATACATCCAATGGAAGGTATTGACGAGACGAATCAGAGTATTTCAGCTTGAGGAAAATTGTCGGAAAAGCGTGTTTCACATGCTTTGCCGGTTTTCCCGCACATCCTCGTTTTTGTTAGGATCTAGTGAGAAAAAATTTCGTTTCGCAACTTGTTGCTGTAAATCAAAAAACACACTTCATCAACTCACTTCAAGCAAAAGTGATCACAGTCGACAGCTGCCATGGTAGGCCACATAAAGTACTACTTTCTGTGTTTTTCCTAACTCGCGACTTCGTCGTTGCTTCTAAGAGTACCACTCAAGTCTGAAGTGCGCTGTTTTCATGCAAGCCTGTCCATTAGAAATATCTCTAGGTAAATATAGGTATGTATTGATTATTCTCCCAAAGTCACAACATTTCTCTGTGTATAACCATGTGGTAACGCCTTATACTCTCGATGATAAAATATAATCATTTGTGATGTATACACACAAAGAGAACATTTGCACTACGAATGCGTCACACGGTCAGATAAGCATAGCTTCGAATCAAAATCACTTAAAAATCTCAATTGACAACGAATTTGTTCAATTAATTTTTTGACTTTATATTCATCATGTCGCTCATTTAAGTTCTGAGATCACATTCGGCATCAACAAGACCCCATAACTTTAGTCGAATTTAGTTCTTCTTATACGTTAGTGCGAACAAAACATGTTTGAATTCAATAGTGTAACCAGTTTTTTGGCATATACCTTGCTCATATCCACTTTATTGCGCATCATTTATACGTTCATAATACGGAATTGGAACTATTTTTCGGATCGAAATATTGTGTTTGAACGAGGAATACCAGTGCTTGGGACGATTTTCGGAAACTTAGACTTAATTTTGGGCAAGAAGTCTATGCCCGACTCGCTTTATGATGTCTACAAAAAGCACTCGGACCGGAAATTCGTGGGAATTTATGATTTGGGCGGCAAGCCATCGTTTTTAATAAACGATCCTGAGTTAATAAATCGAATTTCGATAAAAGATTTCGACAGTTTTGTCAATCACTTTTTAATGTTCGATAAGGAGTTGAATCCACTCATAGTACGAACGTTATTCGCCATGTCGAATCAAGAGTGGCGGGAAATGCGTGGTACATTGAGTCCACTATTTACGGGCAGTAAAATGAGACAAATGCTGTCGATTATGGTGGATTGTTCGAATGAGTTCAATACGTTCGTGCGAAACGACATAACTTCCAAATCGGGAACAGACAATAGCCTCGAATTCGACATGAGCGAGTTAATGATGAGATTAACTAACGATATCATCGGATCGACGGCATTCGGTATTCAAATGAATTCGTTGAAGGAGGTTAACAACGATTTTTTTAAAATGGGAAAAGAAATGGCGTACGCAATACAGGGTGTTCGTGCAGCAATCAACATAGGTTTTCCGAAAATCGCTAAACTTTTCAATCTGAAAGTCATCACTGACAGTCAAGATAAATTCTTTCGGAATGCGATTCGAAGCGCGGTTGCAGAACGCCGCAGAATGAAAATCGAACGTAACGATATGTTGAATCTGTTATTGCTGGCCCAAGAGGGGAAACTGAGCAACGAAAAGGACAAGGAAAGTGATCAAGATACGGGATTCGCTACCGTGTCGGAATTTATAGCCGCAAGGAAAGCTGAGAAACTGAAAAGTATTTTAAGTTTGCTTTGCTTACATGTAATGGTCTATGCATTTTTGTCGTTGACTTAGATTGGACCGAAGACGATTTGGTAGCCCAGTCAATATTATTCTTCCTCGCTGGATTTACAGGCATCTCAATGTCACTATGCTTCGTATGTCACGAGCTAGCCGTTAATTTGGACATTCAGAAGCGACTGCACAAAGAAATAGTGGAAGTAAATGAAGAGCTCCATGGAAAATCGGTCACATTTGAAGCACTACAAAAGATGAAGTACTTGGATATGGTCGTTTCGGAGGTGCTTCGCAAATGGCCTCTTGCTGTTATAATGGATCGTAATACTAATAAACAATATGTTATGGAAGATCATGACGGCACGAAAGCTCTACTGCAACCGAATGACATAGTCTGGTTTCCGATTTATGGTATGACTGTATTCGCGCATTGCGCCATTGTGCTAGCTGAAAGTTTTTTTACGATGAACTTAAGGTATTCATCGGGATCCGAAATACTATCCGAATCCAGAGGTTTTTGATCCGGAACGCTTTTCAGATGAAAATAAACCGAATATTCGACCAGGAACATTTATTCCATTCGGAGTGGGACCGCGAGCATGGTAAATCACAAATTACTTATTTTGAATTTAGGGGACGCTACATGCGTCGGAAACTGTACTATTCACAGATATCAAATTCTTTATATAACTCGGGATAAAAATGAGTAACAGCAAGGCTGAGCGTGTTAATTGACTTCGGCTTTGCCGTGAATCAACTTGACCCTTCAACCTTTTATTCGTTCCCATTGTAAGTTACATGTTTACCTGCTCGAGAAATGATAAGAGATGGCGCTGCGCTCTTATCATTTCTCTGGTTTTTGCTTATAAACGTTTAGTGACGTTATTATTGTGGCATAGGGAAACATGTCAGCCAATGAGTCTAGCCAGTTGAATGTAAGCTTTGGGACAAAAATGAGTGACATCAACTGTTTATTGTACGAAATTCTAATCAAGACGATCTTCGTTTATGTTTCAGTATTGGAAACCGATTCGCTTTGTTACAAATCAAAGCGATTCTCTACAACTTGTTGTTGAATTTCCACATTGAATGTTCTGCACGGACACAAATCCCGTTGAAACTTAAAGGCAATGGTATGGCAGTAACTGTCGAAGTGGGCTTCTTCAATCAGCTAAGGCTCCGGAATTGAGGGGAGAAAGCGGAGAAAGAAAAGGACAACTACCTCAATAATTCATGGTTCATATGAAAATTTAAAATGTTCAATGCCAGTAAATGCTATGCAGCAATTTGATTTATATACTTTTCGTTCGAACATTAAATAAAAATTTAAATCTTAACGAGCTGTGTCCTGAGTCGATTGTTTCTGTAAATATTTGGACTTCTTTTTGAATGGGAGCGAAGCGATAAAAATTCAGTCTGATGTATAATTTCCCCAGTATTTAAGTAGTGCGCTTCTAATTCAAATTATTGAAAACGCACAGTGAGATATTTTGACGCACCTTCACAGCGCGCAGCTTTAAATGGGTCAAAGTTGTAGTCGAAGTGAACACTTCCACTGAATCCGGATGTATCGTAGCGGTGGTGCTTTGATCGAAGAAGTGGCATGGCATAGGGAAATACTCAATTCTCATTCTATGAAAAACGTTGAGTCGACGTAGGGAAAAAAGTTGGAAATTTCATTATCTCGGATGAGTTATGGCTAGAGCGTTGCCAGATGAAATTTCCAGATTTTTCCCCTAGGTTAAGAAGTAAATAGTTTGCAACTGTTATGTATTTGCACAGCCTTTGTTGAAAATAATGCTAAGTGACGAAATAATTCGATTGTTTACATAGATCACGTCCTAGTAACTGTAAGCCCGAACACTGACAGCTGCACCGACATCCATAGAAAACCCTAACCTCAACTCCGCACTGCTTCTAGCATGAACACAGATTTGACAAGTGTCAAATTTGGAGGCTTTAGTGATAAGAGGAGTGTTTCTATTGTACTCATACAACGAAAACAAGTCATCTATCTGAACAAAAAGAACTGTGATTTCATCAGCCTCCAAATATTTTCTATGTTCATGCTAGAAGTGTTTAAGCTCATTATTTTACAAGAAACCCGTGAAAATAATTGAAACATTTCTTTCTATTTTCAAACGTGAACAATGCCTGCTCAGCTCATTCTCACTGCACATATTTTCAGGTTAGGTTCTCCGTGGATGATTTTTGACATTTGGACTTCAATTATTGTACGCCTGATTTTATATCGGAGTTTAATGTTTTGAGCCCAAAGAGCAAGTTGACTTGTAACCTTCAGTGTTTTTCAGAGAAATGATAAGGCACGCCTGTGGCGAGATAGAAGGATCATGTGAATGACAGTTGGCTCCTATGGGACAGAATGGAGCCAATTCCGTATGCAATTCTCTCGTATTCTCTACCATAGGAGCCAACTGTCATTCACATGTTCTTTCTAATCTCGCCACAGGCGTTACCAACTTATCATTTCTCTACTACTAAAAATAGCAACGCACTCTAGAACTAAACGACAAAATCTGTTCTTTTGCTTGTTCTTGGAGTGCGTTGCACTGCGAAAAATGCAACAGAAACGCAAATTGACGAAATGTATGAAGAAATGCCTGATACTTTTCCACACCTGGTATTATTGACGTCAACTTTAGAATTTGTCTTGTATAAAGACAAAAAGACAGAAATCCACTTAATCTTCCCCTCTTGTGAGAAACCTAAATTCCTGGTGAAGTGCGCCTCTGTGCTTTTTTTACGTTATGAGTGTATGTAGATAGGACATGCTTTATGTTTCAGTTGAAATGAAAAAAGATCGTACGAATTCTATGCAGAATCGTCAATCTGTGTTTGATAGTCAAGTGGAAGACATTAACGTGTTACAGACGAAACTTTTGTTTGTATCGCGATCAAAGTGCATTGCATTCGAAAAATTTTTAGGACCCCAACCAAGACCTTTAGTATATAATTGACATGTGAGTAAATTACGTTTTCCTACTTTTTCAAGCACCATTTTCACCATTTTTTGACTATTTCGTCATCATAAGAGAAAAAGTCGAATAGACCTCAAGGGGACATTCAAAAAGGACGTCCGCTGTTTTTCCGATATTTTCGACACCCCCCCCCCTTGCTGGGATGTGTCCACTTTTCGATACCACCCCCCCCCCCCCCGGTGGACGTCCGAAAAATGAAATTTTCCACCTTTTTTAATGATTCACATATTACAAAAATTAGCGAAACGTTAATAGAAGTCGAAAGTTAAGTACTAGCACTTCGGCAAACTTGCGTTTTTGGAAATACACGTGGTGCAAAATCCGAAGTTCAAAAAACTGTTTTCGTAACTCGAACTTTACGCACCAGTGTGAAAAAAAAACCTTTTCCGCTATAAACAAATGATGAAATTGCTTCGTTACGACAAATAGTGTTATTAATTTGTGCCTAAACTGGAAGTTACATCCTATGACATCTTGAAAACAGCTATTGTTAAATGGTATTAACAATATTATTAAAATTGTGTATGTACGTCAAATTCACATAGCCTATTTTCTCAGCAGCTCAAAATTTACATCACCTTAAGTGGTATTGTAGATGTTAAGCATAAAAATTTGAAGGAAATTTGATTTTGCTACATTGAGTAGAGTTCATTAATGCCAAACAAATAGAATTCTTTTCGCAACTCTGGCGCTGGTGGGTGTACGATTATGGCTAAGTTAATAAAATTATAAAAGTTATCGTCATATGATTAACCGCATGCCATTACTAAGTTACTTTTGACAATTTTGTTATATATTGAAAAGTGGACGTCCGAATTCGTAAATACCCCCCCCCCCGTTGTCCGAATCTGTCCGGTTTTCAGCTACCTCCCCCCCACCCCCTAGTCGCGGACGTCCTTTTTGAATGTCCCCCAAGTGCACGTGTGAAATGACTTATAGAAACTTTTACTCTTTCAAAAAGCTAAGCGATTGAATCTTGCTGCTTGTTAGGCCGAAAACACACGATCAATTTTGCGTTGATTGGATGGACAATTATGCAGCGTTTGTCTGATTACAATGGAAAACGCCGCATAATTGTCGATCAAATCAACTCAAAAAATTGAACCCTAAATGCAACTTTTCAATCGAATTTGTGACACTCTGACACAGCTTTGATTTGTAGTGTAGTGGCACCATTGTCTATTGAAAACACCATAATGACCTTGACGATGAGTAAATGACATTTTTAGCGTAAAATGGTAATGGAACATTTTATGACTCGATTTCAGCTGCAAATTGTCAAACACAGTCTCAATATGACGAACAACTACAATTCGGAATGGCGGATTTATGCAAAAATCGTTGCCATTATCGACTTGGTAAGACCAACTTTTTCGTCATATCCAAGTGCGTGCATTGCATTCGTGAAAACGTCTTTGCAAAATATTTTTCAGATTTTCGTAGTCATGCAATTGCTATTGTGCTTGTTCATGATCTTCTTTGCCGGTGCAGTTACTGTCGCAATCTCTGACAGATCTACACATGCACACCGACCAGAGGGAGTAGAAGTTGCAGCATGGACTCTCTGGTTTTTTGTTGCAATTACTGTTATACAGACAGGCGTCGGTCTATGGGCAGCTGTACAGCTAATCAAAGCTACAAAATTGGTATTTTGTTCAATTACTTTCTAAAGCCCACTCAATATTTAAGAAAATACAAATCGAACAGGGACGAGAATCAGAAGATGCTTATAAGCGTGGTCATTCCTGGCAAATTGTCTGGCTCGTCTTCATTGTGATTAACGTCGTATTAGGCTGCATTGCAGGGAAATACGTTTTGACTTCTGTAAATGTATTGATTCGAGTCATTTTCATGTTCATCGTGTTCCGTTATATGCAAGAGGTTCAAGCAGCCTTCATCACAACGCCCCCACAAATCATCCAAAGAGTTTGAATCAAGCAGCACTAGAACCATTTTTTTTAAACCGACATAACGTCACTATTTTGACATTTACTACATATGAACTGATTTCACAAAATCAACCTTGCAATCAACTGCATAAATCGCATAAATTAAGTGAGACCGCCTTAGATGGCAAAAATCTTGAAATGAACATTTCTTGAACAAAATGTTGACAATTCATTCATTTCGAATGGAGATTTAAAATAAAATTTTAGTTTTTAAGTCAATATTCGTCAATAAAATATCTATTTTATGAAAAACAAAACTGCGTCGTCCACTAGCGACTTGCTTTTACTGAAGGAAACGTCGAAATTTAGACATGAAACTGCTTCAGCTGGTGGACTCATACAAACAAAACTGCTCTATAAACGGTTAACCACCCGTGACCGTGTAACTATTTGACCCAAATAAATACTGGTAAATGACGAGTATATTTGTATGAGTGGACCAGTTGAAAGACAACTGAAGCAAAATCATGTCTAAACCCTGACGTTCGGTAAAATTGATTGATTGATCAAACAACGTGCAGCTGACCATCAGAGGGAAGATTAAAAACAAATTCACTAAAAGGAGACCCTTCTTCGGTAATTTTTTCTTTTTATGGAACTCAACATGTCAAGAGAGCAAAGTCATTTTACAAGCTAGCGTGCGGTAGAGTGCATTTTCGATCTCGGCTTGTGACAATGAAAATGCACTCACCACCGCATGTAAAAAGTCTTACGTATTGGCTCTTAAATCATTGTTTCGGCTTGTCTAAGTGCTTCACTCACCTTCGGCTCATTTCGCAACCACATCTAAGTTATCATTTCGGCTTACAGTTTCATTCATTGCAAAAGAAACGATAAAATCGAAGGTATAGATTAGGAGACAGGAAGTGAGCAAATAATCCAAACAGAAAATGTATGCCATTTTGCGTTGTGTCTACTGTTCTGCTGTAATTTGATGGTTAAAGTGCACAAGCCCAAACACGTCATAATGTAATGAATATATGATACTGAGTGCGAAAAAAGCCTTGCAAATCCTTAAACACACTAGTGCGATAAAATACTTTCGTATGACATTTCACACATGTGGTGTAAGTGTTGAATTCGCTCACTGAATTGCATTTAAACAAAATTAACGGTGGCCTATTACATGAAGAGCCAAGGTGTATATTAGCAGATGACGGAGTTCAATTATCTTTTATTAATCAAAAATCGAGCATTTCTATGCCAGGCCACTCCACAATTTTATCAAATTAGTTGCCCTCTGACGGACTGCACGAATCTCAGCACTATCACTTGGTTCATCTGAGCCAAGATCTTGCCAATGTGACGCATCTTCGAATGGAAAATAATTGGCTAGAGTTTTGCGACACTAGTTCGTTTCAAGTACCTGGTATGATGTCAACCGGTGAGTCTGGACTGAAATCTGTTAATATTCCTATTGGATGCCACGGGTCAATTGATCCGTGTGTAAAGTAAACATTTTTGACTCCGGGATTCAAGCCTCCATACGCAACATTAGTCCGACGAATGTTTTGCCGTATAAAGTCAGCCGTAAAGCTAAGAATATTGGTTCGTTACAACCGAAGATTCCATGAACTGAAGGAACTTACATGTCACCAAACACTTCACTACAAAATTTCAGATAATAATCAATCGTGATCGATGAACCGAAAGGCTGCGATGTTGATCCGGTGGTTCGAAACCATCCAAACTCACGGCAAGTTTGGAAAAACCATTGTCTATCATTTCGTTGGACGGCTGTTGATTCCCACGAGATATTACGATGTAATTGAATGTCACTTTCGAAATGGAAGTCTACACAGTCATTGGGTAGCGGATTTTCTCCCAAAACTCTTCGAATAAACCATCTTCCATACGCCTGAATATCACTCTCTGCAGGCACTTCTGATAGTGATGCACACACTTCTGTGATGTCACCATCCCTGTTAAATTTACAGTGTACAGTGTTTACAGTATTTACAGTGTACAATGTACGACAAAATGTGTTCACCTGTGGTATTGAACTACCCTGGTCAATGGCTGCAACAATATAGTGAAGAATTCCATCACATCATACGGATCATCGAAGTTAATATTCTCGCAAATCCTAAATACATTCGAAATTTCCGTAAAATTCTCCTCCGAAATTAATTGTTCTGCCTGACTAAACGCTCCAGATAACCGTTGGAAACAATTCTCTCCTCCAAGATGATTGAAAGCCGAGCCAACGACTTCATTATATTCAATAAACTCAAAATTTGCCAACACTGTTGCGCTACTGGCCCACGCACCAGCTACTAAATGTGGATATCGCTGCCGAGTCCATGTAACGATACTACCTGCATATGCACCTCCTATTAGAATTACTTCAGATTGATGATATTCTGGATGTAACTGTCTGATGTGTTCAATGAAATAAGCTAAATCTGCTGTGGCCTGTTCGCTGGTCAAAAATCTCATATTTTCCACCGAAACGTCGCTGCAATTTTCTTTCGTATTGATAAATGGAATTGCGACCATCATAAGCAAAACTTACGGTGTTGGTCGACTTAAACCGTAGTATCGATGTTCCGTATAAAACATTTGACCACTTAGCTCCTCTGCGATATTGTAAATTTGACCGCCCTGCAGTAAGCCACCTGAAATTCCCCATTGACCACCAACGAAAATTAGTATTGGACCTCCACTAGCGAAAAACTCGTCATTGCGAAAGTATCGCTGCAAATAATTACTAATCGGACCTTTCTAACCTTATAGACAGAGCAGGTAGCATAATTAATTCGCAGTTGATTTTCATTCAATTACGGTCCAGTACCCATTACATAATAAGTAATAGATGTTTATGTTAATATTCTACACGAAATTCGTACAAAATTGATTGCAAATAAGAGAGTTGGTAACAGATGGCGTTGCTTCCGAATCGCCGGGGAAGCAACACCATCTGTTGTCAACTCTCTGTTCAAAATAAATCAACTGCAAATCAAATACTTCTGTGCACACTGCACACATACCATCTGCCATGTCTGGTTATTGGCTGGATCAAAGTTATCCAATCGTTGCGTAACAAATCCCAATTCAGGAGTTCTAGTACTTTTCTGCTGAGGAATCGGTGGTTCCGTGTAGAAACTTCCTACTGCAAATTCGTGAGCCGAAACAAATAATAGAATTTGCCACACAATAAGCGTAACAACAATTACTATCTTTCGGATCATTGCAAATCAATTCGACAAGCAACACTGTCGTTCGACTATGCGGGCTCGCCTATTATAATGAAATTTGTTATCAATTTCGGTATAAGTTTGTCTGGCTGATAAGGATTCGTGTTATTTTTAAGTTTATCTCGCGATTAGAAGATTTTAGTTCTGAGAATTCCGGAGGTCGGCAATTTTATTAAAGTCACCTTGTGGGTATGTTGAAACCTACTACTTTTTTTGCCAATTCAAGCCGTAAGTGCGCCAAAAATTTAAATATGTTCAACAACCAGTTGCACAAAATAACGACGCTAACGTCATATTATGAATGTCAAAAACTAAACGTTAAAATGACTTGCTATGTTTTGAAGTGAAGGGCGCACTTACGGAGTGAATTTATCTCCTCTGAAGCACTTATTCACAATGAGTGTTTCGAATAGGAAATATCCTACGGGACCATCACACAGAAGAGTCACAATGAGGTGCAGAAGAGTTGCAAATGAGTTCAGGTGCAGATCAGGTGCAGATCAGGTGCTTCCCCCTCGGAAATATGAAAGGTTGGATGTACTTCACGTAAAATTTTCGCAATTTTTTTCCGTACTATCTGTAGCGATTCTCAGAAAACTTCATGAACGTTCGCCGGGTAAGTGGTTGATAATTTAGTCATAGATTATATTCGAACAAATGGATATGTCTCTTGGAAGGTAAAATGTACAAAATCGATCTCATATTCTTTTATCAACAGACTGACAAAAAATATTACAGATGAAGAGGTCTTGACGATAATACTAATGGGAAAAGGTCTTGACGATAATACTAATGGGAAAAGGTCTTGACGAAATGTGCTAGAAAAGCAACAAAATAATGTACTAGATTTCTGTCAATTCATTGCTGGAATTCCTGTACAAACATAGCTAACGCCGACCCGTACGAAACACCTATTCGTATCAAAAGCCTTTAATGTGAAACTCATCATCTCTCTCACTTCATTCTCTTCTCTGCTGAAAAGCCATGAGCCCTTAAATCACTTACAATGTCCATTCTTTGCCTTGTTATCATGCATAAAGAAATTGCCGGAGGCAATGTCGACAGCCCCGTACGAAGTCAAATTTAATAAAATCCTATAAGGTATAAGGCCATAATTACCTACATTTTACTATAAATGATGACTTTACAGATAAATATGCCATTAAATAGCTCAAAATAGCTATATATGCCTATATATACCTAAATATAGCTGTATATAAATATATATAGATGTCCACATATAGGATGCCCGCAACCCCAAACACAAAACCAATTACTTCTCTGTTAACAGAAACCCTCTAAGTACCATTTTTACCAATATATTTCACTTACTAAAATCCAATATGGCCACCGGCAGCCATTTTGTTAGGAGGCCGGAAATAGTACCGACAAACAAAAAAAAATCATGAAATTCGGTCAAAGTTTGCTCGAGATATTGACAAAATACTCCACGTTCACTGTGCGGTCGAGTAGCCGGGAGTAGCCGGATATGAGATCACGGCCTGGTAAACCAAATTTCATAAACTTCCTGATGGGTACCGTCAATACCTATCTTATAAAGCACAAACAGTCGAAATCCGTTCAAATTTGGCTGACCTAAAGCAAAAACTGCTTCGCGGCCTGTCCTTGGTTAACACATAGTAGTCTAACTCACGAGTCGGTAATCCGATTTCCATAAACTTTTTTTTTTGTCGATTGGTATTGTAAATACCTTTCATTTGACGTATCACTTACAAGTGTAACGCTTGAATTTCCGTAAATATCTTCGAAAAACCCTAAAACACTTATTGGGCCCCAGCTCGGGAGGGGTCGATCACCCATTTTCAAACTTAGCATGTCTTTTGACATTACCAAACGGGAAAAAAAGAATTTTCAAAATCGGATGCGTTCTACTCAAGTTAGAGAACGGACAGACGGACATTCTTTTTTTTTGCTGATTTGGCATCTATAGACAACCACAATAGGTTTCCTCTTACTCAGGGAGTCCAATTCGACGTGTTAGAAACGTATGCGTAAACCTATAAGGCCTCAGTACTTCGTACGGGTCTGAAAATCTATTACACAATGTAACATTTGACCGTTATAGTTTCCAAACAGCATTTCCCTACACGTATGTATGTAATTTTAGGCACATGATGTGTATTCACTCCATAAGTGCACCATAAATTGAAATATGTTCAAGAGACAGTAAGACAAAATAAGGCTAATGTCGTGTAAATCTCAAAAACTAAGCGTTAAAATGACCCGCTATGCGGTATGTTTTGAATAGAAGGCGCACTTTCGGCGTAAATTGTCACACTCGGCCTACGGCCTCGAGCGACTATAGTTTTCCGAATTCCGAAAGCAGTAATAATCTCACAGTTTACAAGAGAATTTGTTGTAAAAACGACCGAATGGAATAAGTGTCCCGTGTGCCAGATTATCCTACGCCACGGTGCGGTTGAATTAATTTTAACTGAGCATTTCGATGCACTTTTGATATTTTTCGATATTATTAGTCAGCTCGGAGCCCTGAACAAGGTTCCACAAAAATTTTTGATTTTCATCCGTATTTTCGGTGACAGTGGTGCATCGTCCATCCTGTCTACAGAGAGAGTGGAGGAAAACTGGTTGTGGTTTCAATCGATAGTGTCTGAAATTCTAATAACAATTGTACAAAAATGTGGTACCCTAAGTGCAAGTGAAGCCGACAGAGACATGCTAAAGTTGAAAAAACGTGATTTTCAAACAGTCATAGAGGCGTGGATACATGAGGGATGACAACATTTCCTCTACCACTGACCAAAAAATTATTTTTGGAGACCAACTACATAAAGGCCGACAGTAGCTCAAAGTTTTTCCCTCATATTTGGTAAAATTTGCAGGTTTCAGAGGTACCTGAGACGCACTTATTAAATTTTATTGTAAATAAAATGGTTAATTCTGAAATTCTGGAAGTCTTAGCTGTCTATCGACACCACACTTGCAATGACTCATGTCAACAGTGCCGATATGTTGCGTTAATAAGTGAATTGTGTCCTTCTACGACGAAATTTTGTGCTTGATTTGAAAAGTCTTTGAAAACACTGCTGGAATGATTTGTTTGATAAACAAAGTTATAGGAACAACGAAAAAAGCAAAATAACATCGATTTTTTGCTTTTTATATAGATATTTCAAATCATGCACAAAATTTCGTTGTGGAAGCACATTTCACTTATTCAAGCAACATATCGGCACTGTTGACATGAGTCATTGCATGTGTGGTGTCGATGGACAGCTGAGACTTCCAGCATTTCAGAATTAACCATTTTAATTACAAAAATTTTTAATAAGTGCGTCTCAGGTACCTCTGAAACCTGCAAATTTTACCAAATATGAGGGAAAAACTTTGAGCTACTGTCGGCCTTTATGTAGTTGGTCTCCAAAAATAATTTTTTGGTCATTAGTAGAGGAAATGTTGCTCTACTGCTAGAACTATTTATTAGCTTCATCCCTCAAGTATCCACGCCTCTATGACTGTTTGAAAATCACGTTTTTTTCAACTTTAGCATGTCTCTGTCGGCTTCACTTGCACTTAGGGTACCACATTTTTGTGCAATTGTTATTAGAATTTCAGGCACTATCGATTGAAACCACAACCAGTTTTCCTCCACTCTCTCTGTAGACAGGATGGACGATGCACCACTGTCACCGAAAATACGGATGAAAATCAAAAATTTTTGTGGAACCTTGTTCAGGGCTCCGAGCTGACTAATAATATCGAAAAATATCAAAAGTGCATCGAAATGCTCAGTTAAAATTAATGCAACCGCACCGTGACGCCTTTCGTTTGTGCGATAAAAGAAACGTGAAACGCCTCTGTTGTGTATCCACATCCACACCGTCCACACAAATTAGATATGGTTATATGCTATAAACTCCAGCAAATAGGGGCCGTACAATCTCGATCGATAGTCGTCAATCTGTGTTCGATTGTCAAGTGAACAACGTGTTTGATCTCAATAATTTTGACGATTCAATTACATTGGAAGTGTTATTTGAATTTTAGAGAACGCGAAGAATTTTTTTGTCATTGGCATGTAAGTGTAAGAGTTTGACATTTGAATCTAATAAATGATGGAATTTGTTTATGTACTGTCCGTTTGACAAGAGGATCGCCACGGTTCAGCAGGGGGTTTTGAACATTTGTTTTTTACACGTTGGCACGCGTGCTCTTGTCAGATTCAAGATTCTTTTTACGAAGGTTACGCTGATTATACTTTGTGAAAAAGGCAATATCTGCAACATGAAAAAACTAAATGTTCGAAACCCCCTGAAACCCCGTGCTTCCACCTACGTAATATACACAAACTAGGTGAGCCAATCTTAATTTATGAATGTGAAACACCCGAAGATAAATTAATTAGGAAAAATTAAGGAACGACAACTAGGTCGACAGAACATTTACTTTGACTAGTTGACCTTGATAGATAGCCGTTGATTTCTGGTTACAGTCAGAGGCAACACACACAATACCAACTATTTATGCTTGTTTATTGATACTGATTGTTTGTGTGGATCAGCAGAAAAACAGCTGAGGCAAATTCATGCTGAATTTTCACTGCTTCTGACTGTAAGGTTTCCAAATTAATCCTAACTCTGTTGGAACCATTAGCTCTTAAAATAAATGGAATTTCAATAAATTGATTTCAGCTTCAAATTCTCTCATGTTCAGATGGAACGGTTCTATTTTAACCAAGAATTCTGTAAAAATGGAAAAAAAATTTCAGATTGGCTCAATACTTGGAATAATTGTTAGTGTAATGCTAGCTATGATCTCCGAATTCATGAACGTTCACGGAATCATAACGGATTTAGCATATCCTCGGACTCTGTATGCTGTTGCAGCAATATTCGTTCTAGTGTTAAGTGGTCACTTATGGTCGTCTGTTCAACTAATCAAAGCTACGAGATTGGTAATATATACCGTTGCACACCACCAGATATGGTTTATTAATGAAATCATTCTTCCAGGGAAGAGAAATTAATGATGCCTTCAAACGCTGTCAATCCTGGCAAATTTTTACCGGTGTATGCAACCACTACATCGTATATCGTTTCATGCTGGATCTTGATAACAATAGGCAATGTGGCCAACAGCCAGCGATGGCTTTAAAAGTTTAGGAAGAGCGTAAATTTTACGACATTTTATTTTCATCACTTTTTACTTTTTTATTTATTTATGTGATGTCCTTTCGATTTAAATTTTACTGTCATGAACCTAGTATATTCGTTAAATTTGAATGTGAAATTTTCTCGGCGAATAAATAAGTTTGAATTTCAATTACTGTTTCTGGAAGAATTATACCACAGAACGTGTAAAAGCGGCTAAGGTTGCACATGAGTAGAAATTGTAAATTTGTGGCTGTATTCCAGTGCTTATTATTGGGAATTTTACTTGGGGCCAACTCTGTTAGAAATATCGGAATTTTTCCGAATTTTCCGAACTAAAATTTCCAATAATAAGCTCGGTTGTATTCTTGGTTCACATCGCTTCCACCACCGGTTCAACATAAACATCATTTTATCGTCCCTTTCATTTGATGTATCGCACAATATTTTTGAACGAAAACATCCAGAGATATAGTTGAAAAACTAGTGAAAAACACTCAAAACAAAACCAGACAAAAACACTGTTCCAAGAACTTGACTCCAAAATTCTTACAGCACTTCCCGGTTAGTCGCGACAACGTTTTTACGCAAAACAGAGGTAAACAACGTAAAACTCATAATATTTTGTTGTTTTGAATCTCAATATAGACGGCGTATTTGCCTGTTTCCCGCTGTTTTCCGACGAAATGAAATATTAAATTTTTAAGAAAATCGCTTTTGTTCACGAGAAAGCAAGCAAAACTGCGTATTTTCCCACTTTTCCTGTTTTCCCTCACCTCCCATTGAAAATCCTCAGCGAACTTTAGAAATATCCGGCCATCAGTAGTTAGAAATCGAATATTTTAAATAGCACCCTATCTGCAGTTCCAATTTTGTCCGTTAAACAGATGGATTCGCAGATTTTAAAAAGAGGAATTTCTAAATTTTATGATGAAGCTTTTTTACCCTTGGTGGAGTGATGAGACAACGGTCCTTCAGGTTCTACTTCTACAGTTTCTGACAGCAATACTGGTAAACAATAGTATTGCTGCACTACGACGGTTTTGACAATGGCGTTGTGATGTTGAAAATTCGGTGACTTTTTTTGAATTCAACAGAAATTGGAAAATGCAGTGTGTTCCTAGCTCCTGCAAAATGAAGAGTTCGCACAAAGTTTTAGTTCTAGGCCCAAATACATAGCATTTTTTGGTACAGTTAGCAGCAGTGAAATTTCAGCATGAGTTCGTAAAAGCGTTGAGGCTATAGATCATCTTCAATAAGTTACGGTACCTTCAGACGTAACCTTATTTAAAAGTAGTAAAATGTTTCGTTCATTCATTCATTCATTTGGATGAGACTTCTTTAACGTGGACACGGCATTTCATTCGTCCTTGAAGATGATCTATGTTTTATTAGTGAATCATCTGACGCAACCTTACGATGGAATTTGATTGCCCTTTCCTGTTTCGTGAAATTAAAACTCAGATTAAATACAGAGAGTAACTTGAGAAAATCGAATTAGTTCCAGCCTTCCTTAAATGAATAGTGAAACGCCTCTGTTTCCCTTAATTGCACACCTACAGGCATGTAGAAGATATTGCATCTTTTATCATAAAAAAGTAGAACGAAAATGGGTCGTACGTACATA
Organism: Bradysia coprophila; assembly: GCF_014529535.1. Lineage (NCBI taxonomy): Eukaryota > Metazoa > Arthropoda > Insecta > Diptera > Sciaridae > Bradysia > Bradysia coprophila. The sequence continues at coordinate 371,538 of NW_023503927.1, read as the reverse complement.
CTCGACCCATAATAATCGATCATCAGTGTTCGATTGTCACGTTGCCAACTAGCATCATATTGAAACGAGTTGTACCATCCGAGTTTTATAGAACGCGAAGATTTTTATTTCATTGACAAGTAAGTTAATCAATTTTGAATAAAGTCAAGTGAGAACGATTATGAAAAATGACGAAGCGACAAGTCGCCAGGCCCATCACTTAATTCCAAATAATCGCTTTGATGATAAACTTAACTCAGAGTTGCTAATTTCGTTAACCTCGTGCAATTTGTCTTTTCAAAGCCGTATCAACCAATCGACTTGTCGATATTACAAAATGTTTTTGCCATTGTTCTGGTCCCAATAAAACTTCAATTGATTTTAGCGTTCACACACCGCATCAATATGACGAACTACCTCAATTCTCGATGGTACAGAAGTGCGAAGATTATTGGAACGTCACAAAAGGCAGGTATTTGTTTCTTTCGTGTGCAGTTAAAATAATTCGTCAACAAAACCTTTCAGGACGTCACGTTCTGCATGTTGTTTTATTTATTTTGCTTCGTTGTACTGACTGCATTTGACATTATAAAAACAAGCGACGATGATAAATGGTTCCGGCGTCTTATTATACCAACTTTTGTCGTGCTTTTAAGTTTCCGTATATGGGCAGCTAAGCAACTGATCAAAGCTACTGAATCGGTAAAATTGATAAAATATTCAGTTACACGACATTCACAAATTAACAATCATAAATCTTGAAGGAACCCACAGCTAGTGCTGCCTACAAGTGCTGTAAATACTGGCAAATCGTCAGCATTGCCTTTGTCTCCATAACATCAATGGTTCCCATACTCGGCTCATATTTCCGTTACGACCCTATGGTCTCTATGATCTCTATGTCAACAGTAATGTCATGTGGTGCTGTCATATTTGTTGCGTTCGGTGAAGGTATGTGCTACATTAGAGTGAATAATTTCATGCAGGATCTTCAATCAGCAGTACTATTAGAATTATTACCCTCCTTCTAAATTGTACGCGCTATTAATGAAAAGTGTATTTGAAGCTTTGTGGATGGACGAATAAATTGTTTGAATTTCATTCCCTCTGTGTATGAGATTCTCACGATTCTCATGAGGACAGTTTGTTTCAATGAACTCAAACGAACTGGTGAAACCTACAGCTCTGAACAGAACGATCTATATCAAGGGTTTCTATAGAAACACGTCGGTCACTCTAGTAACCTTTCAGATAGAATCGTTCTGGCATTTATTTCTGATGTGCTGGTATTAGCATTCCAAGAATATAGAAATTTTGACTCGTACAACAGGAAGCATGTTCAAAAAAATTGAAGTAAAAGATTTGAAATCCAATCTCTTGAAAATTCTTATACCTCGATCAAATGAAGGAAAAGATCCGACAACATCAATTGTAAGTTATGTCACTTTCGTACTTCTTAGTGTCATTTCGTCTGTGATGCTACACTTCAAAACCCGAGTCTAAATTTCTGTTGATTTGACAGCCCTTTCACTTAAAATTTACGTTTATCAATGAAAGAACAAAAGGTGTTCAACTACAGTGGTACATGTCCGGAGAATGCCGCGTCAACCCTAATTCTGCTGTATCCGGAGACTGCCGCCTCCACCCTAATTCTGCTGTAGTCATCGAAGGGGGACAAGAATGCTTCAAAGAAAGGAATTAAATCAAAATCGAATGGACGTAATCAAATAGATAGAAATCAACTGGCGAATCGTCTAAAAATTAAAATCGTTTCATGATAACTCAACTGGACTTGTCCTGCTCCTAATTTGAAAAGTTCGCAGCGTCTTTAGTGAGGTAAGTTCAAATTTTGTCCTATTCATGTCGAGTCGACCTATGTGGCCAAGCATAGGAAATGTTCATCGTGACGTCTTCGTGGACAACCGTCTTCCCTATCCTAGAACTACATAACTATAGATAGATAATTCAGACGATTTTTCTGGTTCTGAATTCCGATGATGATTAGGTAACAGAACAGGACGGTTCATAAGAAAAAGAGTAAAAATTGCCTAATGTCTAGAATGTGGGACCGGCAGAACTTGACATCATTGTCGATGAGTGACTCCTTAATTAGTAGAGGAACAATAAAAAGTAAATTGTAATTTTCAATAGGAAACCGTCGATAACGTCACTAGAGTGGAACTTTCTAAAATCCTTGAACAAAAGATGAAGGAGATGGAAAGTAGTGATGAAATGTCTTTGCAAGAAACACTGGAACCAATATCCCAAATTATAGCTAAACTGAACTCAATTAATGTTTGTAATTGGTTACCATTCTACAGTTTTAATTGTTCCACATCGTTCTACATATTGTCAACAAAAGAAGCGTAAAGATTGTCGTTTTATTCATAATGCGTACGTGTGGAATTGAAAAAACGTAAAGACAAACGCTACTTCTATGTGGTGGAATGCGTGTGGAACAAATAAAACGAAAGAAACAAACGAAACCCACCAAAATTACATTCTTATGATGAAATCAGTTGACATGTCTTTTATTGATCTAAAAAAAACCTACAAAATCCGTATTAGGACACACATGACTTTCCCATGCCATATCTTCGGCTCCTGAACATAAATCTTGGCTGGACGGCTGAAATCAGAAGTACTTGAATGTAGCTTTCTCATTTATGAAAAATAGATGAGAAATGGAGAAGGAAAATGGCGTCAAAATTGATGCATTTTACTCCCACTTTTTTGGGGGAAATCATGTCTGAATTTATCAAGAAGAAAGACCCAAGCAGTTTTGCACGTGGCCGATAATAGAATTATGTGCGGTCGCCGGGGGTCAGAAGATGATTTTTATATGGAAAGAAATTTTAAAAACGAAAATCGCCCGAGTCTTCTAACCGCCCGAGTCAGAACAAAAGCTGGATCCGCCCCTGAATTATATCTGTATGTTATTTCCGCCAGTAATCGAATTTTAATTTAAGACGAATCAACAGAACGCTAAATTGCGTTCTCGTAGCAGGTTATACCACCACAAACATTTATTATTTTTACTCAAAGCCAACACATTTTGACAAAACACGATGGTCCCACTTTCTCCAGAGAGGACGCGGGTACGAAATTATCACCGAAAATATAGCATTTTTCGAACAAATTTAGGCTACAAATTATAGCGTTCTGTTGATTCGACTTAAATAGGCCTTACCTTATGAGTGGGTCAGGTCCCTTGACTGACTGACTGGTATTTTCTCAATAGATTTTTGTAATTGTTACAAAAATATCATAGATTCATCTTGATCAAAGTAGCTCTTTGTCTTGTTTTGTCATATTTTTTTTAATTGAAAATCAAATTTCAGAATAAACAAAGGGAACTTATATCCAAGGTTCTGAACCTTGCTTATTTCTACATTTTCAAACAAAAGATGCTTCGATATTACCATGTCTGCTGAAAGACGCTGTAATGAGGACGTATTTCTTGCTAAACTCTTGAATAATTTTAAACTTTTGTGGATTATTACTTGAATAAATCACGGATTATTACGCCAGTATTTCCAGTAACGAACTTAGCCCGAGTAATTTCAGTACACGTTTTTGGAAAACTGTCGAAAATTACTCCGTATGATAAGTAGACTATATAGTCAGATGATCTGGCTACCCTCACGAATTTCATTCTTAATCGAAAAATATTTTTTTTTTTAATCTGTTGAGGATTACTCAAGTTATCGTGCTATCAATCGACGAGACAAAAATTCTTTTGGGAATATCTCTAAGATCAATCGTTCGTTATAGTCCACCCTCAAAATTAACCTCAGGAATTTAATTCCCCTTCGAATAAAAAAAACATAGCTAACGCCGACCCGTACGAAACACCTATTCGTATCAAAAGCCTTTAATGTGAAACTCTTCATTTCTCTTACTTCATTTTCTTCTCTGCTGAAAAACTATTCTTCCTTTAAAATCACTTACATTATCCACTCTTTGCCGGAGGCAATATAGACAGCCCCGTACGAAGTCAACTTTCATAAATTCCTATTTAAACAGCTATATACCGCTATATTTACCTATATTTCACTATAAATAAACATTTCACAGATGAATATGCTATTATATAGCTCTATATGCCTGTATATAGCTCAATATAGCTGTATATAGTTATATATAGATGTCTCCATAAATGGAATGCCTGAAGCACCCCACACACATAACCAATTCCATCTATGTTAACAGAAACTCTCTTAAGTACCATTTTTCCAGAGATATTTCAATTTTACTAAAATCCAATATGGCCACCGGCAGCCATTTTGTTAGGAGACCGGAAATTTTACCGACGCTTTACATTCGTTAATACCTTTCAAACAAAAAAAAAATTCATGAAATTCGGTCAAAATTTTCTCGAGATATTGACAAAATACTCCACGTTCACTGTACGGCCGAGTAGCCAGATAAGAGCTCACTCCAAGAGACCTAGCTCACGCTCCGGAGAACAAATTTTCATAAACTTTTTTTTCCCTGATTGGTACGGTCAGTACCTATCTAATACTGCTTGCCGCCCTGTGTCTGTTTCACACCAAGGGCTCTAACTCACGAGTCGGTCATCCGATTTCCATAAACTTTTTTGTTGTCGATCGGTATAGATTGTGGAAATTGTTATCGTCACTACCGCAAAAATCAGTGATGGCACTGCCTTCGAGTCGGTCTTTTGAGATACGAAATTTAAAAATCCAAATCATTTGTTAGGAAATTAAATTTTCGATCACATTGTCCGTGAAAATATTGTTCGGTGAATTGACAGAAGTGACCGACTTGCCGACAGCGTCAATCATTGAGAGTCCTGTGAAATAGTGGTCATATCCATAATCTATTGTAAATACCTTTTATTTGACGTATCACTTACAAGTGTAACGTTTAATCAGGCACTAATTTTAGTTAGTACACTAGAGAGGAGTTAGTACACTAGAAGTGAAAGGCTATATGGCCCAAAGTGTATTTTGCATATAACTCGAGTAAATTTCATCCAATTTTCCTAATTTTTGTTTTATTTGTAAGGTAATCGAACACCGAACTTTACATTTGAAAGGAACGTTGTACAGGGCTTCGTAATTGGGCTATGCCCAATTTCTAAGATGTACACGTTTCATAATAATTTTACTTTAACTACGTTTACGGGCCCAATAGGCTTACGGTCAATATAGGGTGACAGACACACTAGGGTTACGTAACACAATAGATATACGGGTTTATACGGTTCATACGGGGCTCAGTCGCAGCAAATGCTACGACTGTTCTGATGGCTCGTTTCTTATTTATATGAACTTATTTTGATAAGTTTGTCCAACATTTTAGTCTGTGGTTCTCCGTATCTTGATATATCAAGATTTTCGGCTATCAAGTTATAGCTCGTTCTATAGCTTTGGTTGTAATGTGTATATAAATGTCATGTGATATCAGGGGGTGGTCAAAACACTTTTGTTTAATTGCAACAGATGAAATACATGAAAATCAATTTTTTTTAAGTGTTCCTCCGAACCGATTGGTTGGATCTGCCAAGGTTCTGAAAGAACAGGTTAAGACACTTCTGAGTTGATGACGAGGGCGGTGACACACAAATTTTAATAGATGCTTTTTATTATATAGACTCATTACCGATTGTTTGAAATGTCAACTTTATAAAAACTTCTTTTCTTCTTCAAGTTGACATTTCAAACAATCTGTAATGAGTCTGTTCAATAAAAAGCATATATTTGTCGAAATGTGTGTGTCACCGCCTTCGTGGGTGTCTTAACCTGTTCTTTCAGAACCTTAGGATCTGCACCCGTCGGTTATGGAGTAGAAATATCCTTCATACGCTTTACGGTGACATAATGTAAAAAAGGACTATTTTAAAATAGGATGTGGTTCCGATTTACTCTCTTATTCCAGTGGTAAAGGTCAACTTTTTTTCAAGGTTTTGAGGTCAGCTACCATTACCAATGGTCGTCCCATCAAAACAATAATGCTGTAGTGGCACAGCTCTATTTGAAAGTTGACCGCGCTTTAACTGATGGTTGCTCAAGTAATTGCTAAAAAAGTGTTTTGACCTCGGTTTTGACCATCCCCTGACATCACATGACATTTAGAAAAATTACACCCCAAGTGGATATATCATATAAAATATACCTGTTTGCTTGAATTGAACGACGAATCGAAAGAGCTATAACTCAATAATATCGGAGTGAACTTGCTTTGTAATTTTGCAGTGAATTTACTTGTAACAAATTAATCTTACGGAAGCGAAAAATGTTGATAAATCAATATCCACCATACCATAGCCGAAAATGTTGGTATACCAAGAAATTTTTTGTGGGGTCTCCCATATCAATATTTTTTTGATATGATATATCAAGATTTTAAAAAAAGTTGAGATAGAAATCTTGTACTAACTTCAGGGACATAAATTCGTTCGACCCGGGTAACGAACAAAAAATTTAAAAAGTAATTCATATGGAACACCTTACTTTATGACCACTTAATTTGCTAAATGAAGATTATTTTTTTCAAAGAATGTTTGCTAATCTTATTTTTTAGACTTATTAATATATTTTTCTGGTTTTAATGCTAAATTGAACTTACAAAATATAATTTAAGAAAATTTGAAAAATTTAAGAAAATTTGAAAAAATTGAGAAAATTTGAAAAAGTTGAGAAAATTTGAGAAAATTGAGAAAATTTGGGAAAATTGAAAAAATTTGAAAAAATTGAAAAAATTAGGAAAACATTTTCTCAAAATTAGTGCCTGCGTTTAATTGTCCGGAAATATCGTCGAAAAACACTTAGGCACTTATTGGGCCCCAGCTCCGGAGAGGTCGATCCGAAATCACCCATCTTCGAACTTAGCCTGTCTTTTGATAATACCAAACGGGGAAAAAAAGAATTTTAGAAATCGGATGCGTTTTACTCAAGTTATCGTGCAGACAGACAGACGGACAGACAGACATTTTTTTTTCACTGATTTGGCATCTCTAGACAACCACAATAGGTTTCCCCTTACTCAGGGATTCCAATTCGACGTGTTACAAACGTATGCGTAAACCTATAAGTCCCCAGTACTTCGTACGGGTCTAAAAAGTTTTTGAAAATCCGTTAAGAATTACTCGGGTTATCGTGTTATCAAGCGCCAACTCAAAAATTCTTTTAAGAATATCTCTAAGATCACCCGTCTGTTATATTTCGAACTTAACTTCAGAAATTTAATTCTTCGTCGAATAAAATTTTTTTTGGAAATCTGTCGAAAACTACTCGAGCTATCGTGGCATCAAGCGACGAGACAAAAATTCTTTTGGGAATATCTTTAAGATCATCGGTCCTTCATAGCCCATCTTCGAACTTGATCTGAGGAATTTAATTCCTCGTCGATAAAAAAAGTTTTTGGAAATCCATTTAGAATTACTCAAGTTATCGTGGCACCAAGGAATGAACAAAGTGTGACAAACATTTTATGTATTTAAGGTTTTTGGTCAGACATTCTATGTATTTTCAATCATAGTAGTGGACATTGTGTGACAAACATTTTAGAGTGTTTATCATTCGTAAGACCCATGACTTTCAGTCAAGGGAATAATTTTTTTAAATCTAAAATCGTGTGATGATCTCGATTCCCTTCCCGTTATATACACACCTGTTACCATCTAATCAATTTAATTCCTGTTCTATTCGCAGTCATTTCGATATTTTTACAATTTTCTAGTTTTTCAATCAATTCTCGATCTCGATTGAAAGGAGGGAATTTCCGTTTTTTTGATAATTTCCATATTTCCCGAATTCTGGACATTTTCTCTATTTCTGGTCATTTTAACGATTCTGGTCATTTTCCCGATTTACGGTCATTTTCCCGATTTCCGGTCATTTCCCGATTTCCGGTCTCATTTCCCGATTACCAAGTATAGCCATTATTTGAACAACCGCACTCATGCACAACAAAGTACAAACTAAAGCTTTTTCTTAGATTCATCTTAGAACGTTTCTAGATCATCTTACGGACTCTTTTAATTCCCAACTGTCTTTCAATGATTTGTGTAGAGGAGCAGATTCCCGAGCACATATTACACTTACTGCCCCACTGTGGCATGATGAAATTCATTTTTCTTCGTTCAAGTCGCCATCGAAATTCCACTCCAGCAATGTTTATCAATAATTTATTTACATTAAGGTCATAACGAGAGATACAAAATGGAACGAATAACAAAATACTCACTTTGTGTCGGGATCAACAAACTGTAAACTTATACGGTCGTATTAGTGTGGGGAATTGCATCAACGAAATGTATTTGGTCGCTTAATTGTCCATGGCGTCTGAATGGGGTGGCTTGTGAAGCAGATACAGTACGACGATTGTGGTAATCGCACTGACCAGAAAAATTACGTCGAACCAACGATGATAGAAATTGAAATGTAGCCCGCCCAGTACTTCAGTGATGATGACACGATACTCTGACGGCATGTTCATTCGCATCAGCAGCACCGACGAACAGAAATACATTCCCATAATCTGAGCGAGAACCAGGACGATGATGTTGGACGATTTACTGGACGAAATTTTGTAGAAAAACTGTTGGAAGGTGGGAGAGAATTAGCGATTTTGTCGTTCAAGTTACGCTACGCGGTACCTTAGTCAACGTTAGCAATAAGCCTCGAATCGATGTAACGACAATACATCCGACCAATATGAACGAAACGTGTTGACTCCAAAACGCCACGTCCATTTCGAATCCACACCAGTGGACGGCGATCTCCAGACCTCGGGTCACCATATCCTTCTTTCCCACCCGATCGAATACGATGTTTATCGTCGATATGAAAATCTTCCACATGCAGTACACGCTGAAAAAATGTCCCAGCACATTGAAGTATTTCCCCTGCAATGTGGTCGCCCAGCGTTGGCGCTCTTGCATATTTCGCAGTGAATGAACTTCGAGGAACAATTGACGCGACAGTTCCTCCAGTGCGGAAATTTCTAATCTCAGTTGACCGATGTCTGAAGGGGAACAGGTAAATGAGATGGATGAGCAATGACACAACTGTGAACCTACTCTCGGATCCCGGTGGCCGCTGAGTCACACTGCTTATCATGCCCCACAATCCACTGGACGTGTTCGCTGGTTTATTTCGTCGCTTGTCAATTGCGATTCGTTTTTTCTTTGTCAAAATCATATCCATCGTAAGCATTAGTCGCCGTTCCAACAGAATTACGTCACTTTGGCTCACCGGCCTAAATCGGATCAGTTTTTAGCCAAGGGAACACAAGGCAAACGAAAAAAGGTCAATTTTACCGAATGAAGTACGTCATGCTTGTGTACGGATAATTTACTGCACCGAAGCCGGATAACAAAGCCATCACCGTGACTCCGATAACTCCGATTCGGGAAACAGCCTGAAATTGTAGATGCGTTAGTCGATCGCTACGGCCAAAATAGAAGCAACCAGCGAAACCTGTTCAATTGTAAAAATTCCTTGCGACACACTCAACAGTGGGAATCCGTCGCCGATTCGCCAAAAACCGTATAAAAACACGAACCATGTGAGTACCGACAGTGTTTTGATCCAACGAGAAGGCACTGGAAAAACGGCGTTGCCGTTAGATCGAAAAGTGGTGAGAGGAACATTGTGGATGACTTACCAATTCTAATATTGCTGATACTCGAGTAGGCAATGTAGAACGGTATCAACGCAATCACCATGAACAGTAGCGCAGTTAGACCCAGTCTCCAATGAAAGTATCGACTGTAATCAGATAGAGGCGCTGTGTTATTTGATATGACTATTCGTTCGCTTAGGTGTTTGATACAAACAGGTTAACTTTGGAGCAATAAAAAATGAATTGGACTTCTAGGGATCTTTTGGGATTGACGCCCGAACCACAGCAAGTTAAAAATAGAAAGTCAACGAATTGATCCAAAGAGTTAGAAAAGATTTCCTTGGTCACAGCACTGCTCCTAGCATGAACACTGAATTGACAGCTGCTGTCAAATTTAGAGGCTTTAGTGATAAAAGGTACCGATTAGGATTATTCATGTTTTGAGTCGTACCAGGACGACAACTCATTTGTCTTTACAAAACGAACACTGTTATTTCATCAGTCTCCGAATATTTTCTATGTTCATGCTAGAAGTAGTGCTGCGCCTTGATGATTTGTGTTCTTACTTCTACATTATTGATACAATCAACAGTTAAACCAACCGTCAAATCACGAGTCGATGTTTTGTCTACGTCTCGAAATCTCAAAATAATTACGCAAAAAATGCCTTACCTGCTAGAGTCGAGCAATCCAACAATTTCGAAAATGATCAATTCGAACATTGTCAACGACAATGCAAATGTGATCGAAAAAATAAGCTGCACCGAGACGTGGCGAACTTCATAGTTGCGGAAAAGTTGCTTGACAAAAAATATCCAACCACCGGCAAAAAAACAAATCTAAAAATACACACGAAACGGCAAATGGTTAACATACAAATGGGACGGGAACGGGACCAACGGTGAATTGAGTGATTTACCTGAGACACGAATATGATAATTGTGTCGCCGAGGAATCCCATTATTTAGGTGCTTTGATTTTTGTGGTTCTGAAATTGGATTGTCTTCTCACATTTTCCTCAATTTGAAAACTTGAATTTTATCGCTGCACGGAAATTATTTGTTTTGGTTTGTTGAAATGTCAACGTCGCTTTCTTCTTCTTTTTACATTTTCATAGTTTTTACGATGTGCTTTGCTGTAGCTCATATGGTCTATAGTAATAATAACAAACTGATCAACATGTTACATGAATGAAATTGTAGAGGAACCATTTTATGCTGTAACGGCTACAGCCTCCCAATTTACGTTCACATAGTTATTCAAAACAATTGGCAACAGAATCACCGAATGTATGAAAATAAAACTTTTTTGACTTTCTTTTGGTGCTTGACGCACTTTCTCATTACAAAGCTATTTGAACCAAAGCTGTATAGTTTGGAGAGGTCAGGTCACGCAGTTCGTCATTTTATTAGATAAGCAATAAGTCAAGAATATAAAGAGGGATTATATTGAAAAACAGCTTACCGAAATCGAGGAAGGTCAATAGAAGCCAAAACCACATTCAAAAAAATTCTTCGAAGCTTGTGTGGCTGGTGAAAGGTGATCAAAAACCGAAAATTATCACTTTTCTTACAAAAATTTCTCCAGTTACACGAGCCGTAAAAGGTCGTGTGGGATGTCATTAGAAAGGTAATGAACTGCACATATTTCACTGTGGATGGATTTTAAAACCAATAAGTCTCCATTCGGCTCAATAGTACGTGTGATTACCTTTCTAATGACACCCCACACGACCTTGTACGGCTAGTGTAACTGGAGAAATTTCTGTAAGAAAAGTGCTAATTTTCGTTTTTGGATCACATCCCACTAGCCACACAAGTTTCGAAGAATTTTTTTGAAAGATGTTTTGGTTTCTAGGGCGTAGTCCTGTCTAGGTGGAAAGTAAAAATTCCACTAGAAAATGCGTTCGATTTCGGTATTCTGTTTTTCAAAAGAATCCCTGAAAATGTATATGTCATCTGTCAAAATTTTCGACTCGAGTGGCAATAGTTATTTGTCAACCAAGGAGAGAAAATACACGGAAAACTCATATATGCACCCCAGACGAAGAAATCGGGAACAGCTTCACGATTATAGAACATTAGTTGTGTGCTGCATATTGATCTGAGGATCATACAATGCCCGCCTAATGAATATTGTTGTTGTGTGCTGGATATTATTTTTCAGCGTGCAGGTCTTAGCTGTATGCCTGTTTTATAATATAAAATGACGCCATTTTTTTCAATTCAATAAACAACCTAATTTATCGTTTAATAGAAGAAATTGATTTAATTAACTTTACCAATTTTATTTGCGTTAGCAAAAAAAAAACAAAAAAACTTTTTCAATTTTTTTTTTATTTTCAATTTTATTATTATTATTTGTTACAGTCGAAGAAATTTAGTTTTCGGGTTTTCCAAAGGTATTAATCTTATTTAACCCACACTTTATCCCACAACAATGGAATCCACAAATTTAAATTTAGTTAACTCAGCGGTCGCAATGACGGCGCTGCAGTCACGATTTCAAAATGTGATATAGGGTGGATAAACTAAATTTTGGTTTTGGTTACATTTTCTCTTGGTTTTTAATTATTACATCAGGCTTCTAAATTAAGAGTACCTTTATGCAATATAAACCGTTTGAGTTTGAAACGAGCCGTCAGAACAGTCGGAGCGTTTGCTGCGACTGAGCCCCGTACAAACCCGTACATCTATTGCGTACGTGACCCTAGTTCGTCCGTCGCCCTACTCTTACCGTAAACCTACTGCGCCCGTAAACGTCGGTAAAGTAAAATTCTTATGAAATGTGTACGTCTTAAAAATTGCGCATAGCGCAATTACGAAGCCCCGTACGACGTTCCTTTTAAATGTAACACAAATTTCGAATTGACCTAAAATTTTAATTTATTGAGTATAAATACACATAGGGCCATAGGGCCTAGTATCGGCCTCAGTCCGAGGATCCAAATTTAATTTTTTTTCAACAACATTCTATTCGGCCTTTGATTACCTTCCAAATGAAACAAAAATTACGAAAAACGGATGAAATTTGCTCGAGCTATATGTAAAATACACATAGGGCCCTAGTAGCGGCCTTAGTCCGAGGACCCAAATTTAATTTTTTTTTAACAACATTCTATTCGGCTTTTGATTACCTTCCAAATGACACAAAAATTACGAAAAACGAATGAAATTTACTTGAGTTCTATGTAAAATACACACAGGGCACTCGTAGCTTTTCACTTCTAAGGCCCTAACTCACGGTCCACTCACCCGATTTTAAAAAACTTTTTTTTCCTGGATTGGTATTGACAATACCTATCATTTGCCGTGTCATTTACATTTCCTTCGTTTATTTTGCCATAAATATCACCAAAAGACCTTAAATCACTTAGGTGGCCCTAACTCACGAAGGGCCGACCCGAATATGCCCATCTTCGAACTTAGCCTCACTATTTTGACTATCTTTCAGGGAAAAAAAAAAATTTTGAAATCGGATTTGATTTACTCAAGATATCGACGTGACGGACAGACGGACAGACGGACAGACGGACCAAATTTTTATTGCGGATTCGTTATCTATGAACATAGGCAAACACTTTGCCCTTACCGTCTGCTTCGAATTCCATCAATTACACACGGCATCGTAATCCTATAAGCCCCTTCGTACTTCGTACGGGGCTAAAAAGATGTTTTGTATCAGTGAACGATATAGGAAAGCGTTCAGTACGTCTCAACATACAAAAGAACGTAAAATATAATTGTACATTTAGCCACCCTACGTCCGTCATCGCTTCTATTGTCTTCAAAAACATATTGTGTGCTTGTCATGATATGTATCAGACGTTTGTTTATTTATGTGTCTCATCTAAAATGCTGGCCAGCAAAATTTTGATCATTAAATTCAACGGCGAAATTGATCTAAATGTTAAAATAATTGTGAATAATAGTGAAGTTAATGTGGTTTTGTTTTCTCTTCATAAAGGAATTTGCATCAGTTCGATGTAAAGTGCGGAGCACCATTAGAAAAAATAACTTGTCGCTGAAGAATGATCAAAAAGTTGCTGGACGCAGTAGCTACAATTAATGCTTTGCAGGATATAGAATAAAAATTAGAGAAACACCAAGAGCCGTCCATTTGAAATCTTCACAATCATCATTTCAACTAAAGGCTTTTTTTTAAACGAAACGCAGATTCGGAACATTCTTTTTCGCCAAATTACAAATTGGCATAGGAAATAAATTCAACTCTTTGTATAAGTGAAGCTCATGAATGAGCTCAATCATGAAAACAGAATCTGGTCACGAATAAGATAAGAATATGAATATATGACGAACTTCAAAGTTCCTGATTTATAATCCTGAGATGCCTGCTCATGCAATTATGCGATTTACGATTTCCAAAGAATTTTAATATCAACTTTTAGACAAAATAACAATTTCCAAGTCGGTTTTCTATTTGATTTATTTGATGTATTTCCGACCTCGTTCTAGGGTAATAAAATTTTCTGTGGATTATTTGTAACTTCATGAAAATATTAAGATGGAAAACCTCAGAAACATTCACATAAAAATTATGCTTTCCTAACTAATGTTGTAATAGCCTTTTAGGAACTTAGGAAAATAACTACTGGGCAGTCGAGACGGTTTACTTGTAGTCCGAAATTATATTTTGGCTTCGTAGAAAACAGATAAACACAAGATAGAGGAATTATATGATATGCAGTACATACTGTCCCGTACAATCTTTTTCTAAATAAAAGTTATAGTCAAATCGACAATATTGTATTATTTGGCGATTTGTCATATTTTGGAGTTTCTTCACACTTTGGCGATTTTTCTTGACAATTCATCATATTTAGTTGATTTGTTAAATCATCAAGAAAAGTCTCAGAAGTGTGAAGAAACGCCATAAAGACAAATTTTCAATTCTCTATGATCCTTGGAGTTTCTTTACTCTTTGGCGATATTTCTTGGTTTTTCTTCACATTATGGCGATTTTTCTTGTTGATTTAACAAATCAACCATAATGATGAATTGCCAAGAAAAATCGATAGAGTGTGAAGAGAAGAAGAGAAAAATCGCCAGAGTGTGAGGAAACGCCAAAGTGTAAAAATACGTTTTTGAAATGTCTCTACATTATCTTTCGTAAAATGATAGTGTCCTCGGGATCTTTCGTTAAAGTATGAATTCCCTAGGATCGAACAAGATGCCGTTACCTGACGTAAAATAAGAGTTTCCTTAGGATCGAACCAGGCAGCATTTCGTAACTTTTATAAAAGGATAGATTCACTAGCTTCGAACAAATAACGCCTTTTAGATAAATTTCGTAAAAGGATAAATTTCCAAGGATTTGTTTAATCACCACGAAGAATCGCCAAAGTGTGAAGAAACGCAACAAAGACAAATTTATCATTCTTTGTTTTTGCCGGCGTTTCTTCATCCCTTGCCGATTTTTTATTTTTGGCGATTCTTCATGGGAATCATGATTAATGACGGCTACGAGCTTTAGCGAAAACGAATGAGATGTGCCGATCCGAATCTGCAAGCAAACTTCCGTTTCGTTAAAAAAAACCTTTATTTGAAATGATGATTGTGAAGATTTCAAATGGACGGCTCTTGGTGTTTCTCTAATTTTTATTCTATATCCTGCAAAGCATTAATTGTAGCTACTGCGTCCAGCAACTTTTTGATCATTCTTCAGCGACAAGTTTTTTTTTCTAATGGTGTTCCGCACTTTACATCGAACTGATGCAAATTCCTTTATGAAGAGAAAACAAAACCACATTAACTTCACTATTATTCACAATTATTTTAACATTTTGATCAATTTGGCCGTTGAATTTAATGATCAAAATTTTGCTGGCCAGCATTTTAGATGAGACACATAAATAAACAAACGTCTGATACATATCATGACAAGCACACAATATGTTTTTGAAGACAATAGAAGCGATGACGGACGTAGGGTGGCTAAATGTACAATTATATTTTACGTTCTTTTGTATGTTGAGACGTACTGAACGCTTTCCTATATCGTTCACTGATACAAAACATCTTTTTTCAAACTCAAACGGTTTATATTGCATAAAGGTACTCTTAATTTAGAAGCCTGATGTAATAATTAAAAACCAAGAGAAAATGTAACCAAAACCAAAATTTAGTTTATCCACCCTATATCACATTTTGAAATCGTGACTGCAGCGCCGTCATTGCGACCGTTGTGTTAACTAAATTTAAATTTGTCGATTCCATTGTTGTGGGATAAAGTGTGGGTTAAATAAGATTAATACCTTTGGAAAACCCGAAATCTAAATTTCCTCGACTGTATTAGCCGTAGATTTATATTTAAATTCATCATATTAAATTGCTAACAGAATTTTTTTTTTGCTTACGTTTTTTCCGGTCACCCACCCAAGTACGGACCGCGACCATCGATGCTTAACCTCAGTTTCTGACTGCCAACGACTTTACCACTGCTGCTATACTGCTTGCATATAGTGGCAGTCTTATTTCGAACCGTTGTTACTTTGCTTTATGCAGCACACAGGCATATTTATACCTGCATGCTGAATATTGACTAAATGAATAAAGTCGTCCGTATTTAGAATGGGTTATGCAACAACATTTAATTGAATTTATTTTCTATGAAATGTAGTACTTCTCCCCACTAAGCAATGTCATCGGATATTATTATTTTAATTCTGAGCCTGGTTCTGAATTAAAGGTTTTTTCAATCGTTCTACAAAAAAACTGTTCACATTAATAGTGAGCATCTATTATATTCAGGGGGTTTCGAACATTTAGTTTTTTCATGTTGCAGATATTGCAGTGTCAAATTCTGTTCAAGATGTGACATATTTGCAAGGTATTGGCCTTTTTCACAAAGTATAATCAGCGTAACCTTCGTAAAAAGAATCTTGAATCTGACAAGAGCACGTGTGCCAACGTGTAAAAAACAAATGTTCAAAACCCCCTGCTGAACCGTGGCGATCCTCTTGTCAAACGGACAGTACATAAACAAATTCCATCATTTATTGCTGAATACCACCAACTATTTCTGTTAACATTTCAAAAGCCTTTAACACCGAAAATGGATTTAAAAGTTCGTTCGTCAAAATTTCTATTGAAATACATAAATGTAACATTATCATTGCATATTAATTCGGTAAAAATAGAAATAACTTTAAATGAAGGAATAAAATTAGATTTGATAATCATCTTTATGCGTATGTTCTTGAGATCTTCCTTTTATTTCATTAAAACAATAAATTTATTGTTGCATAGTTCATTCTAAATACAGACGACTTTATTAATTTAGTCAATATTCAGCATGCAGGTATAGTTCGATAGTACCATTTAGAGGTGTGCGCCGATCTTAAAATAATCGGCGGCGGTGCGCCGACTGGTAAGGGATCGGCGGTGGCGCGCCGAGAGAAATTTATAGTCGGCGGCGGTGCGCCGATCGGCGCGCCGATAAATTTACAAAAAATCTAAATTTTCGAAAATAATGCAAAAACATTTGAAAAAGCGTGCGCAATCCTTTTTACGAACACTGAATTCTTACTATCTTGCGATCTGAAGTATCAACAACTTATACAAGGGGAATCAACCGAGACATATCTCACCTTTTATATTTTGAATGTACAATCACTGACCTTTTATTTTAAAAACATCTGATTTAATGAATCCACGAATGATTAGTGAGTTTGCGTAAATGACATATAAGCGAGAAGGCTGCAAAGCGCAACCAGTAAAAAACGATCTTTTCAAAAACAAGTATTTACAATAAATAAAAATCATCAACTCTGTTACGCCCCAAAGTCCCCAAAATGCAACTAGCGTTTCTCCGTTGAATTGCAATAGAAATCTTTTGTATTTGGTAATCCATGGAGCGTTGTTCGCCAGAAGCTTTTCTCATTAATGAACAAAATTTCTTAATTAATGTACTTGTTTCGGGACCCATGCAACCTAGTGATTCAAAAGCAATAGGTGTAAATAAAATTTTTTCTTTTAAACGTATGTAATGATTATGCTTGAATCTTTCAGCATTATCTGCAATTGATCCAGATTTTTTGGATAATTGATTTATCTAATTTATCTAATGGTTACATCGCACAAAATCCCAACGTCCGGTCTTTTACCGTCATCTCTAGAAATTCCCGGAGGTTGTAACAGATTGAGCATGAGAAAAGATTTTATTAACTTCATCATGTCCTGGAATCCATCGTCCGCTTTTTTGCAAGATAAACCGTGTAAGCCATCCTTCATAACCTATAAGCTATAAGTCAACTTACAAGTTGGAAATTTTAAGTCACATCATCATACTAGATGTTCTGCAGGTTTGTTATTTCCAACTTATAATTTATATGTCATTTACGCAAACTCACTACTATTATCTTTCGATTTATGCAATAACCGTTCCCGTTGTCTTTAGTCCATCTTCTATGTAGGAGTGAGTTCGTAGTAGAAGGTTTTCGCAAATAAGAGATTTAGATAAACTTAAATTTATAAGTAATAAGTGTATTAGCTGAGCAGCATAAAGAAACCTGACTTATAAATTAAGAGAGATAAACATTTGCTCAAACCTTGTACTCAAGCACACACTTTTGTACAGATATTTCAATTTAACTTTATATTACCGCCCATTAAAATGGTTGAAAGCAGTAAACGTACAAAATTTCGGCGCGACGAAAATACAATCGGCGGCGGCGGCGGCGTGAGCTATTATTTTTCGGCGGCGGCGCGCCGAAAATTTAGCAAAAAATCGGCGGCGCGCCGGCGTAAAATCGGCGGTGCACACCTCTAGTACCATTTAGTCAATATTCGGCATGCAGGTAAAGTTAAGTAATACATCCCACAACTAATTTGAAGATATAATTCAGCACACAGCAAATATATACCTGGGAAGCTCACAATATTCCTACGAGCTGAATAATATTGTTGCCGGAACTATATTTTGAAAATATTCATATTACATGTTTATTGTAATACAACACACGGGAACATTATTCAGTCTGCAGCAAATATATGCAGCACACAACAAATGTCGAATTTGCCGAATTTTCCGTGTAGGAAGTTCCACCTTTCTCACCAAATATGGCTAACCCGCCATCTTAGGGTAGAAAATGATTATTTTCTCACCTAAAATGGCGCCTCTCAGAATGTTAGCAAAACGCCATTTTCACAACGCCTGATAGTGGACAAAATAAGGATTTTCGCATCGCTATCATGAAAAATTTATTAAAATTTAATTTCAAAGACTGGTTGTATGGTCATGTACGAGGAAGAGCACCAATTCTAATGATTTTCCATTAAAAAACGAGCCATCAGAACAGTCGGAGCGTTTGCTGCGACTGAGCCCCGTACAAACCCGCATATCTATTGCGTACGTGACCCTAGTGCGTTTGTCACCCTACTTTGACCGTAAGCCTATTGTGCCGGTTAATGTAGTTAAAGTAAAATTATTATGGAATGTGTACATCTTAAAAATTGCGCATAGCGCAATTACGAAGCCCCGTACGACGTTCCTTTCAAATGTAACAAAAATTTCAAATCGCCCTAAAATTTTAATTTTTTGAGTATAAATACACATAGGGCCTAGTATCGGCCTCAGTCCGAGCACCCAAATTTAAAATTTTTTACAACTACATTCTATTCGGCCTTTGATTACCTTCCAAATGAAACCAAAATTACGAAAAACGGATGAAATTTGCTCGAGTTATGTGTAAAATACACATAGGGCCCTAGTAGTGGCCTTAGTCCAAGGACCCAAATTTAATTTTTTTTTCAACTACATTCTATTCGGCCTTTGATTACCTTCCAAATGAAACAAAAATTACGAAAAACGAATGAAATTACTCGAGTTCTATGTAAAATACACATAGGGCCCTAGTAGTGGCCTTAGTCCAAGGACCAAAATTTAATATTTTTCAACAACATTCTATTCGGCCTTCGATTACCTTCCAAATGAAACAAAAATTACGAAAAACGAATGAAATTTACTCGAGTTCTATGTAAAATACACATAGGGCCCTAGTAGTGGCCTTAGTCCAAGGACCCAAATTTAATTTTTTTTTTCAACAACATTCTATTCGGCCTTTGATTACCTTCCAAATGAAACAAAAATTACGAAAAACGAATGAAATTACTCGAGTTCTATGTAAAATACACATAGGGCCCTAGTAGTGGCCTTAGTCCAAGGACCCAAATTTAATTTTTTTTCAATAACATTCTATTCGGCCTTCGATTACCTTCCAAATGAAACAAAAATTACGAAAAACGGATGAAATTTACTCGAGTTGTATGTAAAATACACATAGGGCCCTAGTACCGGCCTTAGTCCGAAGACCCAAATTTACTTTTTTTTCAACAACATTCTATTAGGCCTTTGATTACCTTCCAAATGAAACAAAAAATACGAAAAACGGATGTTTACTCGAGTTCTATGTAAAATACACATAGGGCCCTAGTAGTGGCCTTAGTCCAAGGACCCAATTTTTTTTTTTTTTCAACAACATTCTATTCGGCCTTTGATTACCATCCAAATGAAACAAAAATTACGAAAAACGAATGAAATACACATAGGGCCCTAGCAGCATTTAACTTCTAAGGCCCTAACTCACGGTCCACTCACCCGATTTTAAAAACTTTTTTTTCCTGGATTGGTATTGATAATACCTATCATTTGCCGTGTCATTTACATTTCCATCGTTTATTTTGCCATAAATGTCACCAAAATACCTTAAATCACTTAGGTGGCCCTAACTCACGAAGGGCCGACCCGAATATGCCCATCTTCGAACTTAGCCTCACTATTTCGACTAATTTTTTTTTGAAATCGGATTTGATTTACTCAAGATATCGACGTGACGGACAGACGGACAGACAAAATTTTTATTGCGGATTCGTCATCTATGAACATAGGCAAACACTTTGCCCTTACCGTCTGCTTCGAATTCCATCAAATACACACGGCATCGTAATCCTATAAGCCCCTTTGTACTTCGTACGGGGCTAAAAATTGAGCACATCATCACGGCGACGAGAATCTAAGTCTGTAAACTTTGAGGCCCCAAAAACGATTTTTGTTAAGCCGAAAACAAATGAGAGCATGCACAGAGCCATAACCTCAACCAGCATAACAGTACGACCTCAACGCTTTTGTGAATATTTTATCAACAATCATTTTTTGGTTATGTCTCTGTAGATGACGTACAGGAGAGTTTGACCCAATCAGATGATAGTATTTGCCTTACGGTAGAGAAATTTCCAGTTTTTATACACTTGCCTTTTGACATCAATCGTTATTAACACAAATAAAAGCGGTATCTTCTAAGTGGCCGCCACTAGAAAATTTTGCTAGCACTGCCTTCGTGATCAACTCAGAGACAGCATACCCTATTATTTCAATGAAAGTGTAAAACAGGTATGGTATATTGTCCGACCGGAGGACATAAAAACTTGATTTTCGTACTTAAACGCACTCATTTTTATATTATTTTGACATAAAATGTGAGTGCGTTTAAGACGAATTCCCCGATCGACCATACCTGTTCTAGACTTTCATTGTATTATTTTACAACCTAGCTTTGAACTTCTAAGCTTTTTGATCCAAGTTAAGTTTGGTTCAGTCAGTGATTGAAACGATATTATCTTTGACACTAAATTTTATGGCAGCACTATCTTTACACAGAGTGTCACATTTCGTGTATGTGTGTGTTATTAGATTGATTTGATTTAAGTAACTCAAAACTGTTATTTCTTATCGCATGTTGCAAGAAACAACACTCAAACTCACTCACTCAAACATATACACTAAACATACGCTTTTCACAATAAAAACGTCGGTGTGCAATCATGAATAAAAACAATCTGGAATTCGATGTTGTTTCCGTGGATCAAAAGAATTTAGAATCGTTGATTGTGTTTCAAGTCCAACAAATCAGTTCCTTTGTTCGCCGTATATCCGTTGGACAGTTTATCAAATCATCACCGTTCGAATTGCAGTTTCCAATATCGATTGGCCGGTCAAAATGGATTTTATTTCTATTTCTGAATGGACAGTACGAGGCCGGTGAAGCGAATGAAATGATTAGCATTTATCTGATGCTTGATCAGTGTGAACACCAGTCAGCCGAATTTAAGTTCGACGTGAAATTCCAATTCGGAGAAAGCGCTACGGTTGTACGGAAAAATCAACGTCTGTGTTTCGAGAGCGTTAAAGAGCGATGGTTTGGTGCTAATATCATGAAAATTACTGATATGATTCTCAATGACAGTCGATTAATTCGGGATGACGTTCTTACGCTGACAGTGTCTTTGAACGAAATCTTGAAGGAAGAGCCCTGTTCATCACCGGAATTGTTTTCTGATAACAATTACTCATTCTTGTCGGAGTCTTACCTTAAAAGTGAGAACAAGTATACCGATCCGCCTGACAGATCTACAAAACCTGTGTCGCCGGCGCAAAAGTCTAATAAGAGCATGTTCAGGGAAGAGCCTTACGCTAGAGCTCTTCTGTTGCATAAAACTTCCAACACACCATCTCCTGGAAATTCCCCTCAATCAACAGCAACCTATAACACTTGGAACACTCCGACAACTAGGACTAAGGTACCACAAGTGACAACAATAGAGCCGTTTCGACCTTTTTACCTCTAAAATTTATTAACATTCCAGTCCGATAATGCAATTGCTTCCACAAATGAAACGGGTCAAGCGTATCGCAGAGATAGATTGCGCGATAGTAATTTGAATTACGTCGAATATTCCGATGACGAGGATGCCAAATCAAGTGAATCGAAGAAAGGAATTAGAGATTATCTGAGAAATTTTTTCGCAAAACTGAATTAGGCCAAATCTCGTCCGCATTCCATTCCCCGAAGCAATGTGATACGTCGAATCGTGAGTATTGTGTGCACATACCAATAAATAAACCAAATATTTTGTAACTGATGTAAGCCTTTAAGAGATTATCGGAGAAAGGAATTTGTTTTGTAAAAGCTCTGGCACGAAATAAAAATTTTAAAATGTAAAACGAGGTGCTAATGATTGAAAAATAGCCTCTAAAAGGACACAACTTTAAGCAGGCTGAATAGCTCTTAAACCGGACACCTATCTCGAATTTATTTGACGTATTTGGAAGCATAGAGGTAGACTACCTAGAGGATTCGGAAGTCCGTATTCAAGTGCATAAAACCGTTGTCGTTGTATTTCTATTGATTCATCTGTATAACCAACACTCGTATAGTCGGTTGTTGAATCGGTTTACGATTTTTTTTTAAATTAATTTGAAGACACAGTCGGTGACTCTGAAATAAGTCCTTCAACTCGTTTCAGCTGGTTAACTCATACAAACAAAAGTGCTTTTACTTGATTATACGGCTAAAATAGCTATACGCATGCATGCGTGGTGAAACGGTACAAAGACTGATGAAAACATTTTTGTATGAGTGGATTAGCTGGAAAACAGCTGAAGCGAAATGAATTACTTCAGAGTCGCATTCCCGTGAAGAATCGACGAAGTCAAATTTACAACAAAAGCTGGGTCCTGCCAGTATCGGTGGGTCAGATCCCTTGACTGTTGTGTAAATGCTTAGAAACTGAAACATTTAAAAGCATTCATATTCGGGCTAGTTTTCATCAATAATCAGAAATTTATTTACAAAGTTACAAAGTTCAGTTCCACATTTAAAACAGACCACAGCTGATCTACTCGACCGATTATCCTGATTTTCAAACTTGACCTGTAGAATTGAAATTTGCTGCTTTTTAAACCAAATTTGTAGAAATTGGTTCGAAATTACATACTCTGTCGTGTTCGACTTTCAGTCAAGGGAATAATCAATTGCCAAAGAAAATCGGCAAAGTGTCTCCCTGGCGTTCCTTCATACTTTGCCGATTTGTCTTGGTCATTTTACCACAATGTGATGATGAACCTTGTCGATTTGATTTTGGCGATACTTTACGGCTATTTGAGACGCCGACGGCGACGGAACATTTTGTAGCGCGTTAAAATTCATTACAGCAGATACTAAGCGGTATTTGCTTCTACTCCTTGCATGATGCGTTGTTTCCAACACCATCATGTGCCAAATCGGCATATTGTTATTTCCTATAAGCGGGGCCTTCTTAAAAACCCCTTCGGGCGTTGTTCGGAGAAAATTTGTAAAAAGCCATTCGTTGTCCTTGATCTACGGAAAAAAAGAAAGAGTTCTTTCGGCATCGCCCGATTGACCATGCTGATAGAAAACACTGATGAAATTATTTTTACTCGCCTATTTCTAACTCGAGTATTCGTTAGTTGATAACAGAAATTAATATTAGAATGGCTAACAATATTAAGAGGAATTTACACATGTTTAAATTGTTGCCTACATTTGGGGGCGCAAACTTATTATAATTTTGATGATAATTTTGGACTCGCATTCTTTTTGGGAAAAGTACGACCATCGTTTGGTGTTAAAATGTGTTAATTTTCAGTAGAAATTTAATTGTGTGTGTGTTGATGTAACCTAACTCCGCGAAGACTCAAAATAAGTTTTCTCGGACATGTTACATCACCACAAACATTTAAATTTTTACTGAAAGCTAACACATTTTAATATCAAACGATGGTCGTACTTCGAGGCCAAAATTATCATCAAAATTATAACAATTTTGCCCCGAAATGTAGGCAACAATTTAGCCAAGTGTAGATTCGTCTTAATAATTTCAATCTATTGCTAATATTCAAATTATGAAAAAAGAAAAAGAAAAGAGACCTCACCAGGCTTTAGCCGGTCTATTCTTGTTTCTATTTTACGATAAACTAGTTACTTTACTACGTTCAAAGATGGAAATACTGCATGGAACTGGGACGCATTCCTAAAAGAAATCTCGTCCAGTTTCTTTACTCTATCTATAGTACCACTCATGCTTGAAGTGCGTTGATTTATCGTAAATTGTGCTAAAACTAGGAGTGAAATCAATTAATTCTTCTGAAAAATTCATCAGTCAAGTGATCTGATCCATCCGCAAGGTAGAGCATAGTTTAAATATTAATCCAAACTAGTTTTCGCTTCAATTGATTTTCAACATTTTTCTTATTGTCAAGGCTGTAAATATTCAAAAGTTTACTGGAGTTGCCATTTTTCTACAGCAATTATTGGCCGAAAACGAACGAGCAATTTTGCGTTGATATAATCGACAATTCTATGCTGAGTTTTTCATTGTAATCCCTTATTTAAGGCGAATACACACTACCATTTACTGTCATCGCAGAATATTTTTTTTTTTTTGGCCCATTGTACTGGCTTTGGTACAAAGCGTATACAGAAGCCTGTACCGTTTGTACCGATAAAAATATCATTCTGCATTTCCAATGGAAATTTTCCTTACAAAACAAATTCACTGTTCAATATGAATTTTAACTTAGTTTTGCTCAAAAGAAGTTCAAGTACCGCTACAGCTGTAAATAACAATTAGATAGTTTACACATTCAATAATATCATGAGCCATCAGGCAAGAGATCCGTGGATCATTAGAATCAGGTTCATTAAGAGTCCCGACATAGAGCCATACGGCGAAGAGTTCTTTCGAACGATTGTACAACAATTGTACCAGAAATTTCATTGTAAATCCAAACAAAATCATCGCTGTTCATAAGCACATGTCCGTTAACAAAAGAGAACAATAGAATTGTACAAGCCGTACATATTGATCAAAGAAAAAAAAGTGGTTCACGAGCAAACGATTTT
Source organism: Bradysia coprophila (assembly GCF_014529535.1). Lineage (NCBI taxonomy): Eukaryota > Metazoa > Arthropoda > Insecta > Diptera > Sciaridae > Bradysia > Bradysia coprophila. Next base: position 346,244 of record NW_023503927.1, on the reverse strand, counting down.
GATTTTGTCAATAAATTTTAAATTATTTCACTATTTGACCACACATAATTAGCCAAAAAACATCGAAATCATCAAAAAGCAGCACAAAATTAGACAAAATCACAAATCTATTTACACAAAGAAGCACAAAAGAAACACTTTCAGAGAGCGACGTATAAACACGTCCGTTCACTATGCCGTTCACAGCATGTGATATTTGTATTGTTAAAACCGGTTTTGACCGATTTCAACTGATTTAAGCAATAGAAATATCGTATTCCCGATGACAGTAAATGGTAGTGTGTATTCGCCTTTACCACAACATAATTGTCGATTATATCATCAAAAAATTGCTCGTTGTGTTTCCAGCTATTTCTGATTTTTTAAACTGAGTGAGATTTTTCAAAAAAAGAAAGATTTTTCGTTTCTCTTAACTTCATTCTAAGTCGCTCATTTCCACTTCTTTCTTCTGTTTCGATCCGTTTCCAATGAATTCAACAGATGTCCGATCGCTGAATTGATTTATAGATAACGAATACGTTTCAATGCCAAGCTCAAAACGCTTATTGTGGCCGTCAACAATCTCCAGGTTGTGGCGGAAAATCTGTTGACGCTTCTCTTCTTCCATTAGGTTGTCATAGGTTTTATTAAACTTTCGTTTAAAGTCGTTCCACTCTGCCAATTACATTAAAAACATAACATCGACCTTGGAGTTTTTGTAAGACTCACCCATAGTTGCATTGACAGTTGGAAGTTCGGTTGGTACGCTTGACAAATGCATTGAAGGTGGTACACACGTTGATCCATCCGAACAATTTCTCGTTGATGTTGTGGATGTGACCATGCAATTCGGAAATGTACCCTGTGATCCTTTAGGACAAACGCGTTCTGTAGGTATGACGCACTTCGGATATGTACCCGTATATTGAGGGGGACATGGTGGAATAAAGCAGTCGGGATAAACTCCAACGCACGGACTTCGACACTTTTTTGACTTTGATCCATCAGGACAATTTTTCATTGATATAGACGATGGGACTTTGTGATGGGCGATGGACGATGGGACCACACAATCAGGAAATTTACCATGTGATCCTTTATGTGACACGGACTGTGTTCAATTCTACGTATGGCATTTACGAAATTTTCTTTACCTACCTGTTCCACAATTTCTTGTTGTTGGCATTTGTGAGACTTCAAGCTGTTCTGTAGATATGTCCGTGCTCGGGAAAACTGAAGTTGCTTCTACTTCCTTCTGAGTAGATTGTACAGGTGGAAGTGAAGAAAATTGAGGTATTTCATTAGACATTTGAGTTGATATTTGGTGCGTTGAGATTGTAGAATGACCTCCACTTTGTGCATAGTCTTTCGTTGGGTGTTCTTGATCTATTTGTAACTCAGGAAACTGTACCTCACACATCGGAAACACACCATCCGACCCAATAGGGCATTTCGATTCCTTCGATTGTGTTGTGCACTTCGGATATTTACCCGTATATTGAGGAGGACATGGTGGAACGAAACAGTTTGGAAAGGCTCCGGTTTCTGGATAACGACATTTTACCACTTTGATACAATCGTCGAGAGATGCACTCGATCCTATTCAACGACAAAATTTAAGACTGTTCAGTACGTCAATCATGGAAAGGTGTGAAACTCTTTCGATCATGAAAAGTACCTTTAGTTTGTGGTGGACACACGGTGTCTACAGTATTATCGAGACCAGTGTAAATGCCACGTAACATCAAACCGAATGACGAAAGTAGCGATGATATGAGCTGAAAACGTTTTCGAGTTTAGATTTTTAAGAAACGTAGAGCTGTGCTAGAGTCTAGAGCATACAATTATAAAATGATTCACACTCAGAACTTGAAATTAAATGTGAGCGTTGAATAGTTATTTTCATCGGAGAGAAACCACGAAATTACAGTATACGTGTCCATTCGTATGCCGAGAGAATTATTTTACATCCGTATGCAAAAATAATTCTCGTGTGATACGAATTCACACACATTGCATACTGTGATTGAGTGTGTTCTCTCCATATGATGAACACAATTTTATACGCTTTATGATACGAAAAACAGAAAAAACAAAAAGAGCAAAAGAAAGTGAGGGAGTTAGCTCCGCCTTCGTATACATCAATTCAAAACAGGTCGCATGCGAGTAAAACATCATCTATATCCCTAGACCTGTTTACAAGGTCTGCTCAGAGAGAACTATGGTTTCCGATAACTTTCGGCACGTGATTTCGTCTGATCATGAAGCGTGTAAATGAATTTTTCGGTTCATTTTACTGTACAATTTATACTTCCAAATGAGGTGCACTTACAGAGCAAAGAAGTGGCGCACTGGATTTTAGACACTCATTCTAAATGTTTTTCTTTTACACACTCACATTACCGTTGTAAGTGAAAAATTCTAAAAGCTGAGCTAAACTCACCATTATCTTGCTTATTCGCTTATGGCACTAACAAAACAACTGGTAGAATTTTATGCGAAAAGAATTTTTAGTTTCATTTTTTACAATCCGAAGCACAAAATCAAGATGACATCAATCGACAAAAAACAATCCAGATCACTCAACCCCACCATATAATACATAGCATTGATAACAGGTTGCGAATGCTAAATGTTATTTTAAAGTTGTAGGTAGTCTTTGATGACCGGTGAATATCAAACAATATTCGGATACAACGTTGTATAAGGTTGGAGTTACTCGTAAAATGCTAGGAGAAATGGTCGTGATGGAGATTATTCTGGCTGTTGTATTTAGTGGATCAGTGTTCACAGCACCAACCAACCAAAACGTACAAGTAGAACCAGAAGCTGTAGTTGTACAATTCGAAAATAAAAGTAATGAGACTGGAACATATTCGATCAAGTGAGAACTGTGATAACATTTACTCTCAGGGCATTAGTGAGCCCAGTTGTAGTGTGTGGAATATAAATTCTTTTGCTAATTGAAATCTTTTAATTTCGTTATTCAAAATTGTTTTGCAGGTACGAGATGAGCAATGGTATAATTCATTATGAAACTGGTAGTCTCTCAAATGATAGTCACCACCAAGCTCAAAACGTTGAAGGAACTTACTGGTTTGTGGGACCAGACAATATTACGTATGAGATCAATTATAGCGTCTTTCCAAACCTCTTTTCACCGCATATCGGAAAAGGAACTGGAATAAGTTTTAAATTACTTCAATCGTCCATTGGATAAGAAATATGAAAATCATTATTTAGACGAGGAAAGAACTTATTAATGGTCAGCTTGCAACGATTTTATTGAAAACGAATAAATTTATTGTTTGCACTATTCAGCGAATCTCAATTATGAGCTCACATTTTCTTTATAAGGATAGCTAGCTGCAGATGCTATGCCACAATGATTGTTTTTGTTTCTAGCTATTTTGCTAAATCCTTTTTCACCCCACGTTGTGCCGAATGAATTTTTGATGAGCCAGTAATCCATCTCCGTCTTTTCGTCATACCCATAACCAATGACCAAAATAGCGTGATTCACACGGTCCCTTGAAGAACCACATTTTTCGTTATAGTAAACGCCATCGTGGTAATGCATAAACGTCTCACTACTAGCATCTATTCCAACCGCTACAGGTCCCACATTTTTAACAGCTTCGTTTAGCTGTTCTTCGTCTCCATCATCTATCTTAACTATGTTTGTGATTTTAAATGGACCCTCTGTTGCGTGGCAGTCGTGCTCTCTGCCAACGTAAGGATATTCGCTGTCGGAAACAATACCATGTTGTATAGTGTGGAGGAAAGCCTTATCTGTAAAACTCTTGTCACATCCGTGGTTCTTATCGTTTTTTCTGGAGCAATCAACTAATTGTTGTTCCGAAAAAGAAATGAGCTTCCCAGTTTTACCGAAAAAATATCCTTCTAGTGCTCCAACAGCGGCAAAAGCCCAACAGGATTGGCATTCTTTTTGATCCTTAACTGGGGTGACTGCACCATCTCTACGCCAATCTTTTAAATTAGCATCTATTGATCGCTTGCCTACCAATGATTTAAGTACATCAATTTTAGATGGCGAACCAATTCCTAACCATGAATGTCCCGAATCTGTTATCTTTGTATATTGGGAGACTTCGGCAATTTCGACCTCTGTGGCTTCTGCTGGAAAGTTTCCCAAAATTGCAAGATATTCCGCGTGTGTCCAATCGCCAAACCTATTAAATGCTAACGAGTATGTTATACCGCCCTGGTCGTATAAACTGTTGTATGTTCTAATGATCTGTTGATTCTCTAGAAATCGCTTCTGGCGGTAAGTTTCTTCTATTTCGTCACCATATGTTTTGTTGAACACTACAGTGAAGTCGTCCCAACCTGCAACAATTATGAGATGGTGAAAATTGAACAAATTCTACGTATGATGATGAGTTCCTACCAATTGTTTTAGCTACATCACCGATATTTGCTCCTACCCCCGACAAGGAACAACTTTGGCTTATTTCAGCTTTGATTTTCTCCAGCGAAGCGGCGTCATCGGCTTCTCTCGATGTACACACATTGTCGTGAAATGACGCTTTCTGCAAATTCGGTAAATTTCCAAAGAAATTGCCACCGACGAATTTGATTTTGTTTCTGTTGAAATTGATGTATTCGACGTGTGGAGTGTATTCGAAAAGATTCGATTCCAAATATTCGAGGTCGTTGGAATATAGCCAAATTTCTCGCAATTTTTTAAATTGCTGTAGATCTGCACTGCTCACAGTTTTCAACTTCGAAGCCTCAATTGCGAAAAATTCAACATTTGGGAACACAGAATTGAAACCAGAAGGAATAATTTCGCAGACTGATTCATAAATTCTAAGAGCAGCAACATCATTTTCATCTTTATGGTGATCATGCTGTCCCGTCGAACGGGTTACAGAAGTTTTGCTGTTAACATTTAAAGTGTTTTTCATGTAGCAACCATACGGGTCGTTGGCAGGATCTTGGTTTTCAAGTAATTTCCATCCGTGTGAAGTTCTATATTCACATTCCACAACGATCTGCAGTGAATCTGGTACTAATATGGTAACAAAGAAAGCAAAAAACAGAGATTTTGCACGGAACACTTCACTCAGCATCAGCATTGCTATCTCGTCAGAATGCACACTTGAACTGAGAAATTCGAAGAAGTTTTTAAATACGAACGCTAGGCAAAAGAAATATTTTTGGATAGATTTGGTGTTTTATTGCACCTTTTGAATCGTAAAAGGCAAAACAAACTACCATTTACTTTCGTCGTATTCCCAATTTATTTGAGAGTTGAATATGATATGATACAAGGTTATTTAAATAAGTGAGTCATTTTGCACCTGTTCATATGTGTGCGCCCGTGTATTATCCTTGCTACACTCGTTCCACAGTCGAAGATTCGAGCTCTGTTATTTGAGCAAGTAACATACTATTAATATGACTGCTAATAGCCGATCTATAATTCTGTAATGAAGATGGTGTGAATGGAATGAAATGGAAGGCATTTCCGTTTTACTAACGAAGGCACCTGCGAATAGCAACTTTGTAATGATTTGAGCCGAGGGTTTGAGGCTGGCGAAATGCTGTGGATAGCATCTGAGTTAGTCGATATGGAGATATATCACAGATGAAAAGAAATCATTTTCGCCGTGTTTCGTCCTAAAAAAACTGGCACCGGTAAGCAGGTAGATGAAATTGTATTTGCTTCTTCTATAACCGCTTTTAGCAGTTTTTTTGGACATGACGCAGATGTTGTAAATTAATTCTGTTTCCATGGTATATGCGGTATGCAAATATTTTGGGTTTAGTTTAGTCAAATTTTTAAATTCTTCCTTTGTATGGTCGGCATTGTCCGTCAATATGTGTAAATCTCATTTTTAGCCCCGTACGAAGTACGACGGGGCTTATAGGATTACGGTGCCGTGTGTAATTGATGGGATTCGAAGCAGGCGGTAAGGGCAAAGTGTTTGCCTATGTTCATAGATGACGAATCCGCAATAAAAATTTTGTCCGTCCGTCTGTCACATCGATATCTTGAGTAAATCAAATCCTATTTCAAAAATTTTTTTTCCCCTGAAGCACCATAAGTGCTTTAACGTTTTCCAAAGATTTCTCTGACCATTTAAAGGCTAAACTTGTAAGTGATACATCAAATGAAAGGTATTTACAATACCTATCGACAAAAACGAGCCGTCAGAACAGTCGGAGCGTTCGCTGCGACTGAGCCCCGTACGAACCCGTACATCTATTGCGTACGCGACCCTAGTTCGTCGGTCGCCCTACTCTTACCCTAAACCTACTAACCTAAAATTCTTATGAAATGTGCACGTCTTAAAAATTGCGCATAGCGCAATTACGAAGCCCCACACGACGTTCCTTTCAACTGCAACCCAAACTTAAAAATTTTTGCAACAATTTATATTAACCTATATTTACCTATAAATAAACATTTTACGAATAAATATGCTAGTATATAGCTCGAAAGAACTATCTACACCGTTATATAGCTCAATAAAGCTGTATATATTTATAAATAGATATCCATATTTGGAATGCTTGAAACACCCCGCACACATAACCAATCACTTCCCACTGATCAGTAACTTTGTAAGTGTCATTTTGACCGATTTCTATTGTTTTTACAAAAATCCAAAATGGCGGCCGACGGCCATTTTGTTAGGAGGTGGAAATTAGTACAGCTGCTTTACATTCAATAATACCTTTCAAACAAAAAAAAAAAAATCATGAAATTCGGTCAAAGTTTACTCGATATATTAATAAAAAACACCACGTTCACTGTACGGCCGAGTAGCCACATATAAGCTCACTCCAAGAGACCTAGCTCACGCTTCTGTAAACCGAATTCCATGAACTGTTTTTTTCCCTGATTGGTACGGTCAATACCTATCTAATAAAGCAAAATCAATCGAAATCCGTTCAAATTTGGCCAACCTACAAGCAAAAACGGCTTGCCACCCTGTACCTAGTTCACTCCAAGGGGTCTAACTAACGAGTCGATCATCTGATTTCCATAAACTTTTTTTTTGTCGATCGGTATTGCAAATACCTTTTATTTGACGTATCACTTGCATGTTTAGCCTTTGAATGGCAGATATCTTCGGAAAACGTTAAATCAGTTATGGGGCCCCAGCTCGGGAGGGGTCGACCCAAAATTGCCCATCTTCGAACTTAGCCTCACTATTTCGACTATATTTCAGGGAAAAAAAAAATTTGAAATCGGATTTGATTTACTCAAGATATCGACGTGACAGACGGACGGACAGACGGACGGACGGACAGACAAAATTTTTATTGCGGATTCGTTATCTATGAACATAGGAAAACACTTTGCCCTTACCGTCTGCTTCGAATTCCATCAATTACACACGGCATCGTAATCCTATTAGCCCCTTGTACTTCGTACGGGGCTAAAAAGTTTTTGGAAATTGGATGACCGACTCGTGAGTTAGACCCCTTGGACCCTTGGTGTGAACTAGGTACAGGGCGGCAAGCCGTTTTTGATTGAAGATTGGCCAAGTTTGAACGGATTTTGATGGATTTTGCTTTATTAGATAGTCCGTACCAATCAGGGAAAAAAAAGTTTCTGAAATTAGGTTGACCGGAGCGTGAGCTAGGTCCTTTGGAGTGAGCTCATATCCGGCTACTTGGCCGTACAGTGAAGGTGATGTTTTTTATTAATATCTCGAGTAAACTTTGACCGAATTTCATGATTTTTTTTTGTTTGAAAGTTACTAACGAATGTATAGCTAAACTACTTTCCACCTCCTAACAAAATGGCCGTCGGCCGCCATTTTGGATTTTTGTAAAATCAATATAAATCGGTGAAAATGATACTTACAAAGTCACTGATCAGTGGGAAGTGAGTGGTTACGTGTGTTGGGTGTTTCAAGGATCCCAAATATGGATATCTCTATATATATATATAGCTATATTGAGCTATATAACGGTATAGATAGTTATTTTGCGCTATATACTAGCAAATTTATCAGTAAATTGTTTATTTATAGGTAAATATAGGTTAACATAGGACTGAGGAAATTTTAGGTCAATTTGAATTTGTCTTACGTTTGAAAGGAACATCGTACGGGGCTTCGTAATTGCGCTATGCGCAATTTTTAAGACGTACAAATTTCATAAGAATTTTTACTTTACCGACGTTTACGGGCGCAGTAGACTTACGGTAATAGTAGGTCGACGGACGAACTAGGGTCACGTGCGCAATAGATGTAAGGGTTCGTACGGGGCTCAGTCGCAGCAAACGCTCCGACTGTTCTGACGGCTCGTTTAATTAACATATTATATACGATTGATCAAATTTAATATGGTGAATGTGAAGTGTGTATGTCCTCAAGTAAATTGATGTGTTTTGTCTATTTCAATTGTCCGATTTTTTCAGCACACGTCGCTTCGCTCGTAAGGGAAACTTTTGCCTGGTGCTGAAAAAATTGGTACGAAATAGTATTTTAAGGAAAATTAGGACGTGTGCTGAAAAATCCATTTCCTGTCGAGGTACGAACAAGGTTGTGTGCATCGGACAACTGAAATAGACAAAACACATCAATTTACTTGAAAACATACACACTTCACATTCACCATATTAAATTTAATCAATCGTATAGTCATAGAAAAATTCATGTAATTCTTTTCCCGCACTATAAATCGTAAAGAAATGAAGTTTTTTCCCGCACGATATATAGTTCGGGAAAAACTGTCATTTCTTAATGAAAAATAATGGCAAAATAGGTCGTATTTCAGTTTCGGATGCACAAAATACTATTCCATGGCTATACGATTGATCAAATTTAATAGGGGTAAACCATCATGGTTCGTAAATTCGTCACGAAATTGTCATGATTACAAACTTTACGAACCATAACGGTTTACCCCAAATATGATGTGAAGTGACAAAAGGTTGTTCGTACCTCAACAGGAAATCACGATTTTTTCAGCACACGTCCTAATTTTCCTTAGTCATCCTTATCTTCATTTCCTGGCTTGACACAAAAAATACTATCCAGCACGTTGCATTACTTGATAATTTGATTGTTCGTCGAAGTGATTTATTGATTTATCTGAGTGTTCGTCTATTGTCTGTTGTCAGTTGTCCTGTGCACTAAACGTTGTTTGTATTTCGACAGGAAAGCCTTTAAAATTTAACATTTAATTATAATACAAATGACGTGTTAAATCAAAAAAAATCAATACAAAAAGAGGTTCCTCCTTCGAAAATATCACATATAGTAAGTAAAATCCAATCGTTAAATACCCCTCGGATTTAATGAGTTGGTAACCATGAACTTGAAACTGGATGTCTAAATTCCAACATTTTTTTAGATTTTCGGTATGTTAATTAAAAAATGAGAGTTACAAATCTTGACGGACTATGCCAACCATATCGATATGATATTTCTTTATTGCATAGCATTCGTATTTAAAAACTTCTTCGATCAAAATATTCTCAGTTCAAGTGTGCATTTTGACGAGATAGCAATGCTGATGCTGAGTGAAGTGTTCCGTGCAAAATCTCTGTTTTTTGCTTTCTTTGTTACCATATTAGTACCACATTCACTGCAGATCATTGTGGAATGTGAATATAGAACTTCACACGGATGGAAATTACTTGAAAACCAAGATCCTGCCAACGATCCGTATGGTTGCTACATGAAAAACACTTTAAATGTTAACAGCAAAACGTCTGTAACCCGTTCGACGGGACAGCATGATCACCATAAAGATGAAAGTGATGTTGCTGCTCTTAGCATTTATAAATCAGTCTGCGAAATTATTCCGTCTGGTTTCAATTCTGTGTTCCCAAATGTTGAATTTTTCGCGATTGGGGCTTCGAAGTTGAAGACTGTGAGCAGTGCAGATCTGCAGCAATTTAAAAAATTGCGAGAAATTTGGCTATACTCCAACGACCTCGAATATTTGGAATCGAATCTTTTCGAATACACTCCACACGTCGAATACATCAATTTCAACAGAAACAAAATCAAATTCATCGGTGGCAATTTCTTTGGAAATTTACCGAATTTGCAGAAAGCGTCATTTCACGACAATGTGTGTACATCGAGAGAAGCCTATGACGCCGCTTCGCTGAAGAAAATCAAAGCTGAAACAACCCAAAGCTGTTCCTTGTCGGGGGTAGGAGAAAATATCGGTGATGTAGCTAAAACAATTGGTAGGAACTCATCATCATAAGCTGAATTTGTTCAATTTTCACCATCTCATAATTGTTGCAGGTTGGGACGATTTCGCTGTAGTGTTCAACAAAACATATAGTGATGAAACAGAGAAAACTTATCGCCAGGAACGATTTCTAGAGAATCAACAGATCATTAGAACACACAACAGTTTATACGACAAGGGCGATGTAACATACTCGTTAGCATTTAATAGATTTGGCGATTGGACACACGCGGAATATCTTGCAATTTTGGGAAACTTTCCAGCAGAAGCCACAGAGGTCGAAATTGCCGAAGTCTCCCAATATACAAAGAAAACAGATTCGGGACATTCATGGTTAGGAATTGGTTCGCCATCTAAAATTGATGTACTTAAATCATTGGTAGGCAAGCGATCAATAGATGCTAATTTAAAAGATTGGCGTAGAGATGGTGCAGTCACCCCAGTTAAGGATCAAAAAGAATGCCAATCCTGTTGGGCTTTTGCCGCTGTTGGAGCACTAGAAGGATATTTTTTCGGTAAAACTGGGAAGCTCATTTCTTTTTCGGAACAACAATTAGTTGATTGCTCCAGAAAAAACGATAAGAACCACGGATGTGACAAGAGTTTTACAGATAAGGCTTTCCTCCACACTATACAACATGGTATTGTTTCCGACAGCGAATATCCTTACGTTGGCAGGGAGCATGACTGCCACGCAACAGAGGGTCCATTTAAAATCACAAACATAGTTAAGATAGATGATGGAGACGAAGAACAGCTAAACGAAGCTGTTAAAAATGTGGGACCTGTAGCGGTCGGAATAGATGCTAGTAGTGAGACGTTTATGCATTACCACGATGGCGTTTACTATAACGAAGAATGTGGTTCCGAAGAGGACAGTATTAACCACTCTATTTTGGTCATTGGTTATGGGTATGACGAAAAGACGCAGATGGATTACTGGCTCATCAAAAATTCATTCGGCGCAATTTGGGGCGAAGAAGGATATGGCAAAATTGCTAGAAATAGGGACAATCATTGTGGCATAGCATCTCAAGCCATATATCCTCTTTGAAAGCTTTATTGAGATAGATGAGTGAGATTTATTCAATCACGTAAATGATAAGAAAATTAACGAATTACAAATTAAATATTTCATCCAACGCTTTTCCATCCGGGAATGTTCCCATAACAGATGCTGAGATACATTAAACGTTTAAAAACAATAATTTCGTTTTCAATGAAATCCTAGCAAATCGTGTCCCACTTATTGCATTGAACTAGTGGCATACTAATTCCTTCTATGGGCACCAATAGCAAGCTGCAAGCACCTGTTCCAATAGTATTTGCCTGCGTCGTTTCCCACTAGATGAAATCGTATAAAGTTCTTTCATCGACAATTGAAATAACTTAAAACTGATTCCGGTTCCTTCTCCAATTTGTGTCCATGGATGAAAGCTGTAGTGCTGTCGTTCAACTAGCTATTTCATCATAATTTGTAAATAGAAAAATCCTAAGGAATCGTTCAAATATATCGTTTTCGTTACATTTTGTAAAATTCCTTTGAGATTTTTGTTTTACATTTTTTGCGTACAAGCGCAGAACAGCTTCACTTACAACGATATGATCTGTTTTGGAAGTATACACAAAAACTAGCGTAACTTTTTACTCTTTTAAGGGTTTTTGACCGATCTATACTACGCCGTAGGTGAAATATTCGATATGCACATGATCGCAAAACCTCTTCGATCTGTTGAATTGCAATAGATACAGCATGTATGTAATTCTGGGGTGCTGGGTGCCTAGCAATGTTTTAAAGATGGACTCTGCATATGATAAAAATAGATATTTTTCAAAAAGAGACCGTCGGATCGGTTATGGACCCAGACACTAAACTTAAAAAAAAAAGCTTTTTTGGACAAGATATTGGTTCAAATTTAATCATTTTTTTCCAGCGAAAAAGGTCACATTTTTATTCAAATGGTTCGAGCAACACAAAACTTCTGAGGTAATTTTTTGGTATGTGATGATGGCTGAGGTCAGCTACCATAATATGTGGTCGGCCCATCAGAACAATGATGTTGCAGAGCACTATTTGAAAGTTGACCATATTTTGATTGATGGCTGGCCGGCCATGTGTGGTGAATGCGAACGTCAGGATGGGCTCAAATTCTCGGTCGTGGCTAGGCAACTTTTTGGGTTGCTCCTTCCTCAAGTTAGAACATCACATGACGTTTAGACACATTACACCCAAAGTGGATTTTATTTGAAAAAGGACAGATATAAGTGTTCGCTAGAATTGAACGACGAAACGAATGAGCTATAACTCACTAATATCGGAGCGAGCTTGTTTCAAAAATTGTAAATTCCAGTGACGAGGCATCAATGCTACACTAAAATTGTAGCAATAACGACCACGAATGTGTTAGCTTCAAATAAAAATTAGTTTTGGTTGTAGTCGTTTTTTTTTAAACTGCTCAGTTTTCTCAGAGCTGGTCAGACTGCTACAACCAAATCTATTTTCTTTTGATAGCTGTTGGTCGTTATTGCGGTCCCATATTTCTGAAAATGAATTCTGGTAGACAGATGTCATCAACAGTAAACTAAAATCCAGTATTTAAAAAACGCCCAAATGTATGCTATTCAGCAAAGCATCGATGCCTCTTCATAAACATAAATATGTGAAACCGCACAGAACTGGATGTAATTCTCATTGCGAAAATGGTTTTAGTGTTGTATGCCTTAAATGTTAAACATTTTCCAACATTATCCGGCAATAAAACTATTAAATATCTTGATTTGTGTATAGTGTGTGTGTCGGGCATACTTTAATTAACATTTTTTACGAGCATAATACTTTCCATGATGAGCTAGGGACACACCTGTGAATATCATCATCAAATCACATTATTATGTAGTCCCTGTTCGTGGTAGTGTAAAGCTCATGCGCTAAAAAAACAGAAGATCCGTTTTCCTTTTTTGAAAAAGCAACAGTTACAAATTAGTGTTCCACTTGACCGCTTTATTATAATACGTTCAAAAGTACAAGAGTTGCTTTTCATATTTGAATAATGGACAAAATTCTGTGAAAGTGAAAGGCTACAGGAGTAAGTTCATTCGCGGTCGGAGAGGAAATAAAATATCTGAGACAAGTAGCGAACGTGTGTAATTGTCCGTCAAAATCGAGAGTGAATCCGTCGAAATTGTTCCAGATGCGAAACACGTTTTCATCCCCAAATTTATATGATTTATCTGAGATTCGCATGCCAACATCCAATACTCCAGCACACCGTAATGTAATTAATGTCTGCTAATATTTTATTAATTCCGATTCGTGCAGAATACACCGCTAGATGTTTACTTTAGAGTAACAACAAAAACGTAACTTTTGCATACGCTTTCGTAGTACACACATCATTATACCATGCTCGTAAGCAAATATTTACTTTTTTCCGTTGCCTACACACATTTTAAGTCCTCTTCATAAAATTATTAGCTGTATGGATCGCTGGTGATGCATATAAAAGTCGAGCACACATTACGTAGTACGGAGACGAACGGTGATTTTACATGAGTATTGTGTACGTTAATTAGCTTGTTTTGTAGATGTGTGTTGAACTAGTGGTACTATTGTTTCATTTTCGAACATAGAATAAATTTTTGATCCTGGTTGGTATCATAACAGGGCGCCGATTCTCGTAACATTCGTAACTCTAAGAATTCGTAACTTGATTGACAGTTCTTATGGGATTTTATACATGCAACTGTCAAAATACGATTTCCTAATGTTATGAATGCTGCGAGAATTTACGTCCAGGGCTTTCTTAAAGTCCGAAAATTTGTTAAAAATTCTTAAAATTTTAGGAATTTAAAGAATTTTCTAGAAACTAGGCCACACCTTTTAGGTGGGCCGGGTCACTTGAATAACTGATTTTATCAATCAATTCTTGCGATTGTTATCATAATATCATAAATCTGACTTACTCTCTCATAAATTTCGCATTCTTCTTGAAACAAATTTTCAGAATACACAAAGCGGACTACGTCTTACATTTGTCGAAAGATCGTAAGTCTTATTGTCTGCTAAAATATAAAAGGTGTTAAAAAATGTCTTGCTTCTATCCTCAACAAAACTGAAACTCGTGTGGATTACGGCGCTCGCTTCGCTCTGACCGCAAAGAGCGTTTGTTTTTTTTTCTTTTTTCTATAAAACAACTACCACGAATCGCTCAAAAAATTGTTTTCGTAGTAACTCTTAGATTATTTCTCCGATCCGTTCTCTTAACGAAATTAACCAGGAATTTCAGTCCTCCTCGATAAAGAGAGTTTTTGGAAATCAGTTAAGAATTACTCAAGTTATCGTGCTATCAAGGAATGAACAAAGTATGACTAACATTTTACTGTATTTTAAGGTGTTTGGTCATTCATTCATGCATTTTACTTGCTAGGGTCCCTAGGGTCGAAAGTGGCATATTACACACTTAGGAAAAACAAGTAATTTGGTTTAGGTTTCAAAATCATGCTGACTTGGCTTCGCCTCGGATCAACAAAATTCACACGAAAAATCTACTTTTCAACTTTCTATCCCTTGTTATGTAATAGTATTTTACATGACTAGGTATAAAAAGATGAAAAGTAGTTTTCGTGTGAAATTTGGTGGTCCGAGGCGAAGCCGATGTCAACAAACACACGAAAACGAGACTTTTTATTTTTATCCCGAGTTATGTAATGGATTTTACATGCTGAGGGCATCGAAAGAAGTGCTTGAAACATGAAAAGTACGGTTTTCGACGCATGTAGCATGTAAATAGACTATTAAATCATAGTAGTGAGCATTTTGTGACACACATTTTAGAGTGTTTACCATCCGTAAGACCCGCCATGACTTTCAGACAAGTGAATTATTTTCAAAATTCTTAAAAATTACTCCTAACAATTCTTAAGAATTCCATTCTAAGAATTAATTTTGAAAATTATTAAAAAAACGCAAAACTTCTTAAAATTGTGAATATTAAAAACCATTCAGAATTTAATTCCTAAATTCCTAAAAATTCTGACGATTAATAACATTCTCCTAAAATTCCTAGAAATTCTTTCGAGTAACTATTTTGAAGCTTAAAAACCCTTCGCAAACTTAAAGTCATCAAAGTCATAAGTCTTGGTTTCTTGGTTATTCCGAACAGGTCGAACTATAACCAGCTATGATAATTTGTTACTGACATTCGTGGTAATAAATTTTAAAAATTCTTAAAAATTTGCAATAAAATTCCGAATCAGCCACAATGACAAGAAATGCATTTCGATTACTTTTCTATTTCCACAAGGTCATTCAACCATTTAGCTGTCGTACATGAAACAACCTTATAAGCAATTCTATTTACCATCGTCAGGACTTCCATGTTCAACTACTCAATTTCGTCGGTATAACCAAACATCCCATCAACTAAAATAGATAAAGTAACCGGCATTGTAAACGCCCGTCAAACTTACCCGAATAAAACATCCTTCGATGCACAAACACTGATAAAAAATATATTCCCCAAACGATATACATCACCCACCCTCCACATTTCCACCCACTCTGTTCGGCTATCCTTGTATTACAACAAACACGGCATGTGTGTATACAATGGCACGCACACTCCAACAATACACAGATTCTCAGATCTGTCGCCACCGACCGAAAGTGTCTAGTCTTAGTCTGTAGTATGAAATGTTGTTTTGTTGATTCTTTTTTCTTTCCTTTTTTTGTTTGGTGTCCCAGTATATTCTTGGCTGTTTGTTTCGGGGAAAAACTTTTCGGTGCGAGTACATAATTTTTCCGGGCAAAATATCATTTTAGTTTAGTAATAGAAACATAGCGTGGTGGCAGCGTGGTGCTTTTAGTTTCCAGAGAAGAGAAAAAAAACTTAATAAACGACTGTACGGGCTTGATTCACTTTCGTGATTGTATCCTTGTTTTATTATACACACGTTTGTTGTGCGGTGCGGACGGTTTTTGTTTTGTTTATACTATCATACTACTCGTTTGGGGGGTAGAAAGCGAAATAATTTTTTAAATGGTTTATAATAATTTGTATAACGTTTTGTCAGTGGAATAACTAATTATCATATTATAAAGATACGCTAATTGCATGTCTATAAAGTAATTTCGTTTTCGTATTACATTTGATTGTGTGTATATTTATAGCCATTCAAACGGAACGGAAGGTTGAGTTTCGAATGAGCAACGAAAATAGAGCTTTTTGAGTGTATACTACGTACGTATATATATGGCAGACGTGGGCAAATTTTATAGTACAAAATATATGGCGGTTTTACGAATTGATTAAACAAGTATAGGGAAATTTCTTTGTCTAACTTATAGATATACGTACATACAATACACACAGTCAATTTTCGCGGGGGGGTTTTCTGATAGATGTTTTTTTTTCAGTTACAAGTGTATACAGGTCGTTATCGTTAGTAATTTTTTTTAAAGACGAATTTGCATCAAGGTTTTGACAACGTTTTGCAGTGACTGTACAAAGCCGGCTTCGAATCTTATTGAATACGAGTCGAGCGAAAAGGGCATTTTATTTCGCTCTGAAATCGGTATTAAACTTTTATTATCGTTCGCCCAGCCTTCGAAATACGGAATACACGTACGCTTTCGCTAACACGTTTACCAGATGTTATTAAACTAAGTGCCATAGAAAATTTATTGTGAGTAATTTCTGTATGCAGAAGGGAAATTCAGTTAAAATTTCATGACTCAACAAAAAAAATTTTTTTTGCTCCTCTTACGTTGATGATGGAAAATTGTTGAATTGAATCGAGAAGAGAGTGTTTCCCGTTGGTGCGTAAAATATAAGATTCTCATTGTGCGGTTGATCAATACGAGATTGTGTTCAGACTATACGGTCTCAGAAGTGTTATAGTGACTACCAATCAGTTTTTGTGCCAGTTAAAAATGGGTTGCAATACGAGCCAAGAACCAGCGCCAGTATCCGTTGATAACGATGCTAATGCAACGGATACCGGTAATGGCGGTGTCAACGCTGAACCGGAAATGAAAAAGGAAAGTGGTGAACAGAATCACAAACCACAGCCGAATGAGACACCAATGATGAACGGAGAACCACTGGGGAAAGATGAAGGTAAGCATTCACGATTTGAAAACTAAACACAAGAACTTTGTGATGGATCAATTTAATCATTTTGCTTATACGACACATCAATTAATATATCCAATATAGCCGTCAGAATGACGAAGAGAAGAAAATTTGCGATTAAATTTGTCATGTCAACGGAAGATTTCGTCATCCAAGGCCTAATATATCAGTACAAGGAATTTTATGTCATTTGCACAATGAATTTCGGTTAGATTAATGACTCTGACTCACATCGGTGTATTATGTTGTTGGGAAATGTTTTCCCTATATAGTCCCAAGGTGCGGTAGTACTTTATGGCATATTTATGGCACGCTACCACGATTCTCATGTGGTCTTGATATAAGATTAAAAAAAGCAACAGTTCTGTGAATAGCTGACAATTTGTATCGGTTGCTATGTCGGTTCGTTTTAGAGATATGAATGGCTGGAGTAGCGAAGACGTCGTATACATAAAAAGATGGATTCATTACATTAAAGTGGGAGCGTAAAATGGAAAAAGTTGTTGTTCATAAAATACGTTCGTCCTTAGGGGGGAGAGATGTCTAAATCGGAAAAGTCATGAAAAAAGAATCTGGACCAAATTCGAAAAAAAATGCCGAACATCTTTTGTGAACAACCCAGGGCCTATTATTGGAAATTTGTAGAGTGGACATTTCTACACTGTCAATACCGTTAGGAATAATATTATCGTTCATAAAACTATATTATTACGCGCGTCTGCCGATAGTGATTAGATGATTGTTAAAGCCAAAGTGTCCCGTCATTACCCCTGTTCCCTGTATAGTTTTTGAGTCTCGTCCTACTGATGTTTAATAAAAACTTGGAGTTGTTTCTGCTGATTTATATGCAATTTTTGGCTTGTGCACAGTTCGTATTATCTGCCCAGAACTTAATGAATCTGATGTAATTTTTTGTCTAATACAATTGTATGGAGTACCCGTTACAGGTTCGGGACCTATAAAATCTCTTTGTGCACCATTTTTCGCTAAAATGTCCGCTTCCTCATTTCCTTTAATTCCAGAGTGTCCTGACATCCATATTAGTTTTACTGTGTTTCTCTCCGCTAACTTATTTACACGGTGGGGTTGAACAAAACTTAAATAGAGTCGCGATACCACCTCTGATTTTTTTCATGCTCTTATTGAGGGACTCGAGTACTATAAGGAAATACATTCAGTTCGCGGATCCATCCAGCCGTTTTGGAGAACCGGCACTAATGGCCGTGCGGGACCGACGAGTCAATTTGAATACAGATTGTTATCGCAACGGATATAGTGACTAATTCTAAGCTAATTCGTGTTGAAATGGCTTCCCTCGACAACTTGACCACGTAGCTACAGCCAGCTTAAATAAAAAATTCGACATCTTTGAATGGTGATATGTCCAAGATGAAGAGAGTTTGAAACTCTTTGAATGGCGATATTAGTAGAGGATCCCATGCTCTATTAAACGCCGAGAATGGATTTTACAAAATTTGTCTGAATTGTACAATATTTGAAAAAGTTTATTTTCACCATCCCCGGCGAAACTTGAACTCATCTGCAATACACAGATTGATCATGTCTGCAACAAATAATAATGCCTGATCAGCCTGCAGTCTTACCTTTACAACGATACCACACTCGCCATATCAGTTTCACAACAAGTATCTGTTACGACATTTTGTTTGCAGCAAGGTCACTCTACGACGAAATTTTCAATTTACTATCTATCTTCAAGTGCCCGTTCATTTGGAATGAGTGGAATTGTTATGCACTCTTTATAAATAAATGGTATAAGTTATTTGCAGCAATTCTTACATTAATTACGTGTATCTGGAGTCGGTTAAAGCTGATTTCCACATATTTTTGGGTTAAATTTCCTCTAACGGCTAACGAAATCAGCTTTAATCGACTCCAGATATACGTAATTATCGTAAAAAATGCTTTAAATAACTTATTAATGAAGAATGGAGAACAATTCCACTTATCCGAAAGGAACTGGCACTTGAAGATAGATGATAAATTGAAAGTTTTGGCGTAGAGTGACCTTGCTACAAACAAAATGTCGTAATAGATACTTGTTGTGAGGCTGGTATGGCAAGTGTGGCATCGTTGTAAAGCTTAGACTACAAGCTGATCAGGAATTATTGTTTTGTTGCAGACAGAGTCAACCTGTGTATTACAGATGAGTCGAAGTTTTGTCGAGGATGGTGAAAATAACATTTTTCAAATATTGTACAATTCAGACAAATTTTGTAAAATCCATTCTCGGCGTTTATTAGAGCATGGAATCCTCTGCCAATATCGCCATTCAAAGAGTTTCAAACTTTCTTCGTCTTGGACATATCACCATTCAAAGATGTCAAAGTTTCGACTTAAGCTGGCTGTTGCTACATGGTCAAGTTGTCGAGTGAGGCCATTTCAACACGAATTAGCTTAGAATTAGTCCCTCTATCCGTTGCGATAACAATCTGTATTCAATTTGACTCGTCGCTCCCGCACGGCCATGATTGCCGGTTCTCCAAAACGGCTGGATGGATTCTTATTCTCTCTACTTTAGTTTTTCTCGTAAATACTATCATCTTAGTTTACTTTTGATGATATCTTTTCATCAGAATCCTTTTTGAAAAATGTACGACCGCAATAATGACGACGAATGTGTTAGCTTTAAATAAAAATTAGTTTTAGTCGTTTGACCAGCTCTGAGAAACCTAAGCAGTTGATGGAAATTTCGTTAAGAGGAATCTTCTTCTTCTTCTTTTTCAGCCTGTTTCTATCCACTGCTGGATGTAGGCCTCTCCAACTTCTTTCCATTTCGTACGATCCATTGCCATTTGCTGCCAGTTTGTACCTGCAATATTCTTAATTCCGTTTGTCCACCTCTCTGGTGGTCTGCCTATAGCTCGTCTTTTATATGGTCGCCAGTTCATGATCTTTTTGGTCCAAAGTTCGTCTGTCCTTCTTGCAATATGTCCCGCCCAGCTCCATTTCAGAGATGCTATTCTTTCCATGACATCAACGACCCTGGTTTGTTGTCGAATCCATTGATTCGTCATTCTGTCTCTGAGTGTTATTCCAAGCATACTCCGTTCCATGGCTCTTTGAGTCACTCTCAATTTATCTTCGGATGCTTTCGTTAAAGTTAACGTTTCCGCTCCATAAGTGAGCACTGGAAGGACACAAGTGTCGAAAACTTTGCGTTTCAGACGAGGAATCTACACATGGCTTGTTTGGGGGCAAAATTATTATTATTCCGATGATAATTTTGGACTCGCATCCTTTTTGGAAAAAGTACGAACATCGTCTGGTCTTAAAATGTGTTAGCTTTCAGTAAAAGTTTAAATGTTTGTGGTGATGTAGGCGTCAGTGCGTGAAAACTCACTATTTCACGAAAATTGACGACATTCGTCGTCGTTATTCCGGTCGTACTTTTTTCAAAAAGGATTCTGATGAAAAGATATCATCAAAAATGAGATACGAGACACCCAAATGAGGGCTACAATTTTAGCTAAGCACCGATGCCTTTTAAAATCTATCATAACGAAATGATGCCCTTTTCATGTACCACGTGCTCTATGTATCAGGGCACCAAAGAAAAAATTCAACATTCGAGAAAAGTTTTGATGTGACCTTAATTTCACTTTCATTCCCCCCGATCGAATGTTAAAGGTGGCAACATAATATTACAGCACAAATCTAGATCACATCGTGGATAAACTAGTGTATACATCATGAAATGTGAAACTAACATATTTTGTACATCAAATTAGTGTTTTCAATTATATGTGGTTCGTGCATGCTTTGAAATTAAGCTAAAATTACATCCAAGATATTTATTAAAAATACTTTCAAATAACCGCACGTATTGGGTACCTGGACTACAGAAACAATTATATAAATACGAATTCAATCAACGTTTCCCAAAAAAAGGAAAAATATTAATTTCGTCGTAGACGATAGACCTAAATATCTAAATGTCATTTATAATACGGGTCAGGTGTTCCGGTGATACAGGTGTTATACACGTTACAGGTAGTAATAGAATTATTAATTTAACGTGTAAATAAATAGTAGTAATGAACATATGTTTCAGAGACGTCAAGCAACCCGCGCGCACTCTGTGTAGTGCCATGCTAGAGGTGAGCGGGCTACCTGAAGTCGGCCAAAAACCCGGCCCGACCCGAACCCGACCCGGCCCAAACCCGAACCCGATTCAAGTTTAACGGGCTTCGGGTTGTTCGGGTTCCCAAAATTCAATTCGGGTCGGGTTCGGGTCGGGCAGGGTTTTAAATTTTAAATTCGAAACCGACCCGAATTAAAGTTTTCTATGTAAAGTCACAGCGTCGGACACTTATATGTGGATCTAACTTAGGTAATTTCGTTTTTCTTGGAAGAAATTCAAGAAACTGTTTCAAAATGAAATATTTTTTTGCGTTTTCTACATAATTTTCTATTTTAGCGCGTTTCAGTATCTTTCGGGTCTCAGTATCTGTCAAGTTTCGGGTTATGGGGTTTCAAAAATTTAATTCGGGTCGGGTTCGGGTCGGGCCGGGTTTCAGTATCTGTCGGGTTTCGGGTTCTTGGGTTTTAAAAATCGATTCGGGTCGGGCACGAGTCGGGTCGGGCTTTGAAAAAACATACATATACATATATCGCTTATAATGTGTAATAATAGCGAAATAATAGTCGCTTTACAATACTTTGTCTATTCGATCATTTGAAATGCCATCCACGTTAAAAAAATCCAAACAAATGAACGAAACATTTAGCGAAACTTAAGTGAGGTTACGTCTGAAAGTACCGTAACTTGAGGATGATCTATTGTACGAAGTGTTGTAAAGTGACTCGTCAACGTAACCTCACTAAAGTTTTCGTTGAGTTGTCTTCAACCTCAATCGATTGACCCTTATTCGACGAAATTCCATACATTTTAAACCTAGAAAGTATTAGACGCATTAGCCCCTACACCCCGTGTAAGTCTCAAAGCAAATAAATTCACTGACTTCTATTGTTCGTATCGGATGGTAAAATTCCTACACCCAACCAGCTACACCAACAACAATATTAAAGGATCGTAACATAACCACTTCGTGAAATATTTATGAAACTATCGATTGATATTTGAATCGATATTCGATGAAAGTGTGCACTTGAATAAATAAGTTTTCAAGACCACTGGTGAATGCGTATCAGCTGTTTCTCGTGGGAAAGAATGCATAATGGGATAATAAGCACCAAAGTAAAAGTTTTTTTTTTGTAGAAAACACCCCGCGATATTATACACTCAGTCAATTCGCTAATGGATTTATTAATCATCTGATTTTTCGTTTGAATAGCTGTGTATGTTGTCCATAGTATACTTATTGAGTTTGATTAATAGAAAATGTTTACCTATAGTCCTTCAATGAATTGAGTAATTATGTTGATAACATCTGAGCATTTCGGAGCATTGAACTCCATTTAGACATTGTTTTTCCACGTTCATTGACATCGATATCCGTACTACTACTATGGTGCTTAGCCGATAGTCTACCTCTATGGCTTAGCCTAGCGGAATGCGGAATAAGTCAGAACTTTAGAAGAGTTTGTAAGGGATAGTTTCTATGGATACATTTTTGTGACACAGCTGAAAGGTCAAACAAATCACACAATTTGTTCGGTTCAGTGTGACTATGAACATAAAATAGATTCACCATTCACAGAATGATTCGGGAACGAAAATAGTTCAAGGCTGGTAGAATGAACCGAAACGCACTATTGATTTGTCTGGCATTATCAGGTATTCTGCTGTTGCTATTATATCCTTCTTCACTCGACAACTTGTTGTACTCTTCAATCTGTAAAATATTCAGAGATCCAGAAGCGTTTATGTTGTGCACATTTATATATGTACGAAACAGAATCTTCGTGAATACAGTTAATCTCGACATAAAATATAGCTTGAATTATTCGCACCCGGATGGTGAATATAAAAACAAGACAAAAAAACGAAAGGAAAAAAAATTGGAAGCCTAAGTTAATATCACAGCCTCCCTGTATATTTAGATAAGGAGGATAACCATATCCATTCGCTAGGGAATGAAGTGACACGAAAATCCGAAAGCTGAGTACACTTTCTTTACATTTCGTTGAATGACTTAACGTGTACTTTCTTATGTCTGCTTTTTTGTTTTTTTCTGTTTGATTCCTACAGTTCTACACGTTACATGTGTACGTGTACATACGTTATCCTTAAAAACAACCGAAAGTTTTTGTCTTCTAAACATTAGTACATTACAACACTGGTCAAGAAAGTTGGTCACTGCAACATGAGTATGTGATGGTGAATATTGCTTCCGAAACGAGTGGAGTTGAACGAGTACAAAAAATGTATCAAATTTTCTACGATATGGTTTATGGTAAGTGGTGGTTGAACAATTGAACACGTAAACATTTAATTTCAGTGAAAGTTAGCTGTACATTTCATAAATTTGAATAAGCTAAGCTAATAATGCTATGTGAGATAATATATGGCACCATTACTTATCGAAAACGCGTAAAACGTTACAGTGACTAATCACCCAATTGTAGCCTTTCTAATGACACCCCACACGACCATGTACATTTCGTACACCGTGAGAAATTTCTGTAAGAAAAGTGTAAGTTTTCAGGTTTTTTTCGGTTGAAAATTTCAACTGTACATATCTCAATGTGGATGAATCTTAAACCCAATAAGACCCTATTTGCCCCGAAAGTACATGCAATTACCTTTCAAATGACACCCCACACGACCTTGCACGTCCCGTGTAACTTGAGAAATTTCTATAAGAAACGGACATGTTTTCGGTTTTTTAACACCTCACACTAGACACACAAGCTTCGAAGAATTTTTTTAAAATTGGTTTTGGCTTCTAGGGTCCAATACCTTTCTAGGCCCATATTAAAAATTCCACTGAAAAATGCGTCCGATTTCGATCTTCTGTTTTTCAAAAGAATCCGTCTGTATTGGTCCTACGTTGAAAGCTAATGTCACTCGCAGCGCAGCATCTCTCAGAAATGGTTCATTACTTCTCCACATTTCAGCTTTTTCACAATTTTCATTCCGTCTCGTCAAAAATGACTGAGGGATAAATAATTGTAAATTTGGTTGACAAAGGATTTTCCAGAAAAGAAAACCTCCGAGGTTTTCCTATGATTTAGGAGGATTTTATTTACCATTTTTGCTGCATTTTCATTGTTAAGTGATGTATTGTTGCTGGACGTCAAGAATGTCAAAGCCCTTACTTTACTATTGATGTTATGACGTTGAGGTAGTATAGTATGTTACAGCTACGTGCATGAAATATATAACGAGAAACGTACGTAGATGAGCGCTTGCTCGAGTGGTGGTATAGTGCATTTAGAGTCATTGTAGCTGTATTATATTTTACTATACACGCTAGATGGTGTTTGTGCAAACGTCAAGTAATGTTCATTCCCAGCTTATGTGATGTTCATTCGTTGTTATGTATCGCCATTACATTCAAACCAATACACTATCGCACGTATAGTAAAATGGATATACCGTACCTTCCATATGCATAGTAACGTCAATATACCGACCGCGTATGCGATAAAAGAAATAAAATTCATTCCACCAGAACACGCAATACATATTTTATGAAGTAACAAAAACGAAAATGTTTTTCCAAGAGTATTGTTGATTGGAAGCGACATTTAGCAGTAGAGACCGGTATAAAAGTAAAGCTCTTATGTTGGTGCATTTTAAAAATTCTTATCTTATGTGGCTTTTCTTGGCACAAAATAGTCCATTACAGAGTGGTGATCTTTTGGTTCTGGTAAATAAAAAGTAAGCCGACGACGTCTAAACTATATCTTCCCATGGATGTGAGACCACCAATCTACAAATTTTATTTAGTTTTGTAATCCTTTTGGGAGAATCCATAAATCCAGACCTCATTTTTCGAGTTTTTCTGCCCTTCCTTTACTGCTCGTTAATTTTCCTACGCTTTCAACATGTTTGTCTCGATAGACCCATACTGCCTCTAACCCCGAGGATCTGAAAGGATTTATGAGTGTCGTTTACATATTGAATTATTTAAATTGTTCTCTCGGTCCACATATCCATTCGTAGTGTTCGTTTTCGATTGTATAACATTCGAAGTTTGCATTAATTCAGTTTGTTCATTAAATTTGCTCCCACCAAACCGACAATGCTCGACATACGAAAAAAAAACCGCAAAATATAATTCGAGTAAAAGCATTTTAATAAGGCGTCTCATGTTTGTTGTATAGAGCCGTTTTATGCGAATAAATTTTCACTTTGTACTTTTACTGTTACTTTTTGGCCATTACTTCGGGGTCATTCATAAATGACGTCCACTACTTTTGGTCAGTTTTAGACCCCCCCTCCCCCCTCGTCACGCAAAAGTGGTCAAATTTGACCCAATTTTGTATGGAGTGTCCGAAATCGTAGACCCCCTCCCCCCTCAGTACCGGACGTCATTTATGAATGACCCCTTCTTAGTGTATCAAAGGGATTTTCATTCCCAATTTTTTTTTATAACTTCTCAAACCCCGCAACTGTTGTTGATAATACATTATGAATGCTTTTGCCCTTGTTCGCTCTCGTTATGTGGTTCCCTTTTTTTTCTCGAAGGGAGTTTGAAGTGAATTCTTCTTGTTGATGTTTATTTAATCTTTGTTTGGGAGATACACAAATAATGTTATAGAACACTGAAGTGCTTGTGGAGTATAGCTTGTTAGCGTGTAAATATCGTAAAAGTGTGGTTTGTTCTTCGGGTGGAATAGGTATAAGAAATAGAATTGTTTGGAACCCATGACTTGTATTGATTTCTTTTCTTCATTGTTGATACAATGTCGTGTTGAGTGAGGCTCTACTGATATGAGTAGGGTGGTTTAATCAAAAAAGGTAGATTTGATGAATATTTTGGTAGCGTAAATAATGTTGGCGATCCGTCTTCATTTTTAGTAAATTATTTACGCATTTTGTGCGAAGAATACATTTTCGTACGATTTATGGGTCTGGTAAATTTGTAGCACCAGCATAACCGAAAAGTTTATTTGATTTTTAATATTAAATAAACTCTGATTTCCGTATGAAGTAAGTAAAGTCATTTCGTTGGACCCGTAAGGAGTTGGTAGCTGAGATTTGATGTTGAAGTGTCATGAAGCGGGCTCGGATTTTTTTTTCTAAAATTTTCTTTCCTAAATTTTTTGGATCAATTGTTCGTTCATAAGACTTTTGCGTTGAGGCACAGAATGCGTCACCTTCAGCGATATCACTTATTTTGTAAGTAGAAACAAGGACTTGCGTCACACTTTCACTCTTTATGGTTTTTTGGCGGATTCATCTATTTCAAAATGTATAAAAATCCTTTTCTTCATACAAATTACCAAGTTTTGAAATTTAATATATTGGCCAAATCTTAACTTAATGTGGCGTGTGATAGCTCGTCAAAAAATTCATTTTTATCGACTGGAAATTTCGAGTTCCAACTAGTGAATGCAATACCGTACCGTTATAATAAAAAAGTCCCAAAAATCTATCGAAAACTTTAAAGTAACCTTTCGCTCGGACTGTATTGCAATTTTTCTTAAAGTTTTCACATTTTTCTTAAAGATGAACAAGGTCGGGGCAGTCCGAATCTTTGTTTTTGAAACCCGAGCCCGCCCGAGCCCGACTAATTTTTGAAGCCCGGACCCAAGCCCGGTCGGCCCGGGCTGGGCCGGGTCGGGTAGTTGATTTTCGGGCGGCCCGCACATCTCTCTATAAACACGGGTTCCAATACCGGTATTTTCGGCATTTAAAAACAGTTAAACTCATGTGTTAATCAAAAAAATATGGTGTCCACGTCCACAGTGAAGATAAACTGTAATGTTACTCGGTCGATTCGAAAGTCTGAAGTCTAGATGTAACTTTGGTCTTTCTATTTTTTACAGAAATATAAAAATCTCCACAAAAAACGCCGTTTTAAACAATTTTGTCAGGGTCCTATGAAATAGTTATTTATGCAACCGAGTGAGAATGCAAATCATGTGTCTCAAAAACATTATCACCGAGGTTTCCTCATATCATACGACGAAAGGTTCAGTTTTCTATCTAAATATTTCCTATTTTCTTCTTAGGTTAACAAATAACAATTTCCTTTTACAATTTAGCCTGTTGATTAGTTGTCACGACAAAGACAAATTGATTTTTCACAACACAGGTGAGAAAATAGTAATTTTCTTCCCGTCAGATGAAATATTGGTGTTTAACTCAGAAAATATTTGGAAATAGCATTCGTTGAGGGCATGGCTTCCAATGTAAATCTACAATAAGTCAAATGCCCTGAATGCTAGTTTAAGAATGATTTAATTTTCAACAAATTATTCACAATAACAGCATTTTCTGGGGTGACTTGCGGCTAGAGCGTAGCACTCAAATGGGGGGGGGGGTTGGACAAAAGCGTACGCTTCAACATTTTTGAAATTTTCTCCATACATTTTCGCGTGCAAGGGGGGAGGGGAGGGAAATTTCGAATTTGGTGCGTGCGTAATTTGTGAATGGACCCTTCAAACCATAAGTCAGCTGCAAATTCAAAATGTAACATAACACACAATAACCAAATCAAAGGCAGCGTTGTGATTGGTCAACTCGCTTTTTCTTTCATATAAAAGTGCGTTTAAATTCTGAAGCGCACTTAGAGCGTGAATCGCAACGCTCTCAAACACACACACACACACAGAAATTCAGCAGCCCATTGATCCATGCTCATTAGACTCCTGTGGAAACCGCTCGTAGTATCTAAACCAAAAACCAATTCGACAATTTCGCATTTCGTCTCTAAATAGTCGATTGGCTTTTCTCGAGCACGTTTCTGTCAGCAGCACAGCTTTGTAAACAAAATGTATTACTGCATTTGTTTTAATAGAAGCGTTGACATAAAAGACCATACTCAATTTTTGATGTCGTTGTTGGAACACATAACATATAACTAGCCGTCGACAAATCTTTCCAATCCACTTTGGAAATTCTCAAATAACATCTGAGGATATTTTGGAATATTAAACGAACGTTAATCCGTTCCTACTGCACGTGCACACAAACGGCTCAATATATCACATCGGAAGAAACATTTCTAATTTCGCATCACGAAAATCGATCCCTATGTCAACGTTGAACCCAAAAATATTTTTTGTGAACCAATTTCACTCGAACGAGAAATATCTCGAATCAATGTTTGAATCAAATTTAATTGATACGTTCCAATGTAGTATATTATACCAGCAAAATGCAGGTGATTTGCTGTTAACTACATTGAGTAAATATTTATCGAATAGCTTTACATAATGAGAAAGCTATATCGTTGATATCGTACGAAATATTCAGTTGCTCTATAACATTGTTCTAGTGATGTATCACTTCATGTAAACACATGTAAATATAACATGAAAAACAGTCACATTCACAATAATTCCTATTTAACGTTAACTCTAACAACTAATGCTAAAACTAGCAAAAACGATATTGTGGAAAATCCATAAAAAAATATCAACGCGCCGGCGTACAACGCGCCACATGAAGAAAAGTGAAAATTCAAAAGCCACAAGCCCGATAAATAACGAACTCCCAATCATTTGTGTGCGGGTTGTGTTCAGAGAACGTTGTGTGTTCCAAATCATTGTATTGTCACTGAAGAAGCGCTTGTGAAAAATCCGGTACTTCAAAGAGCCTTGTGGATTATAAAAAGGTTTTGTATGGATTATATTATGTATATGGATTATGTGTGCTAGAAAATGCTAGATAATTTAAGTGATGCCTAATTAGACTGAATGTGTTGATTGGAAAACTTCAGTCAATTAGATTGTTTTGGGGAGAAAAATAATTTAAAATTTAAATACAGCAAATCGAGTCTGATTAGACGTTTTTTTTTAAGATTAATTTAGTTTTAAGATTTTTTTCAAATTGTCTCATCCAGCATTAATGATCAAACGAATCTGGTAATCGATGCTGGAACTAAACATTGCATATAGAAAAACAACTCAAATATCTCTCATCACTTAATAAACATTAAGCCACTTAAAACATTCATTAAATTTATTATGTGGCTCGGGATATTGAATTTTGTTTCTTTTTTTCTGTGTAAACAGGATGGGACGAAAGGTTGAAAAAAAAAACTTTTCAATTTCATTTTTCTATTTATTTTAATTGCATGAGAAATCTTAAGAGGAAATGTCTGTAAACAATGGAACGGAGTTCTTTTTTCATCTTTTTTTTTTGGTTTAACGATTTCACAAACAGATTTTTTTTCTGCCATTCGGATAGGTAAACAGGTAGAGCAAAATGGTTTTTTTTCTCTTCGTCTGATGTTAATGTATATTAAGATCGTACGTTGATTCAGAGATTGTTTTCAATCAGATTAAATAGAAAGAACTTAGCAAATTAATCGGATAATGTATTTATCACGAATGATGTTGACTTTAATTGAGCGAGAATTGACACGGAAATAGAACGAAAAGAATTGTTATTTGTTCACCGAGGGGGAAATTCCAACAAGAGCGAAAGTTTGCAGACAAAGCAATGCGATAGCTCCAATTCGCTTGAATATGAATATCAATTATTTTCAACTTTTTTCAAAAACAAAACAGAGTGTAAATTACATAGGGAAAAAAGTCTTGTCCACCCCATGGGAAAAACAAGAGGTTAGAAAATACAAATTTTCTCACCTGACCTGTCCACAAAGACACAGCTTCTCATTTCTCTAAGTGGAGAAAATAGGGTTATTCACGCCGCACGGATGAAAAAGAATTGTCTTTTGCACGAGTGCGTAAATGTGACGTTCGTACAAATAAACGTCCCACTGCTGTACATAGAATTTCGTCCCTAACTTGGCTTCGCCTCGGATTGTTAACTTTCAAAATCGTGAAAATTAGCGAAATCATTTTCATGAGTGCAGGCAATAACTACTCAAGGCACATCCATTAATCATGTCAACTTTTTCTTGATTTGTCAAACTCCTTCCACCTCTACAACAGAGGAAAATACCCTTTACTACGTCATTTGGTTTGTCTTTCATTTCGTTATATTTCTTAAATTGGAGAACTTGAACATATAAAACAAAGGGTTGCGAAAATACAGCACATTTACGGAATTCGGTACTTTTTGATTCAATCTTCGACCAAACCGGGTCAATAAAACACTTTTCTTTAAATAGTGCAAATTACTTTATTTAATATACCACGGTTTCAAGTGCTAAGCAGTCATCATCAGGGTTCTTTTTTGATTCATACAGCAGTTAAGTGTGTCCTAAGTTGTACAAATAATGGTTATTTGTTTTAGGGGGAAAATTAGGTAATTCCAACAAGAGCGAAAGTTTGCAACCGGAGCGAAGCGAGTTTTTATCCACAAAACAAACACATCAATTTTGTTTCAACATTTTTCAAAACCAAAACAAAGTTGTAAAGAGAAATAAACTCTTGTTGACTCTATGGTAGAAACAAGAGGTCAGAAAATAAACATTTTCTTACCCGGACTGTCATCAGATAGAGTGTCAACAAAACGACATCTTCTCACCGCATTTGAGTGGAGAATATAGGGCTATTGACACGGATGAAAAAAAAAAGTTTCTTGTGGAACATACCTGGTGTACTATTCGAGGCGTATATACATTTTTAAACGGGTCAATTTTTAGATATACTTTTTTCCCCTTGTTACTCTCTCAAAGTTTTATTAATAGTCTCGAATTGTAGGAACTGATCAATTTTGAATGAGTGAACTATTTTCCAATTACTTTCAATGAATAACTCGCTTTCTATTATTATACCGACCGATATGTAGTTATATGCGAAATCGATTCTTTTTCATTATTTTCGGTTTTATGGGAAACAATTATGTTGGTTAATGTAAATTGAAAACCGAATAAATTGGAACGGATGTTTTGTATCAAAAGAAATGTTCGGTCGATACGAACATTTTTGCGGCTGCTAAGCTCGACCAAAAACAAAACAAAATATTTGTGATTTACCTTTCAAATACTGTCAAGGAAACTCTAATTTATTGGTGAACTAGTTAATGGACTTGCTTTTTCTGGTGATATTTGGTTTGTGGAAGTTTTGCGAAAATGTTCTTTCGCTGTTAGTGAAGCATGGTTTTACAAACGGCAACGTATCTGAATAATCGCTTGGGCTATGTTTATTTTAATCACCGCCTAGTATTTGTAGCAAAGTCTATTACTTTGGTTATTTTAGACATCAAGTTTCATCAGTTTCATCCAACGATTTATGCATTATATGCATCTAAAGGTTACAAATTTTGCACATTAGGGGCCATTCACAAATTACGCACGCACCAAATTCGAAATTTCAGACCCCCCTCCCCCCTTGCACGCGAAAATGTATGGAGAAAATTTCAAAAATGTAAGAAGCGTACGCTTTTGTCAAACCCCCCCTCCCCCTTAAGAGCGTGCGTAATTTGTGAATGGCCCCTTATAAGGCGGTGGAGGCTGAGTGGCACAAAATGAATTTTCAAAAGACTATATTTTTCAGCTTTTTATCCCTAGTTATATAAAATCCATTCCAAAACTCATGATAAAAGTAAAAAGTCAGGTTTTCGAGTGATTATTAACCTCGGCTTCGCCTCAAATCATCAAACTTCACTCGGAAACTGGACTTTTCAACTCTTTATCACTTTATTTCAACATATTTGTGGACTTACATTTTACTAAAGTTCATTACGAGCGCAAACTTTTCACCTATGCTAATCATCTGTTATCGACAACGACGACAACAATTAGCGATGACGTCTGCTTTATGCTCTCCTACATAGCAACTAATGTTTACCTTAACTAATGAAGTAGAAGATCTTTGTAACAAACCCTATGAGATATAAAGTAGCAGATTTGTTGAAAATTTCATCATGAAATTTTCATAGTACGTTTGTCGTTTGTAAATTTTTTTAATTTTTAGACCCGTACGAAGTACTGTGGTCTTATAGGTTTACGCATACGTTTGTAACACGTCGAATTGGACTCCCTGAGTAAGAGGAAACCTATTGTGGTTGTCTAGAGATGCCAAATCAGTGAAAAAAAATGTCCGTCTGTCCGTCTGTCTGTCTGCACGATAACTTGAGTAAAACACATCCGATTTTGAAAATTCTTTTTTTCCCGTTTGGTAATGTCAAAAGACAGGCTAAGTTAGAAGATGAGTGTTTTTGGATCGACCCCTCCCGAGCTGTGGCCCAATAAGTGCTTTACGGTTTTTCGAAGATATCTCCAGACATTTAAGCACTACTCTTGTCAGTGATACGTCAAATAAAAGGTATTTACAATACCGATCGACAAAAAAAAGTTTATGGAAATCGGATTACCGACTCGTGAGTTAGACCCTTTGGTGTGAAACAGGCACAGGGCGGCAAGCAGTTTTTGCTTGTAGGTCGGCCAAATTTGAACATATTTCGTCCGTTTTAGCTTTATTAGATAGGTATTGACCGTACCAATCAGGGAAAAAAAGTTCATGAAATTATGTTCTCCGGAGCGTGAGCTAGGTCTCTTGAAGTGAGCTCTTATCTGACTACTCGGAAGTACAGTGAACGTGGTGTATTTTGACAATATCTCGAGTAAATTTTGACCGAATTTCATGATTTTTTTTTTGTTTGAAAGGTATTAACGAATGTAAAGCGTCGGTACTATTTCCGGTCTCCTAACAAAATGGCTGCCGGCGGCCATATTGGATTTTAATAAAAGTGATATATCTTGGGAAAAATGGTACTTAGAGAGTTTCTGTTAACATGGAAATAATTTGTTATGTGTGTGGGGTGTTTCAGGCATTCCATATATGGACATCTATATATATATATATATATATATATATATATATATTCACCTATATTGAGCTATATACAGGCATGTAGACCTATATAATAGCAAATTCATTTGTGGAATGTTTATTTATAGTGAAATATAGGTAAATATAGCGGTATATAGCTGGTTAAATAGGAATTTATGAAATTTGTCTTCGTACGGGGCTGTCTATATTGCCTCCGGCAATTTATTTGTTGATGATAACAAGGCAAACAGTGGATAATGTAAGTGATTTTAAAGGGAGAATGTTTTTCAGCAGAGAAGAAAATGAAGTAAGAGAAATGAAGAGTTTCACATTAAAGGCTTTTGATACGAATAGGTGTTTCGTACGGGTCGGCGTTAGCTATGTTTTATTTATTTATTTATCGATCCTTTCGACCCAATAACATATTAATCATTTACAAATCAATCTTAAACAGAACTTGTAAATAAAAAAAATTCAAATCTCATATCCATTTTCCATTCCAATCACTACTGATCCAAAACCATATTTATTCCGATGCTGATGCCCAAATTCTTGAACGACCTAAAAGAATCATCAAAAATGTACTTGTCGTGATGATCTTGCATTCTATTTAGCGGCACATTCTGTTCGGCATTACTTGAATATGTTGTTGTGTAAAAAATCGGTCTGTTCATCCCAAGATTCCTTCTGGTCAGTCTACCACAATCGTGATACGTAATCCACTGGTTCAAAGTCGTGTCCATGTGGTGGTGAACGATCTTGTAAGGAACGATTTCATCATTTACCAATCGTCTTCCCTAACATGTTTCCCTAATCGTTTAGTAATTCTTTCTATTTCGATTCAATTCTAAATTATCATCCGCGAAATCAATGCGAGTTAAACGATAATATGTTAAAGAGAGTTTTGAATATGAGTCCTTCGAAATAACTCACCAAAAGAAAATAGGAACCACCTCAGATTCGATCCGATTTTTATTTACAAGTGCCCAAATTTTATACCCAATATGAATTGCTTTATTGAATGAGAATATTAAAAAAAGTTAATAGCACAAAACAATCGAAGATTATCGCTTGTCAGATCGGAAAACATTTGCATTTATCATGTAAATTGTGCGTGATAGATGGAATACAAATTCAAAAGCAGGAAGCAAAACAGCATTTGACCATGAAACGGATGGACCGAAAAAAGGAAGAACATAAAGTATTTCCAAACGAAATGTGTATTCATGAATAAAAGGCGAAATTATGCTTACGAAAATGAAAACATAAATTACAAAGATCATATATTTTATGGCCCATTTAATACGATTTCGTGGCACAAAGAACATGAACATTTTTTCGTCTTATATGTTTTATGTATTTCCTCTTCTGGTATTGCAACCGTTTTCTGCTGGTTTTTATTCCGCAGTTTTATGGTAATACAGAACAGTCGTCTGAAATTTCATTTTTTTTTGCAAGACTCACAAAAGAATCAGATAAACTTAAAATAATCAAATTTTTCGTAAATCCTACTTAAGCCAACTCACAATGACGGCACTCTGAATTCACTCAGAATTTTCTATTTCAAAAATGGAAGAAAAAAAATATTTTAAATTAGCGAAATAAGTTCAATACTTGACAGACATATTATGTATATTAGTACCATCCAATCATCCCACTAGACGTGTATTATTCGTCTCAGCTCATCTCCGTCCCATGGAGCATATAGACGACCTGGTGTATACTCTGTGTATTTGTGTCTATACGGACGTGTTTCTGTTCTGACGTGTTATAACAATGACCCAAAAGATTATATTTCGGTTCGGTGAAGTGAATGTGCTTGTGTTGAATGGGAAAATCGTATCGATCTTGATAAAGAAGCCAATCTTCTCTTTTTATTGGTGTATGAACAAGAGTATATTACATATCGGATGATAACATCTAAAATTTCCGGCAAAATGTCTAATATTTTCTTTCTTCTTTTTTTATTACATATTTTTGACTAGATAAGGATATGTTTTTGTATATATATGAGAACGCGTCGTACAGGCTCGGACTGGCCATACCGAGGGGTAATCCCATAATAATCCAAAAAATCGAGCTTTCACCTGTTTGTCATTTGTTGTAAGCTCGCTGCGAATTTTAGGTTGCAAACATAAGGCAGGACAAAACACTCAACTTTGAAACGTGTGTAAGTGAAATTCATAAAAAACTAAATCACTGTAGGTATAACCCAAGTGGAAGGTAAAGCATTTGATCTTCTTCTTCTCATTCGAAAGAAATGTCGTACGATTTCGCAAAGATTCGCAAAATCTCGTTAAATTACTCCAAACTTGGTAAATTTCACAAATTTCGTCAAATTACACAAATTTCGTTAAATTTCACAAAATTCGTTAAATTTCACAAAATTCGTTAAATTTCATTAAATTTCGTTAAATTTCACAAAGTTCGTTAAATTTCGTCAAACTACACAAAATTCGTTAAATTTCAAAATTTCTGTAAATTTCACAAATTTCTGTAAATTTCACAAATTTCGGTAACTTGAACGAAAAAAGAAAAGTCGCGATTTCGCGTGGTTATTGACCTTGACTTCGCCTCGGATCAACAAAATGGTTCGTAGAATGTGTTAGCTGGGCTGTTTTGTACACAAGATGATTTGTCTTATTTCTATGGCTGTAATGGAAGTTTCACATTTATCGCTCCTCGGAAACAAATTTAAAATTACAAAATACAATTCGCATAGTCTCTCCTCAGCGCACTACTTCCTCCGTCATCTTCCAGCTACTGTACAATCTCACTGACCTTTAAGCCATCATGTCAACGTATTCACATATTATAGTCGCGCCGATTTGTGATGATCTGATATCACATCACTGTGATTCGAACAACAATCCGGCCGAATCCGGCCCTGGCGTCTTATATGCTTTCTGAACATTCACATCAATGTTTCGTCTCTGAAAATTTTCTTATCCGTCCAATGAATGGAAAAGTGTTGATCGTGAACATAATATACGACAACGTGATTCAATTAAGTCGTACGAATTCATCTCTTTTTTTGCGCTACTCCAAACTCGGTTCTCTGTGGTGTCCTTTCATTCATCGGATTTATTGTAGCATCAACGAAAAACTATTACCGCCCTACATATACTTAACACATTTGAACTACGTAATGGTTTTATTCATCCCAATAAACTGAAGATTTTCTTTTATGGTCAGGATTTATGTTGTATTATGGTCATCTGCAAATTTTATATCCGCTTTTCAGGGACATCGACACTTTGAGCATTTTTTATGGGTTTCATTTTGGGATTATTAATAGAGAATGTTTGCCGGGAAATGGAATATGCTTTGACAACTGAAAGAATATGAGCAGATTAACTAGACGACATTTACTTTATATTCGACCCTTCCTTCTGCTCTACCTTGTCTTATATTTCAAAGCTGTGAACCATTAGTTTAATTTCATTTCAAATCATCAGCAAACTGAATAAGAACGTCTTTCTCTCGTAAATTCCCCATACTACTGCACTATTGTTTTGGTCCGATAGAACAGTCATAGTTTTTTCATCCATGCGGCGTGAATGACCTTATATTCTCCACGTAAATACGGTGAGAAGATGGCGTTTTTTGACGTTCTATCTGATAACAGTTCAGGCGAGAAAATGTTTATTTTCTCACCTCTTGTTTACATGTGATGAACAAGAGTTTTTTCTCTTCGCAACTGTCACATTGATTTCGAAAAATGGTTAAACAAATCGATGTGTTTGTTTCGTAGATAAAAACGGTTATTCACGCCACGCACGGATGAAAAATTCTGTGTTCACTTCGGGGAAAAATAGGAAATTCTAATTCTAGCAAATTTTGTTGGCTCTTGCTGGAATCCCCAATTCTCTACCCTTGATAAGCAAATAACCATTATGCACGTCCGTATCAATGGTTCTGTACTTTCATTGGTCCGTATCAATTTCTGTTTGCTCAAACATTTTAAATGATGTTAGCAAACTCAATTAAAAATGTTCCGTTGTGTTCAGTGTAGCATTTTCCTTGAGATTGAGTTGCGTTGCCAAACATACCATCTTTACTATAAACAAACTACCACTCGATTTAATTAAACAAATTTAACCTGTCTGAATAAGTTATTGATCGATTCTCTCGTCGCTGACTATGTCTACAATGGCGAGCATTTCCTAGACGTTATAAATTAAAGTTTTACATTCGAACAACATCTAC
The DNA here is from genome assembly GCF_014529535.1 of Bradysia coprophila. Taxonomy (NCBI): domain Eukaryota; kingdom Metazoa; phylum Arthropoda; class Insecta; order Diptera; family Sciaridae; genus Bradysia; species Bradysia coprophila. The sequence continues at coordinate 308,937 of NW_023503927.1, read as the reverse complement.
ACTGCACATTTAGAGTCTTATGCAAATAAATGTTCAATTTTATCGAACCGAGTGTCGAGTTGCTAACACACCATAAATTTAGTGAGACAATTTATTGTTGGAAGGTTTGTGATTCAATTGATATGAAACAGTAGAATACAGAACGGTTTTGTAATGTAAATATAGATTTCATCAATACAAGAGACAGCAACATTTCAGAAAAGAGAAATTGGAAAACCGAAAACTTTAAGTTATGAATATTGGAGCAGAATGTAGGAGTGTCCGGAATTTCTTAAGAAATGGACGACCTACCAAATCATTTTACAAACACCAATCGTGTCTTGATAAAATCATTAAATCTATTACTTTTGTTGCTTACATCATTATTTAGTGTCTTGTACAAGCTTATACTTCAATAGTCTGAACGCTGTTGTTGTCGATAACAAATGACTAGTCGTTTCTAGCCCAATCTACTTCCACGATCTGAGTTGTGCACAATATTTTCTCAGCCTTAATTCAATGATTTCGATTTTAACTGAAAACTCTCTTGTCATAGAGTAACAATCAATGTTTTCGCCAATATAAAATCAGCATGCAAGCATAACGTTTCATTCGACAGTCAAGCTACGAGTTGATACCGAACCACTTTGCAAACAAGTAAAACAATACACGTTAGAGTTGGTGTTCTATCCCAATAAAATATTCTAAATGCGTCCATCATGGTGAAGAAGCTCTTTAAACATTTACCATTTCATGGGTTTCCTGGAAATTTACCAAAAATTATGTTTGAATGAGAGAAGATTTCAACGCAATCTTTATGTAGTTGCTATGCAAAATACTTTCTTTGTTTTAAGTTTTTTGCAACAAGCGCAAAGTTTTCGCAACTAAATCATCGTGTACCTTTATGTGAAATGGATCCCAGTGGATTTCCATCCCATTTAAAATTTAAATTCTCCTCTCCACTAATAAACACATTTTTCTTTTGATTATAACGAAAATAAAAACTTTTCCGTTCATTTTAACTTTGTGGAAGAGCTCTTGTAGTGACCCAAATTAATAATCGTTTATACTCAGTTCGGATAATGGCTTATGCTTATTATGTGTGTTATATAATCGACTCTGCATTATACACATCGATTCCCAGCCACATTATTATATAAGTACTCTCGATATGCCGGATATAAATACTAATATTAATGGGAAAGTCAGACCTTCACAAAGCGAAATGTTAAGTCATTTGTTTACTGGCGGGCAAATATTTGACAAATTTGATTACTTGTTGATTTAATCTTTGTAAATTATGTTTCGTTACGTCTGCGTGTCTCTTTCGGAACGTTCGGCATTACACTTGGTGTGTCTCCTATATGTTTATTTAGTGTCCAAAAATGATGGTACACAGAGACACTTTAACGTCTTAATTCAAAGCGTGAGAAATTGAGAATAATATTTTGGATAATTGATTATTTTTGGGGATTATTTGACTGGTTGTTTCATTATTGTACTATAGTCAAGTCATAAGGTCTAGGTATATCCAAACCGACTGAAACAACGGGACACTTTCCTTGTTTTAATTGACTTGGGTAACTATTTACCAAATTAAAGAAATTCAAATCCAATTTAGAACTTCTACTAGGTGTAGTGCTATGACCCAATCCTACTTACACGAGACAAAAATATTCAAGTAAATGCGTACATACATAACATATTGTACTATGTCGATATGGGATGTGAGGGATTCTTTTGAAAAACAGAAGACCGAAATCGGACGCATTTTCTATTGGAATTTTGTATATGTGCCCCAGGTATTCGACCCCAGGAGCCAAAACCACTTTCCAAAAAATTCTTCGAAGCTTGTGTGCCTAGTGTGAGGTGATCAAAAACCGAAAACTTGCACTTTTCTTACAAAAATTTCTCCAGTTACACGAGCCGTACAGGGTCATGTCCGTGTGGGGTGTCATTAGAAAGGTAATTGCATGTACTTCCGGGGCAAATAGGGTCCCATTGTTGCTCGTGTTAAAGAATTTTTAGAATGTTTTTAGAATTTTTGGGAATTTTTATGAATTTAAAACATTTTTGGAGAATTAACTCTTGAAAATTTCTGAAATTTAAAAATTTTCTAAATTTTTAAGAATTAAAGAATTAAAATTCCTAATAACAAGTCTTCTCCTGGAGGCAATGTTGGCTTTCGTAAGACAAAAATTATTTTAATTTAAATACATAAAGCTTAGGCCAACGTTTATATAATATCAAATTTTAACTAGCGACTTCTATACCTTCCGGCATGGCATGGAATTAAAATCCTGTACATACTTTCCATTGTTTGCGAAACATCATTTCCGTATCCGTTTCATGCCTGTCTTAATTCAAAAGAATTAAATATGTAAACCATATCATGTTTACCTTTACTTTAAGATCAATGTTTAAGTAAAGCCATTCGTATGGAAATTCACTGAATAATCAAAAAGAATATTCGGAGCTGGCAAAAACAAAGTGGAATTCACCCAAAATTCAATATACCCAGCGTGAGAGATAGAGTATACAACACATACAACAAAAAAGAAAAGCTTATATCCAATAACGAAAAACAAAAACAACAGCCAACGCCTCATTCGGAATAGGTGCTTAATAATTCATTTCATTTTTTTCTCTCTGTTGGAACGTTTCATTTTACTTAATACGGCACCACTTATCACCCAGGCTTTCGTATTCAAAATTGTTTCATACTGGCCCATTTTCTGGTTTCAGTTGTATTATGATTTAGCATAATTAAGCCGAATAATTAAGCGGAATAATTACAGACACAGAAACAGTGTAAAGATTGCTGCTGTACACAAAAAGAAAGCAGCTACGTGAAGACTGTAATTAGTTTTCATGCATTTATGAACGATATTATCGTACAAAAAACGATATTATCGTTGTCTGGACGATAGTATCGTCTTCTGAACGATAATATCGTCTTCTGAACGATAATATCGTCTTCTGAACGATAATATCGTCTTCTGAACGATAATATCGTCTTCTGAACGATAATATCGTCTTCTGAACGATAATATCGTCTTCTGAACGATAATATCGTTCAATAAAGTTCCTGCGGATATTGACCGTGTAGAAATGTCCCGCCACCATTTATGACTGTTCACTGTTTGTTCTGAGATGTTGCTCTTTTGGAACATTAAGGCCTTGAACAGATTTTCCACACAACGAATAATCAAAATTGCAAATTTAAATTGGAAGAAGTACAGTGAACGACATCTCAAATGTCTCACTGTCATTTTTTTCAGAGAATGTCATTGTGAATTTGCAATGACACAATAAAATTCTCAGAAAAATTTGACAGTGAGACATTTGAGATGTCGTTCACTGTAAGAGCAATTTGGATTTTTATTTTATGAAAAGTTTTATGAGTTTGATAAATTCAATTTTCATTCAGTCTGATAAAACTGGCTGGAAATTGAAGAATCTCCGGTATATTCTCTTCATGCGTAGACAAGCCGTGCTAGACTCTTTTTCCCATCCTACACCAAATGTCGTTAATTCCATTACAGCGTAAATGTTTCGGCAAATTTTCACAATATAAAGAAAGAGCTCAATGTATACTCCCTTCGGACGATATGCGACAACTCCATCATTAAAATGAATCGGGAAAAAATCGATTGTCCAGGTCCAGGTTTCATTTAAAATGATTATATTTGAAGTGCTACTCGAATGTTTCATCCGACGAAAGAACATCTTTTCCCCATTAAATATTTCAGGTCCAATTGAACCTGTAACCGTAACAAATCCTTCCGTTTCATTTGGACGTAAAAGACTGTTTTTAGAGTGTGTCTTGAGCACGTAGTTTCAAACGATTCAGTTCCAGTCGTTCGAAATGAATTTTAAATGTTAATCCTCGAGTGTTAAACTGTTTCCTACCACGGCACCTCCGTGCAACATCGGGTAGAATTATTTATTATGCACCATCAGCTTATGTTTACTTTTACAGCCTTTCAATTTAGAGGCAAAAACGTCGGCACCCACCAGGCCTTTAACAGTTCTTGGTTTATATACTTTTACCTTTTTCGCGATTTTGCCATTTTTATGAAAATATGTACACATCAAGTTAAGCACCTATGCCAAGCCATTCTATATAAATTCTCGCTTCTTTTTTTATTTAGATTGATAGACTATGATAGCATGGATTCTAATTTAACAACAGAATGAGCATTGAGCTGGGTGGGAGAGATGAAGAAAATGTGAGATGTTTGAGCTGATATTATTTTCAATTTAAATAAATAAAAATTTCCGTTTTACAAAATTGAACATGAAACGTGTGCACACCGAACGGCGGCGGCGGAAATAAATTTATGCTTTGTACCATTTCAATACAGAAAAATTTCAGAATTTATTTTATATTGAAATGGTCATGATGAACAATGATCTCTCGGCAATATTCAAATCCTGCTGGAGACAGCATCGTTCTGTTCCGTCCTGTTCGATGCATAATTAGAATCATGTATTACAATCACGACCGTTTGCTTTCCATTTGGGCTAACGAAATGTGATAGAGAAACATCTTCTCCCTTTTTCGTTGGCACATTGACTCACCGTATAATGAATGCTCAAACATAAAGATAAGCAAATCATTAGGAAAGGGAAAACGTTAAACGTGACGGAAAGTAAAATTTAGTCAATCATGCTGTTGAATGCTGATTAAAGCAGTTTAACGATGTGCTTGTCTTTTCTTAAATTTCTTTAATCTTCTGCGTGTACATTTATCGTTTCATAGAAACGACAAGTGTCTCGATTTTGCTACGTATTTATCGACATATACTGAATGTATAAAATGATGAAGTAACAGATTTCGTATCAACCGTTACAAGTTTACCGAAATTATAAATTTTTTACCTCTACTTTCAACTACTTTTATCCCATAATAGGTGAATTCTATCCTAAGACTATTTGCCCCGAGAGTACACGCAATGACCTTCCTAATGACACCCCACATGACCTTGTGTGTTTCGTGAAGCTGGGGAAATACACATAAGAAATGTGCATATTTTCGGGTTTCCATCGCCTCTTCCTGGCCACCCAAGCATCGAGGAATTTTTATGAAAGTGGTTGTGGTTTAAAGGGACTAATAGCTATCTGAGCACATATAAAAAATTCCTCTGGAAAATGCGTCCAATTTCGGCAGGCCGTTTTTCAAAAGAAAGAAAACGATCCACATCCCATGTTCGAATTGGGAATGGGGACAACATCTATTGAATAATCAAACTCGAAAACAGGCTCAAAAATCTTTTACAAAACTAAAGTTTTATTTTTCAAGAAACAGAGAATTTTGTGAGAGAATTTCCATCAAAATCTTGCATCTCTTTTGCACTGAGTTTTGTATGCGTTGTAGGGGAGACCAATTCACTTTCACTTTCAATCACCTTCGGCATTCTTCTTTCAAAGAAGTTCTTCGTTGGTTTTCATTTTCGAATTGGGAGAATCAAATCACAAATTGAACTGAACAAAGATCGCTGTACAACTTCCCCTTGCGAAATAACAGCGGCAGGTATGGACGCCGGGGCTTTTTCCAATATTTTAGTTACCGGAATACACCGAAAATATGCTGCTACGCCTTTAATTCCAACTACCAGAAGATACTGAAAATATGCTGCTGCACCTGCGCCTGTAATTCCAACGACAGAAAGAACCATCCACGTCTTAGGATTGTGGAACACTTTCTGGAAGTAGTTTTTGTTATCACATCGACAAATTGACACTTTTCTTTTCTTCTAAATGCCGAATTGTTAATGTAATAGCTATTTAGATGACGAGGAATAGAAGGATGAAAAGTTGAGTTTTCGTGTTAATCCGCTTCGCCTCGGATCGACAATCAAACGAACACGTCCCAAGTTTTGTAATGTATTTTACAAGCTGTGAATTCCCAAACAAATTTTCTAGTTTTCCCTAGTATGTAATAAGCCATTTTCGACCGTGGGGAAGTGAAAAGCGTGTAATAGTTATTTGTTCAACGAGGGAAAAAAAGTTGGAAATTTCGATGGTCACCCGAGATTATGCAATTTACAAATATATCCCGAGGTAAACGTTTTTCACAACAAATGCTTCCGAAATTTCAGTGAAGTGTAGAAAATGACTATTTTCTCACCTGCGTTGTGAAAAGCTTTTACTTCGTTTGTTTCAAATATTCCTTGTAAGTAAAATGTGCACAACATTTCGATTATTTTTGTCGATGTCGATTTTGATGCCGTCAAATGTTTATTGCGGTGACCATTACGTGCAATCAACATTTATGTAACGAAACGACGTAAGGCTCTACCAAGTTGACTGCATGAATTTCAGACTTTTTTCCTCGTCAATTATTTTTCTTCGAATAAATCTATAAAAATTCATCCGTTACTCTTTCCTCCGACTGATAAATAAACATTTTGTGGACTTCATATTTCCCTTTTATATATAGGAAATCGGAAGAATCAATAAAAACATTTTCCAAACGACAATCATCCGAAAATTTTCGCAATAATTTTTCCACTTTTATTGCAATGGGAGAAAAAAAACTGTCGCTTCGCATCCCATTCATTCTTATATTATTCGATTATACACTATACATATCGGTTATGAAGAGAGAACTCGAACGTTTAATTAAAAGAAATATTTCCCACAACACACTGCCAGCATTTTATTGGAATTGACTTTCCCTCGGTACAATCTTCACTGGTGTAATAAAAGAACAATAAAATAAAGAAAATGTTTGTGTAATCGAGACCCTCGCAATCAAATGGAAGTTAATATTATGGGAGATGGTGTGTGCTATTATTACATGTTAAAGGTATTGTTATGGTAAAGCATTCAGAGTTTGTTCATATCATTTCGATCCGGTCTTCGTTACATAGTAACCGACTTTCGGGAAAGTTTGTTCGTAATGCCAATTGAGCTATCAAAGTTTTACCGTAAAGTTTATAATATAGTCAGGTGGAGGACCACCCGAGTGTCTTGTTGATTTCACATTTTAATATTCCTTAAGATCTACTTACAGTTAAAATGGTAGGTGCTCAGGTGATTTGACGTAAGAAAGGGCAAGCCACTCTGAAATTAGAAATTATTTCGTTCGGAATGAAGCGATTGATTAAATCAATTTGATTTTCCGTAAATAGACAGAAAGCTCATATTCAAATGAGGCCACAGGAACCATATTCTGCACATACGAATCTACTATCCTACACCAAACGAAAATTGTTTGTTCTAACACTCATGTTTTTCATCGCTAACGAGGTTGAACCTATCTACAGCCCTATTTAGTCATCTTACTTCCGTAACTTCTCCGACTACAGCTGCTCCAACTTCCTCAATTGCTTTAACCATCACAATATTGTACCATAGCTTCCCCTGCAATCGCATTACATTTTTATTGGATAATGTACCATGGTTCGTCTATCATAAGCTATTGACTCCTTCAGTTTCGCTTCAACAATTTAGCATTCATAGTTTAATATTGGCTCGCCCGGTATGTGTTTACTACGTAGATGGAAGCACAGGGTTTCAGGTAGTTCTAAAATTTATTTTTTTCGTGTTGCAACATATTGTAGTGTCAGATACTGTCCAAGGTATTAAATTTGTGCAAGGTGAAGTCCTTTTTCACCAAACAATCTACGTAACCTTCCTATAAAAAACTTGAATTTGACAACAGCACGCGTGTCAACGTATAAAAAGCAAAAATCAAAACCCACTGAAAACCGGTGGCGATCCACTTGTCAAACGGACAATACATGAACAAACTCCGTAATCTATGGTAATCAGGTAATCAGCTGACTCTTGTTAATTTCTTCCATTGCTCATTTTCTCGGCATTTAATTTCCGCTTCCAAATCCGTTTCAATTACAAATTTGTGCTTTCCGATTGTTCATCTTATTCCAATCGTTCTTTCCACCTCTGTCCTCTGGGCCCATAACCTGTTAGCTTTCAGAGATTTCACGGAACGTTTACCAAATAATAAATTGAGTTTAGAGAAAAACGTCTTTGTATACTGAATAATTAAAATTTTACTGAACTATAACTGTGCAAGGCACACTAATACGAACTGAATCAATTGAGCTACTAGATGACTAAATCTAACAGCTTCCTTGGTCTTTTTGCATGACAGACTTTGTTTCAAACTATTTTTGTTTAAAAATTTCGCGCCCTTAAACCGAAAATCATGTAGCGGAACTGCCTAATTAGCCTCAAACAACTTTATTTTGAAAGCAAGGCAACTAATCAGTTGGTTTTCCTTTCCGACCCTCATTAGCAGGGACTAAAATAAGGATTTTTTTCGGTGTAGCCAGATCTTGTCAGGGGCCCATATTTTTGCTTTGAAGGGGCCAAATCTAAATCTGTCTATTATTAGTGAGTCATAGACAGATCCACCAGAATTTATCCAAAATAGACAGATTTTCATAAATCGCACTTTTGATGATACAAAAACTGTAAACTGCACAACTCTTAAAGTATAAGTGAATCTCTGATTCGAGCAAATAATTATTTAGGTATATAATAGTTATTTATCTACCAAGGTAGGTATGAAGGTATTTTTTCGCACTATATAGTGCAGGTTGCTTGATCGTTCAAATGAATTCATGTTTGCATGTGAATGTTTGGTAGAAATTTTGGTAATATTTTGCATTGGAAAGGTGATTATGGCCCGAAATTGCGAAAAACGTTGTATCTACCACGGTAGGTATTCCGGTATTTTTTCGTACACGACGTCTTGTCGACCTCGGCTTCGCCTCGGATCGACAATCGAGATCTAGTGCGAAAAAATACCTTAATACCTACCTTGGTATATAAAAACATTTAAAGGAAAAATGCGATGCAGGCGAAATTTAGTAGTTTTAATTCTTCGGGTTCTGGTGAAGACGTTTCTTTCGGCGCAGCGGGAAGAATTGACCGGGAAATATCTAGATATATCTGCAAACTTGAAGTTAGAATTTTGGCGTGGTAATTCAAACTTTGGAAGTCTTGACCGCTAATGGTGTGGCATTTTACGTCAGAACTCAAAAAATTTAACGAATGATTCGGTTTTCGTCTTTAAATTTATTTTTATTTTATCCTTAAATTTTCTTGACGCAAGTTTGGTGGTAGTTGCATTGGTTCAATTGTTGAGTTCAGTCGATGGTGATTAGAGCCATAGGGGGAGGTCAAATGCTGTAAATATACTCCTCAGTTAGAAAAACGGTTTCGCCATAAATACAGTGAAATTTGGTGTTAGGGAATCTCGCGCCGCGTCATTCACAATATCTTACAAAGTGACATCTTCCTTATACAAAATGTGTATTATTGTGAATGACGCGGCGCGAGATTACCAGCAACCAGAATCTGTGGTGGCAAATGTCGACGGCAGTGTCGCCACTTTGAGGGACACTGTCGCCAATTGCCTATACACTTGTTCCTTACTTTAGTCCCTGCTCATTAGGGCACTTCTAGTCATAAAAAAAACTGTCAAAACAAACATCCTTCGCCTTAGGTTCTTTGACAATAAATGGCATTCGATTGAAACCATGAACCTGTAAACGTAAGCACGTAAGCTCGACATATTACAAGAAACCATTTCTATATTGAACCGATACATCACCGCAAATACGACGACACAAAAATCGATGGAGACAAATCAATTAATTTCAATTTCGATCCGGAAAATATAATTCCAAGTTCTCCAGTTCGGCTAATATAAATTGACGTTCAAAAATTTCGATATTTCACTCATTTCAAATTTGTATGACAAATGGAAGAGCAGAAAAATGACTGACATCCCACATACTATATAAGATATAAGAAGCAATGCTCCAAGCCATTGCATACCGACGTTAATTCTAATATAATTTGGCATTTCACGACACATGAATTATTTCAAGGCAATCATACTGAACGTTGGAACATCTTTTCTATCAGATTGGAATGATAAAGTAAGAAAAATGTCTTTTTTCCTCACTTTCTTTTATTTCCAATTTCGGTTTTTTTCTTCTTCTTCTGTGCTATATACAGAGCTATTTATCATGGAAGTCTGATGTATTTATTTGGATGGTTGTCATTTAACATAACACAAATCTATTTCTTTTTATCATTTTGCCATCCAACCATTTTTGCCACAAAATAGGGAAAACGGATGCCTGTAAAAGTCAGTTCTGCATTTTTCCCTGTCCCCGTATTTCGTTTCGAATTTGTTATATTTCGACTTGAAATTTAATTGAATCGACTTTAGGAAAATTAGGAACGTTTGAGTTTTAATTGGACGTAATTTCGTACGAGAGATTTTCCTCTGACAGTATGTTTGAGTATGAATTCAAATTGTTTTAATTGAATAATTTCGTGCATTTTCTTATGGATAAATTTCTTTTCATCCGGGATCATTAGTCAACGACAAAAAAAATTCAATTGAATAATTTTAGCTTTAAGAGTGCAATCTCTCGCAAACCCACCAATAATAAGACGTTCAGAGGTGAGAAAAAATAACCGAGCATAACTTATCGAACTCCTCGCTATTAAGTATTTAAGATAAAAATCACAATTGCATATACCAGACATATAGATGATAATATGGCGACTGGGACGTCGCTTCGAAGATGCTTCCCAGTCGCCATATTATCATCTCTATGATACTAAAGCCTGTAATTGCGAAAAATCGTGAAAACTTGCTCTGATTCATGAAAATTCGCGAAAACATTTTCACTCCCACCGCTACAACAGAGTAAAATAACCTTTTTTGTACGCATACGGCAGAGTGAAAGTTCGACCGAGTTAGAATTTCTTATTTTCTCCCCAAGTTGAACAAATTATTTTTATTCGGTAGTACGGATTCCGTATGTAGCATGAATAAACGTTTTTATCCACGAAACAAACACATCAATTTGTTTCACCATTTCAAAACCAAAACAAAGTGACAGTTGCAAAGAGAAAAAAAACTCTTGTTCACCCCATGTAAGTAACAAGAGGTGAGAAAATAAACATTTTTACACCTGAACTGTCATCGGTGAGAGCTTCAACAAAACGTAATGTTCTTAATGCATTTAAGTGAAGAAAATACGATTGTTCACGCCGCACGGATGACAAAGGATTTTACATGCTACATACGTCGAAAACCATACTTTTCATATTTCAAGCACTACACTCGATCCATTACGTAACTAGGGATAAAATTGAAAAGTCTCGTTTTCGTTTTTCGGCTACGCCTCGGATCAACAAAATTCATAAGAAAACTTAGCTCATGATTGGTCATATTTTCTAGTTTTTTTTTGGTAAAAATATCGTCATTGGACCACTAATCCATTTACTATCTGATCTATTACTTCATTTGATCAAAGATTTTCAGAGATTGATTTCAGAAATCTTTTACTTCATTTGATCAAAGATTTTCAGAGATTGATTTCAGAAATCTTTTACTTCATTTGTTTTGAATATGTTTTTTGCTATATAAGACCTTTTCAGTCAGAGCTTGTCGTTTATTATTACTGTCGTTGTCGATAACAGATGACAGCAGTCTGTAACAGGTTCATTACTGATGATGCCGATTTTCGTATCAGAAATTGTTGTAGCGCCACCGTGCAATTTAGCGACATTATTCGTATGGAAATTTGCAATACGACCTTACCCTACTAATACATACGTTCACTGGTAATTTTTCCATTTCCTTGTTTTTATGTAACGGATCATAACGTCAAAATCACAATCTTTCGAATTGATAAACGAATCATTTACGAATCATGTATGGATTAACTCTATAGGCCATTCATTTTAGGTATAAATTGTACGTTTCAATCTCAACTACTCACCATACAAAATCAATCGCATTGCTTATATGAGTTTTTACCGAATTTGAACCACATATCGATGTCGATACCAATAACCGTTGACATGCTTCCCGAAACATGTTATATTATGCAATAAACATTCTTAGCTGTGTAGATTCTAAACGAGAAAATTCGAGTCAAACAACTTTATTTCTGGTAAAATATATACACAAAGAAGTCATTACACTGACAGTGATATTGTGTTTTATTGATGTGATGTCGTGCAGATAAAGTATATGAAATATCGACACCGTGCTTGATAGGAATCACAATGCAGACATAATAACTGACGATATATAAATCCAAGAGACTTGACATTCTGTTGAATTAAAAAGAAAGAAAGGAATTTTGTGACAGTTATGCCGTTCCTCTGCACCATCTGAGACTAACTTATAATGGGATGGGGGTAATTAGAAGAGGAAAATCTTAATTTTTGATAATAAACTTGCTCTGAATTGAGTTGCATCAGTGAACTACATAAAAATGGGAAAATGATTTTTTTGGTGAGAGTGACATGGTCTTATCCGAGGCGAAGCCGAGGTTGCAATAATGTTTGGTAGAAGAAAAGTGTTTCACTCAGAAAATATATCAAACGTTTCAGTCTCTGGTGGAAAGATCAAACCTCTACAAAACGAGGAATTTTTATTTTGAAAACTACGGCTCTTGAGTTTGATTTCTTTGATATAATGACTGGCCATTGGCTACATATAAAAATTGATAGATTGTGTGAGTAAAGCTTCACACATTGCGTTGTGTAAACAGAATATATCTAACGAGCGAAGCGAGTATGGCAATAGCCAAAGTTAGAGGTGTTGCTCGATAAACTTGGGTTTCGGTGTCGGGGTTCGAAATTTGGTCAGAGAAGGATTTTTATTGACGGTTAAGGGTTCAAAAAAAGTTACAAAAATTATATTATGAAAATCCATTATTTCGTCACTTAGTGACAGAATGTGAAAATCGATTTCGGCACTAGTGACAAAAAATGAAAATACGAACGCACGAACGTCACCCGTATGGCACATGAAGCAGTCACAGCGCCGCCGTTGCAGAAAAACGGGCGAACTGTAACGGATGCTCATGAGTATGCAAAATATTATTGGCTTTTAATGGCTTCATCACCCTGACTGGATTTTTTTTTTGCTCGCTTTCATATCAAAATGTTTATCATTCACTTTACGAATCGACCCGAAACTCTACATTCCCATGAAGATAAACGGGCAAAGGATAAAGTTACAGACAAGACTTTGCAACACCTTACACATGTAGCTTATTGTGTTTACGCATTTCGATGGAAACATTCTAATTGAATATCGATAGAAAAGCGAAAAAGTTTCAAATTTCAAGAAAAACCCTTTCACACTCAACCTTTTTCCGATAATCCGATACCGATCCTTATCTTTTCGTTACAAAGTAGAATTTAACGCCAATGTTTAGACCGTTCTGTCGATTAAAATGTGACACCCTTTCCTCACACATCATTTATTAAGTACTCTTACCATTTCGTTTTGTGACTGTTTGTGTTATTAAACCGAAGCCATTCCGAGATTCATTCACAAAATCAAAGAAGTCGTTAGAGTGACACACTTAAAGGCGACACAAAAGTAGATTTTATTTTATCCAGATTGTTCTTTTAATGAACAACGAACGGCTGTGCGATATGTTGTACATACAACCAAAACAGCTGTTGCCACACACACGCGCGTGGTAGTGATTGTATGTCTGGATCAGATGAAAAACAGCGGAAGCCTTTCATGATGAAATTTCGTTGCCTCTAACTGTACGACCTTTCAAGAAACCAATACCTTCACACCTTCCAATTCAGAAACTCTCTGTTGAAAACCACCAGGTATGCCATGATGTGTATGAAGTGAGCTATTTGCACTGACGGTTATTCAATTAAAGGAAGGATACTCGCAAAATCATTTGTAATGACTCCACATCACAAACTTTATATCAAATAAAAATGTGTGTGATTACATACCAAGTCCATTAGCCCAACAATAAAAAAATGTTTTTAAAAGCATTGCCGATTTTGTCATACATCGCGTTTCCACTGCCGGAAAATATTCTTTCATTTACGTGTCAACTGTCGACCAACGTATCTGAATAAATTATAATAAATGTAGAGGTAGAGGGTTGTGTACGTTTACTGCAGACATTAATGAATCAGAAAAAAAACCAGCTAACCATCAATTAAGTAGCGAAATTGTTTACCCGACGGACGATACATGCTAATTTCAGTAATGACCGAGATGTAATGGTGGGTCGGATTGACCCAGGGCCTTTACATGTTTGTTTTTATTTATAAACAGAAAATTAAGGCCCCTCCTTTAGGGTGGGTCAGATCCAATGACTGATTTTCTCAATTGTAATTTTTGCAGTTCTTTGTCTTGCTTTGTCATAAAACAAAAAAAGACAATTTTGAGAATAAACAAAGGGAACTTATTCCTATATTTTGAAACAAGGGATGATTAAGTCTTATTGTCTGCTGAAAGACGGTGGAAAGCGGGCGTATTTCTTGCTTCTAAATAAACATGAAACTCGTGTGAATTACGGCCCTCGCTTCGCTCTGGCTCACTCGTTGAATTTTATTGCCTCTATAATCGATACCAAAAAAATCTGTTCGAAATAAATAATCCTGGATTATTAATCCAGCATTTTCCATTAACGGACTTAACCAAAGGTATTTTAGTCCACGGTGAGCTTGAAAAAACTTTTAGTCGAAAGTATTTACACATGGGATTTTTTTCCTGAAATGAGTCTATCGAGGTCCCAGCATTCTATTTATGTGGAAATTAAAATCGCCGAACTGTATCTTTTTTGATCAGATGTGCTATTTTTCTGATGAAAATGTACCCCGGCGAACTTTGGCGACTTTTGCCGCCTGTGAATTAAATGTTTTTCGATACAATCAATCATTTTTAGTTAGTCCGAGGCCAGAGCTCTCCAACCATACCATGTACGACACATACCGAGTGGAAAAGGTTGATCTGATACCTCTTTAAATGTGTTGAATACGCCCTACTCGAAAGTACGAGAAAACCATCAAAATTCTAGTGTTTTCTCGGTTAAATTGTTAATTTTATTATTTTAAAACTTACACAAGTAACGAGCCCTAAAACACTAGAATTTTGATGGTTTTCTCGTACTTTCGAGTAGGGCGTATTCAACACATTTAAAGAGGTATCAGATCAACCTTTTCCACTCGGTATGTGTCGTACATGGTATGGTTGGAGAGCTCTGGCCTCGGACTAACTAAAAATGATTGATTGTATCGAAAAACATTTAATTCACAGGCGGCAAAAGTCGCCAAAGTTCGCCGGGGTACATTTTCATCAGAAAAATAGCACTTCATCAAAAAAGATACAGTTCGGCGATTTTAATTTCCACATAAATAGAATGCTGGGACCTCGATAGACTCATTTCAGGAAAAAAATCCCATGTGTAAATACTTTCGACTAAAAGTTTTTTCAAGCTCACCGTGAGTCCTCATCGAACAAAAAAGGTTTTGGAAATCGGTTGAAAATCACTCAAGTTATCGTATGATAAAAAGACGAGGCTGTTGGAAATATCTTTATCGCATACGCGGTGTGATTCCCCGAAAAAATTATTCACCTAGGATATATAAACAAACATTATACTTCTGTAAATTGTCAAAGTGTCATTCGCATATCTTGTTGTCTCGTTTTCGCTTATGCGATAAAAAAGAATATGCACGTATTACAAGCCGTCTCGGCAAGCCTCGACCGCTTTGTCATACGTGCATAATATATATTAAGATCGTGAGTTCCATTATAGCGCATCGTTGAACTTAACCTCACAATTTCGATTAAAATAAAGTTTTTGGAAATCCGTTGAGGATTACTGAAGTTATCGTTTTATCAAGGAATGAACAAAGTGTGACAAACAAATCAGGCTTTTGGTCATAAAATTCATACATTTTCAATCATATCAACTAAGGTTCTGAAAGTTAAGACACTTCTAAATTAGTCACGAAGGCGGTGGAACACAAATTTTGAAAATTTAGACAGGTTTTGTCAAACACACTCAATGTCAACTTGATAAAAAATATTTTTTTCCTTCAAGTTACCTTTTCCATCTAAGCCCGCTTTCCTTATACCACCTTAATAAATGTAGTTTGTTTGCTAGAGACACTGTCAAATTACAGTACCTTATTTGGAGTACCACTCATGCTCGAACTGCGTTGATCATAGTGAACATTTTGTGGCAAACATTTGAGAGCGTTTATCATCCGTAAGACCCATGACTTACTGTAAAGAGAATTATCAGGAATGAGATGTTTCCCTCAACATTTGGACAGGATTTCATTTCTGTTGGTATATTTCGTAACAGCCAACATTGAAATATAAAATTTAAATTTAGTGCTTAATTAATTAATTAAATTTTTGTTCAACTGACAATATTTCTGCGAATTTCTCAAACAAATCCCGGATTCAACCCCAGTGTTTTTTGAAAAAATATTGTTTAATTTACCAAAATTTACTGTTGAGCAATTATCATGCTCTGTTTGTAAATAACACAACATACAAAACAATTTGCGATATTTTACGGTACAACTGTTCCAGTGTTCACATGCACGATGCACGATGCAGCTAACATAATAATATTCTCACATAAACTTTACAAATTAAAATATGGTTTTTATAAACGTTCTCAAATGTACTTGCGAGGCTAGATCTAATTTACCATTATGTGAGTGGGAAAAATCGAGTACATTGTCGGGGAAGTGAATACAACATGCGACACAGCTGAAATACGTTCAAAAGTTTTCATTTACACTTTAACGTATTGTTCTTGTTCGTTTTAAAATCGTAATTCATGTTTCTCTCTTACCATTTCCCGTTTATCTGAAAGGATAAAATGTAATAGTAGGGGTAGACCATTGTGGTTAGTAAAGTTTGTGAGTATGGCAACTTCGTAGACTTTTGACATAAAGTATATTGGAAGAAATGTCAAAAGTTCACGAAATTGCTTAGTATAACTTTACCACGGGGAGTGAAGTAAATCAGGCAGAAGCAAAGGACAGAAATACATTCAAAGGATGGACCTAAATCCCAGGCCCGTAGCTACTAACGGCCAAAGGTGGGCATTGCCCACCCTGAGAAGAGCGAAAAACCGGGTTTACTTCAATTTCACCATTATTACATATAATAGTACTTTTGTCGTTCTTTTGCCCACCTTTGGCCCACCCTGAGAAATCCAGCTAGCTACGGCCCTGCTAAATCCCATTACAATGGTTTACGTATTCGTTTCTTGCATTTGTATTAGTAAGCGTTTTGCACTGAAATCAGAGGCCTGCTTATGCATTTGGGTCCCTCGTCAAATCGATTGCTCCTGCCTGGTTTAATTTACTCTGCCATGACTTTACGAACCGTAATGGTTTTAACTAAAGTTACCATCGAAAACATATCAATTTTGCGCACAAAAGACTAAAATTTAGCGTTGTTTTGATGCATCTTAAAAGAACGCGAGCGAAGCGAGTTTGGGCAATTTTAGTCCACTTTTATTCACGCCGTAAGTGTGCCTAAATTTTGAATTGTAAGTGAACGATTCGAAGAAAAAGTGAACCGAAAAAAATCATTTCAACGCTTTATTGTATGAAAATGACGCTACGTTAGAAAGACCTCCGCACTTTCCATTTTGAATTTCGACCGCACTTACGGCGTGAATTGAAGTTTGTTTTGTGAGTTTATAAGCCACATCAAATCATGTTTACTTGGAAAAAGGAGGACGTTTTCTCATAAAAGTTATGTTCTTAGAAATTGTATAATATAGAATAATTAGATGAACAAAAATGACGAATGGGATCGCATGTCTATTACAGTAACTCATAGAATAGGGCAGTCGGAAACTTTGTAATTTCTAAACAATTATTGGAAATTACTAATGTACTTACAAAGGTTGTAGAAAGGTCCCAATTTCCGAGCTACTGTAGTGAGTCATGTAAAAATGTTAGAACTTAGATGGAACATTGAAAAAATGATCAACTTCATATGCCTATAACAGTACCCTAATCACGCCAGTACGAAAGCTTATTTGATATTCCTGTTTGGTGTATGTGAAAATATTCAAATTTACGAAATTATTCATGCGCTCTTAAAACAAATCAAAGTTCAGCATTGATTGCTCATATACTCATTCAACCCCTCTCCAAAACCCCTCTCCATCCCATACTAACATTCTTATGAGTACAATTTAAACAACATGCAATTTTAACCAACACAAAACATTGGCTTTCCATTCCTGTATGTGTAGTGTAAGATTGGTTCTATACCATCGAATGTGAGATGTATGACGAAACATGGAAAGTAAGTGCCTGCCCTTGGGGGAATGTTAAAAATTCCAACAATTTTGATTAAAACAAAACAGCCACTTTTCCGACGACGGTGTGCTCATTGTGATGTAAAGGCTGTTGTGTGTGTATGTGCCAATCGACATTCTTTGCCGTACACACAGTTTTATTTAGCAATGCTGTCAATATGTGGCGTCAATATTATCGACTGTTGTCGATAAGTAACATGAGGCTGAGACTCTTAATAGGAAAGTGAAACTTTTTAATGGTGTTCTTCGAGCTGTAAAAATTTCGATTTAAAGTTAATTTTTATTTATTACACGAGCAGAAGTAGTGGTTGTTTATCATCGAACTTTTCGAAAGAATGAAAACAATTTCTCACTGAAATATTATTAAAAAGTTTGAAAAATAAAGTGGTCTGCTAGTAGCAGACTGCTTCCATAAAAGACGTAAACCTAAGTCAAGTAGAATCACGCAATATTTTGAATAGTTCGAGGTTAAGAGGCACCGGTACTTACCGAAAATTGTAGCCTACATTTGTGCGCCTCATATTTCATTTTTCATGATATCTTTCGATCAGAGGCCTTTTTCAAAAATGTATGACCGCAATTCCCACCACAGTTGTGTAACAGTGAGCAGTTTAACGAAATGTTCATAAACTGCTCACGTTCCTCAGAGCCGGTCGAACTACTACAATCAAATCAAATGTATTTTCTGTTGAAAGCTAACGCATTCGTGGTCGAGGTCGTACATTCTTCAAAAAGTATCTGATGGAAAGATATCGTAAAAAGTTAACTAATGTTCAGTATTTAAATTTCGCCCTAATGTATGCTTTTCAGCAAAGCACCGAT
Source organism: Bradysia coprophila (assembly GCF_014529535.1). NCBI lineage: Eukaryota > Metazoa > Arthropoda > Insecta > Diptera > Sciaridae > Bradysia > Bradysia coprophila. The sequence goes on along the minus strand of NW_023503927.1, from coordinate 289,990 downwards.
GCCTCTTAAACTTAAGCTATGAGCAAGAAATATTCTTTTACCTTTCATTTGTTATCAGCAGCGACGACATAAAAATAAGCAATGAGCTTGTACATCAACAACTATTTACAACAATATTCCATCAAGAGATATACCATATACGCGAGAAGCTTTCAAGAAAAAAAAATCGTTCCTTTGCCGACTCCTGATGCAACACCTACTGATCCGCGAGACTCCTTTTCAAGACTTCCTGAAGTGTCGCAGTCATTTATCTTCTAGAGATATGACGTAATAAACTAAAGAAAAATGACAAAATTGCGATAGCTCCCGATCCACTGACCTGTTTTTCCAAAAAAAATTGAAAATATTTTCATACAACGCCCGAAGGGCTTTTTTGAGCCATTCCGGCACTGAATTCGCTGAAAATCTGTGAAAAACATCCGACACAAAACAAGTCAAAACAAAACAATGTTCCTTGAAACTGACTCCAAACTTCTCTAGCTGTTTTGCAGCATTGGAAGTCAGATTTAGGCCAGGATTTTCTGTACACTCCCTCAAAACACAGGTAAACAACGTAAAACCTGCAAATTTTCTCTCAGAATGAGTTTCAAAACAGTCTAGCTTTGTCATTGTTTCCCGCTGTTTTTCTGGCGGGAAACAAGATGAAAATCTGACTGTTTTGAAACTCATTCTGGAGAAAATACTCACGTCATATCTCTAGATGTAATAATTATAGAACCCATAATATAGGTGTAAATAGTTGATGTAAAAATTATTCTGGTCACCACTCCGGTGTTTCAACGTCTTTAGATTGCATATTTTTTCTACTTTTACTGGTTTCCCGCAACTCATCTTTTGTAGAAAACAGTCTACATTAATAAAAATCTGTTGCTTCTTCAGATTGGATACAGAATCTCTTACTTCATTTGTCTTAACTATTACATTTTGCTTCTCTTCTTCCTAATTCACATTTTGCTCATACAATAGAACATTAACCAGAACTCCAGGTTTATTATTGTTGTCATTGCCGAGATCAGATGACGAGCTATTTCACAAGGCTGTTCGGCGACTGTTACTGTATCCCTTTCATTACGCCAGATTTGGTTTATTTATAAACGTACATACCAGTTAATGAGATAAACGCGACAACTTTTATGGAACATGGAACATTAATGATTTTGTGACATGAATTGAGCATTTTCGTCGGAATTTTCACATTTCCAAATTAATTAAGTTCAGAAGCTTTGTTCTGATTATTACCATTCTACCTTACCGTTGGAATTATGTGCCTGGTTAGTATACTAACATATATGTGTGACGAAAATGGAATGGAAGGAAAGAGTAACGAGTGTTAGATCCACTCATCATAATTTTAGTCGGAGTAGTTGGCGGGAAAACTAACGTAACTAGACATTTATCCGACAATTTGAATGATAAAATATTCATGAACATTGTTTCCTCTATCTTTGATCATAAATCCTCATGTATGCGTCTTGTTCTAGCACGAATAATGAATGAAGGTCGGTGTAAAATTACTTTTTATGATTTCCACCATGCAAAAACCCTCGAAACATACACGCTCCTTTACTCACTTCGCTTTAAATAGCAAATGTGCTACATACGGTTTGTATAGGATACACGGAATGTACACCGTACATATAGCTTTGCTTATATAGATTGTCTCAGTACAGTATTTAATTCGCAACATCACATTGTGGCAGACACGTTTGTGAAAGCCTGCTTTTCATGCATGATATGTATATTCATTATCGGAATAAGTAAAAAAGGTTCTATTCCGTACAGGAGCGGTAATATTTTCCAATTAGATTTCGTTTTATATCAATTAAATTGGTGGTTGCTAGGTAATACATGATTTTCGAATTCCATTGTTATTCCTATACACAGATTCGTGGGCATAAATTAATGTTAAATTAAGGTAATTTTGTAAATTCTTTCACGTCGTTGTTCTACTCATACCTATAGTATGTATAGTATATATCGGTGGATTGGGCGTGGAGGGAGGTGGAAGTAATCATTTCTTCATTTATTAGCTCAAATTCAGATCAGAGGCCTTTGCATAATTGACTTTGAGTTGATTATAAAACAACAATTCAACAATATTTAAGAGCATTTCGTTAATCCGTTGAAAATGCTTGACAATGGAGAGAGCTTAATATTAAAACGTTAAACGATATCAAACGTTGCACAGTTTTCTATTTTCTTAGGCTCACTTTAATTAGATACAACGCCAGAAAGTGTCCTTTCATCGTGTAACAAGTAAAATTTCTAATTAAAATCATAAGTAAACAAACACCACAAGGTTGTAACCATATATCGCTTCAAAAGATGAAGCGAAAGCCGTTTGTTGTTAGCCGTACGGAAAACGATTTATGTAGCGGAAATTGTAATTATTTTCGAAAGAGTTTAACTTAAATGTGATAGACGTAGGAAGCTTTCGATGAAACTAATTGGAAATAGGTTCAGGTTTCGATCCACTGCCAACATTTTTCATCTTTTTTGCCTGATTCTCATAAGTGAATCACTTAACGGATTCTACCATAGCACTGCTCCTAGCACGAACACTCATTTTTTCAACGTCAAAAGCAACCAAAATTTTATGTGTTTTTACTCACCAAGAAATCATGACTACTGCCTTTACGAAACAAATGCAAGACCTATTTAGATTGCATAAGCCATAATATTTCTTATGTTCATCGTAGGACAGTTGTGATTCTACTCATCTTCGCATATGCCCAAAAATGAATTGTTTTAAAGAATTATATGGTAGAATTACTCTCAGGGACTATTTTTTGGAAATTTGAAAATTTTTAAAAACGTGGGAAATGTAGGAAGTGGAGGTGCGTGAAAAGTAGGAAAATATACATCTTGCTTTTTGCCAATAGCTATCAACAAACCGGATTTTCTAAAAATCATATATTAGGATTCGTACCGACAATTCCTTTCATTTGACATAACGAACACGATTTTTCACGACTTTTTCAAGCATATCTCTCAAAAATGGTGTGCGATATGTCAAATGGTCAAGGGCATTGACGAGACAAAATATTTAATTTTTAAGAAAAACGGGTTTGTACATACAACAGTAGCTATTGGCGAGAAAGCAAGCAAAACTTCTAATTTTCCTACTTTTCCTGTTTTCCTTGAGTGAAATCTCTCTATACGTGAAATTTTGCTAGATTGTTGGTTTTCTAGATTACATGATACCAGATTACACGTTAAATTCATATTCCATTACTGCTTCTGGATCCCACGATCTATTCTTGTCTGCCATGACCGCTTCCGATTCCACGATTAATTCTAAATTCCAATGTTTCCCCGATCTCAACTATCACGACTTCATCAATTGCCTTTATCGTTCTCCCAATTCCGATCGTACCCATTCCGATAGCGTCAATGCCAATTGTGCCAATATCTTTCCAGTTCCGATACAGTTGCGATGGCGCCCGTATCAAACATAATAAATTCATATAGAAGATGCAACATCAGCGGTTTCTGGGCCCATAACCTGTTGGTTTTCTCGATTACGGTAGCAGAAACGACCACAGGGTTTACAAATTGAACAAGTGAATTTATTGAGGAAGTCCGAACAGATTGACTAACTGATTTAAAACTGCAGTTGATTTTACAAGTGAACTCAGTGCATACTAATACAATCGTTGACTACTTGATTACTCGATTGCACATAATCTAACAAAAATAGGTCTAAATTATGTGGCCAGTCAGACAAACTAAAAACTTTACTAACAATTTCACATCGATTTGAAGAGGTCATTCACTTCATTAATTATAACTACCAAGCCTTCAATGGTCGCAACCCTGAAATAAATTATCAAACAAACATTTTCGAATGCCGACACAATTATTAATTGTCTCTATCCTATAAATAGCATGTAATTGGTGTGTTGTTAATGTAACCTGGACTTGATTTAATACACAGCGTTTATTGATTCACTGAAACAACAATAAATTTACACAATACCAATACTCCAAAGGCTTGCACTTGCACACTTGACCTCCAACTTACAAAACACACATGTTGTAAACTCCAAATGATTGTTGAGAAAGATATATGAGACCATTGTGTATTGTGTAATGTCGGATGTCGGCTGTATAATGGTTTCGTTTGGACAAAACATTTCTTAAGTCTCGAGACGAGACCTATATATAGGAATACCCATTCCACCTCTTATTCAATTTCAAGGTTTTTCGAGTTTGAAGTAATCTTGTTCGGTGTTTGATGTAAATGTTTTGATTGGAGGACGTTATGGGGTTGTGGTTCGTAGAAGAACTTTCTGCTTCAACCTATTTAGAAAAGCAGATTGCAATGGCAGATAGGTCAATGTAAGTCTGTTCCAGAAATAGAAGTGCAGCTAGATGTCGTCTCTTTGCAAGTAATTATGTCGATTAATTGTGAAATGAATATTTGTTTGCCAAGGGAAGAAAGAAGGAATTCCAACAAGAGCGAAAATTTGCGGTCAGAGCTAATATTTCACAACGTAGGCGAGCAAATAGTCATTTTGTTCCCTCCGCTGAATCTCCGGAAGCCTTTGTTGTAAAAAACGTTGTGCTTAACTCGGGAAAAAAAGTTAAAAAATCAATTTTCTCGGGTGTAATGTGGCCCTTACTACACTCTGGCCACAAAAACCCTAGAAATGCAATTTCCAACTTTTCTTCAATCATTGAACAAATAACTGTTTCATCCGTGCATGGTGTGAATAACCGTATTTAACACATCAACTCTCGTTTTCCCAATGGGAGAAAAAAGAGGTGAGAAAATTAAATTTTTCTTACTCGAACTGTCATAAGATATAGCGCTAACAACCGCATTTGGCTGGAGAAAATAATGTTATTTACTTAACATCTCGGTAAAGTCCAGATAGGTGCAAGGAGCGGTAAAAAGCAACCTCTCGTGTTTACAGATAGACCCTACTTTTAGGTAATAAGCATTCGTACCTTTCAGAGTTTACAGCTCTACCAAGTTTTCTAGATTATACAAAAGGCAGGAACTGTGATGTGCACATACATCCATATAGTCTATACATCGCCCGTACATCCTACATGTAAACGGGGCTGTATTTAATTCGATAAAAATTGTATCGAGACACAATCATATTCTTACATGCATGTAAGTCAATTTCCTCCACACACTCTTTTCCCTCCAATCGTACACAGTATAGCACGTTGTTATTGAATATTATATGACTATATGTATCGCCTCTATCCACGTATCCATGTATATATATATATATCGTGTCCCAAACTATATAATCAAAGTAGCGCACGAAACACGACAAATTAAGTTCGTGTTCGCCATGTTCTTAACGATGTTGATAAGCTTGATGGTGAACGAATAAATGCGAGAGTGCGATAAACTTACATTTTTATTATAATAAAACCGCATAACGTGTAAACTTTACTGATTAGACAGAAGACAGACATCCCTTCACTATTACATTAAAAGGCTCTTATGATATACACACGCTCCCTGTTCTATTTTCCGCCTATTTAACCTCCATAAAATGTTCGCCGATGAATATAGTTTGATGATCACGTATACAACATTTATATAGTTTACGAATGATGTATGACTGTATGACGGTACGTAACAATGCAACTTATCGAACTTTACCGAAAGTGGTAGAAATTAAATAAACTGTACGATCGTAATGCATCAATGTTATACGTTAACACACTTGTACGTGGCTGAAAAGACGTTCCAGACCGATAATATTATCGATTGTAAAGAAAATGGAAGAAAACTTTCGACGAAAAGCTATTCCATTTGGCAAGGACAAAAAATGTTGAACATGTTCTTCTCTAACCGAAAGCCAAAAGGAATCTCTTTCCGTCTGTATGTGAGTACATTTTTGCGGTGTAGTCAATGTACATCACATTGCTGTTTTAGTATTGTAGCGTCTAAAAGATTCAATTCCATCGTAAAATAAAATTGGGCGAAAAATAATTTGATGGAACGAATGAACTGCTGGTTTTAAAACTTTTCTTGGAAATTATGTTCGCAATTTTTTTTTTGTGGTTTGTTGTACAGTTAGAAGCCGCGAAATTTCAGCATGAATTTGCTTCAGCTGTTTTTCAGGAACATAAAGACGTGTCTAGTTTGTCTTTCACTTCGTTATATTTCTTGAATCCTGAAGTAATTATAAAATTAGTTGCATAAAGACGTATCTAGCCTTCAATCTAGCCTTAACCGCAGTGTTGCCAGACTCCGGTCTTTTAAAACTACTTCAGGGCGGTACAGTCAGAGGCACTGAAATTTCAGCAAGGATTTGCTTCAGCTGATCCACACAAACAATCAAAACTGTTGATGTGTCTTTATATGGTTTTACCACTACAATGTGCATTGTGCGTGCGTGAAGCAGCTTCAACCGTACAAGTACAAACAGTTTTGATTGCATAAGTGGGTCAGCTGAAGCAAACTCTTACTGAAATTTCACTGCCTCTGACTGTGACCGTAGATTGTAGGCTAGATACGTCTTTTTGCAACTATCATTATAACTACTTCAGGATTTTTGCTAAAAGCTGAAGAAGTGGCAAAATCAGCAAAAGTAGTCGCAAAACAAACTTTTTGCCAACACTTTTGACATTTTTGCTGAAGTAGTGGCAGACACAATTTCAACGTTTTACAATCACTTTTGCTGAAGTATTGCCTAAAGCACTTCTCAAAGTTTTGCCTACAATCTAGCCTTGACTGCAGTGCTGCCAGACTCCGTTGCTTACAAATACTTGACTGTATCGAAATTTTAACTTAAATTAAAGTACAATTTTCCGCGTGTTCACGAGCTGGCTACACTCATCCCAATAAAATGACTGCCATACACAGCACAGACTGTCGTTATTCTTTTTAATAAAGTCCATACCTGAAACGGGAATGATAATAAAACTGAATGTAAAACACCCAGTAACCATCTGTTCGTTTCACTGTTACTTTATATGCCCTAGCACATTATATAATAGTCGGTTGCACCCGATGCAGGAAATAATAATGAGAAAATGCTTTCATATTCACTTTTAACAAGACGAGAAGAGTTGAAGCATTTCACAGACGGAAAAAATCCCTCAAAAGCTCGAATACAATACATCTCTCGTTACACTGGATTATGCCAGTAGAGGTTGTTACCAGAGAACATATGAACGCCGGAAATATATCAAATTGTTTGAAATAGCATTTTCATTTTACCTTTATCCTATCCAAACAAAAAGCATGCTAAAATGCCATTTCCATTATCTTATTTTCCAGAAGAAGCAGCTGTGAAAATTCAAGCCGTTTTTCGAGGTCATAAAGTACGAGCCAATATGAAACAAGGCGACTCATCATCTAATAATTCAAAAGAAGTCGCTCAAGTGCCATCAACTAATAATGCTGACACAACGGATGAGCCAACGAAAGAGGAACTGGAAGCTGAATTTAGAGAAGACGATAAAGGTAGGACGATATTCTACTAATTTAAACGAACGACTATTACATTACATAAGCATCATGTATGTGCAGTGGCAGTATATACTTTCGACGTTGCAAAGACGACTCATATGTACCTAATGTTCAGAAATGTTAATTAAAACAAAGTGGTGTAATTCACACACTTATAGGTGTTGGGTATTGTATAGACAAAAACCTCGTAGAAGAGGAAGGGTGACGCAGGTCCTTCACTTACAAAAGTGTTGATATCAGAAAGGGTGGCGCTTAAAGCTTCGATGCGCAACAATTTAACTTTATAAATGACAGCTGTTGAGGAGACAGTGTTGGTTGGGTCAGGGTGTTGGTCTAACACTTTTCTAACTGAGTGTCGTTTTACTCTCAAAATTTTGAGATTTTATCGGAGAAATCAATTCGCTAGCTGTCACAATCCCAAAAATAGCCCAAAATCATAAAAGTGAAATACAACTGCCCGGCATTTTACGCGAATGCCGCACCGTTCTACTTCTTTGAGCCATCTAATATGTCAAACAAAACTCTAACTTCACAAGACATCGAGATACACGTACACAAACATGCAAAAACTAATTTTACATGTGAATATATGGGACTTCTATGCCGATTTCCGAGACCTCTAGCTCCCAAACGATCTGACCATTTCATACAAAAATCTAGATTTTGATTAAATTTCAAATCTTAAACAAATTTTCACGTGCGATAGCTCGTTGAGCTCGTACTGACGCAGATTACCAACATACTTGTATAGTTCCTTAGCCCCTGAAACATGTTTTCTTAAATATTTTATAGAGTGGACTTGCGTCACGGCGCCTTACTAACGTGGCGTCATGATAACGTAAAAGCGTATGCAAAATGATGCTGGTTCTTGTCTTGTTCGGTGCAAACGAAACATTTGCGAAGAAGATTAATCTGAATTATCATTCGACTGGGAGAGTGTAGAGTAGATGGTTTATAATATTTTCTCTAAGCCTTTTAAGTAATTACACTTCAAGTTAAAGATTAAGAATGTCTACATTTCATCAACAAATTATAATGACTTTTAAACATTAAGTTAAAATATAACGCGAAACAAAAGCAGAGAAAAAATGAAAAAAATATTTCATTCGAAAACGTTTCCTCACCTAGCAAACCTAAAACAATTCCATTTTGTGTTATTAAGAAAGTTTATACGGAAAATTTTAATTTAATTAAACTTGCAAACACACATTTCTCTGGCAGGATGAAATGTTATACGTCTTAACAAACAAAATTGTAACTAGTTGACTGTTTCCAAGGCAAAACTTTTGTTAGATAATGTACACACCTCTCGTTATTCCGGTTAAACAATTGCTGTAGAGACGTAAATTCGAGCTCACTTTTAAGTGGAAATGAGAAGGCGATTCATATCTAGGTCAAGACGGTAAACTACGTTACCGACTGTACTTATGTAATTATATTAACTTCGGGCCTGTAATTAAAGGAAAATTAAAGGCAACAACTTTAGACATTTTTATTTATAAAAGTGTTCTTGTGAACTGCAATAGCGGTCCTTATTGAAATGCTAGAGGGATTCTTTTGAAAAAAATCGGACGCGAAATCGGACGCATTTCCCAGTGGAATTTTTTATATGTACCCAGAAAGGTATTCGACTCAAGAAGCCAAACCCACTTTCAAAGAAATTCTTCGAGCTTAAGTGACTAGTCGGAGGTGATCAAAATGATTATATTGGTGAATTACCGCTTGCTCGTCATGAAAAATAGAAAGAATCAGCCTGTTACGGACTATCATTTGTTATCGATAACAACTTCAAGAATAAACAATACTCTGTAATGTCGTCTAATATAGCAATAACCATGTTCAGAGAAATGAAGTAAAAGATTTGAAATTAATATCTTGAAAATACTTAGGACAAAAATGAAGTAATAGATTCGATAGTAAAATTGTTGATATACTTGCCGTTGGTGCAAGGTTAACATTATGTGATGGATTTGTATCAACCCGTTGTTAGAATAGCACATTTTCTAGAAAACCAAGTTTTGATTACCGTAAGTTTAAAAATCTTTTGTGGTGCTAGAAAAATGACAATAAAAATCTTTTATATAAAATTGGAAAAACTTGTAGGCTCGATAGGATTGCATACACAATATGCACGTAGTTACAGTACTGATCCTCTGTGAGAACTTGTAAAGGTCTACCATAATTTTTCCTTAATAGAAAATGATGTAATAAAACTTCGAAAATTGTTTGTCTGCCTTGGTATGATTGGACTTTGTTGCTATAACATTAGTAGTTGAGGAAAAAAAAAGCTTTACCGAACGAACTGTATCGGAAATTGCATTTTAAAAATCTATTTCTTGTAAACAATGCCGTAAGCTAGCACTAACCTCAACGGTTTTTTCGTTCATGTTAAAAACATGAGACTGCTTTTCGCTTGGGGAATTTTTAAAATTATCCTTTCACAAAACAGCATAGTTTATGTTTAATGTGTCGAGAAAACATACAAACGACGGTTACGAGGGGAAATCGCATTATCTCTTTTTTTGTGATGTTTTCATGATTCCATTTCGCAAAAAATGCTCAAAGTGATGAAACGAAAGTCACAGTAAATTATTCAGACAACCATCCAGAGAGGAAACTTTGTGGAAGTTTTTTGTTTTCTTTAGAAACAACAGCGTATCATGAAGACATAATGTTTTCCAGTAACCTATGTATCAGATGTGTAATGAAATTTCTATTAACTATTTCCGGAGATTATGGTGAGCCTACACCCACAATTTTCCCAATTATCTAGTGCTGTATAAACAGACACTGAACGGTGAAAATGAGAAAAATATTTTCAACTTTATAAGCCATCAAAGGCTAAATCACAAGAAATTACTGATAATATAAAAAGAGCGAACAACAACAACCACCAAGCCGTAATGGCTTAAAAACATCTTTCTATTAGTGTGGATTACAAAAATAATGCTGAGATTTCCCTTTCTTTATGAACTTACAAATAAATTTTTATTTTTTGATGTGCTTGTGTTATGGGGTTGTTTTTTTCGCTGTTTACTGTTTGTACTACAACGTTATGAGAGCATTTGAAATGAAACAGACTTTCTACAATTTCATAAAATTGAAGTAATTTACTGCTGCTGGATTTATTCCCCATTGCGTAGTAAATAGTCAGCGCTCTCTGTTTAATCTTCATTAATTTGACCCTATTTACAAACAAGGGAGCATCCATAAATCCCATCAGCTCTATAGAGGAATAGAGGTTAGCTCTTTAGAGGGTAGGGCGGTTTATCAAAAGTGGGACAGAATGTTGCACGAATTATTCCCGTTAAGAATCGACAAAAGAAATCGGCAGAGTGTGGAGAAACGCTAAGAAAAATTGACAGAGTGTGAAGAGACGCCAAGTTACATAAAGAACGGAAAATTTGTCTTTCTGGCGTTTCACACTTTGACGTTTTTCCTGGCCTTTGTTCAGACTTTGGCGATTTCTTTGACGTTTCTTCACACTTTGGCTGATTTGTTAGATCGCGAAAGAAAATCGTCAAAATCGTGAAAAAACATCAAGAAACATAAAGAATGGAAAATTGTCTTCCTGGCTCTTTTCGTCTCACATTGGCGATTTTAAGCGTTTCTTAACACTTCGGCGACTTTTCTTGTCGATTTACCAAAAATCGTCGAAGTGCGAAAAAAAACCAAGAAAAATCGACAAAGTGTAAAGAAACGCCACAAAGAATTTTTTTTGATTCTTTATGTTTTTCGGTGTTTTCCACGCTTTGGCGATTTTTCTTGGGGTTTCTTCACATTCTGTCGATTTTTCTTGGTAAATATATTGCCAAGAAAAATCGCTAGAGTGTGAAAAAACGGCAAATGACGCCCAAAAAAATCTGAACGTGAGGTGTGATAGAGTCGACAAATTATCATGAGGAGGCTGGCAGGATCTACGGATGTTCCCCAAATCATTAAAAAAAAGTTTAGCTCCATTTATCATTATGATTATTGTGGCAATTTATTTTTGATTAATTATTGTTGGAAACTGTTAATCTTCCAACACAATAAGAGCATTTCAACGGTAAATTTTTCTCAATTAATTCCACAAAAAATACGAATTTTCCATCCTTCTTTATACCCTGAGAAAAAAAGAAAATTTATTTGGCTACATCCCCATTTACTTTATCCTTCACAATAAAGAGCGTTGTTTATCCGCCGACGAAAAAACTGCACACACACCTTTATTTACGACGGGGACGAGTAGTTATCTGATTTTGTTTTCTGAATCGATATAAACTGGAAAATAGTTCAAGGGACAACGAACACAGACACATAAAGAATGTTATCGCCTGCAGAAGTTCGTGGTAGGAGTGAACAGAAATCTCGCATTTTATTTTCAAATTTCTCTATTTTCTGTTTCGTTTTTCTTTTCATTTCCTTTTTATCGTTTCAAATACGAATTTGTAAAACTAGTTACCGCTATCTCTGGGTGGGTCAAACACTTGCAATTTTTTCTTTGCTACACGAATTACGTAGGTTAATTGGACTTTGTAGAACGATTTTTTTTAAATAATCATGTTCCATGTTGTTTCAACATTTCTATTGTCCGGTACAAAATCTTTTCTATTGTTTAGTTTCAACGTAAATTATGCTATGCACAAGTGAAGGTATGCTGTAGCTGTAGCTGTAGCTGTAGCTGAAAGACGACTAGGCTTAGTTTTCAAGTAAGCTGTTTGCTTGATTTACTCAGTGGCAATGAGAAGTAGGTAGAAGAAGGGGTGCATGTTAATCATTATAAATTGTTACCTTCGTTTCTTCCGCTCAGTGTTCGATGCAAAGTCTATTACTTCATTTTGTTTTACCATGAATTTTTAAGATAATGCAGCCTGGAACTTGCATTTGTTTCTGTCGTCTACGTTGACGAAAAAACATCATTAGCATTTTAGGTCACCGATGTAAAATTTTGAAGTAAAAATCTACCAATTAGGCCACCTCTTTCACCAGAAATAGGCATTTAACTATCAGTCTCCACCTCACAACAACCTACATCAACTTAAAGTTTAATTAATGACTTGGTAAATTGATAAGTGCTGTCAGTTATTAATATGTTGCTAACTTTACTCAATGAAAGTTTAAGTCATGTTTATACACAGCATAAAGCGTTAATTATATCAACATTCTTCGGATACACCATGAACAAACAAAACCCTTACAACAATAATTATTATAAAACCATCGTTGTCACCATTCAACACACTCACACATACATTGATAGTGTTTTGTTCGATCTGGATGATTCGATTAAATATTACATAGAGACGAAACCATACAGCAAACATGTGCGTAAAAGATCCGGGTTGTAAGACCTACATAATATCCATCATTCAGGTCTAAATGTATAATTAAGTTATTTTGTCAATATGTCATTATACGCCAGAAATGATTAAATCAAATGACAAAGGATTGACACGACATTGTGTGTGTGACAGTAAAATGAAACATTAGAAACTCGGTCAGAGTTAATAGCGACGCGTTAACGGAAGTGGGAGGTGGTACATGCGGGTTTTAGCTACTGTTTTAAAAATTGACACAGTTTGAATAAAAACATTGGCAACCGACACATTTATCTGATGCTTTTTTCTGTTTCTTTAACCCACAAACATTTTTCACATAAAATGTTGAGGCATCGAAGTACTAGATTTACTAAATACCAATTTGCTTTGTACTCCTTTTTTATTCAAATGCAAAATCAACCGACGCATTTATCTGTTTCGATGATTCTACCTGTTTACTTAACACACAAACATTTTTCACATGAAATGTTGTAACATCGAAGTACTAGATTTACTAAAGTAGTTCAAAGTCTATGAAACACAAGCAAAATGCGAGATGGATATTTTAATTTTGTTCCAAAATAAAGGTGTAATCCTCGGTGTAATCGTACCATTTGCCATTTTTTCTTCATTCCCTTCCTTCTCTATTGATTGTACCAATATTACCATTTCGAATTATCTCGTCTCTTTTGTGAATGATTCAACACGGGGTAATTTTCAATTAGTTTTATTGATTCTAAAACCTGAAAACGGTATCTACTGTACAGCACTTACTGTCCTGTAATTGCCTTAAATTGAAAACTCTGGCTGCAACTGGTTCAGTCAGGCAAAATTATATTAAATTAAGAGATGTGACTACAATCGAGATTCTATCTCACAGGCGACATTAATTAGGAAATTAGGTCTGGCATTTAATGTTGAACGTTCAGTAAATAATGGTTGATTTATGGAAAATTTGCTTTACAATTATATTTCCATTGAGCTAAGGCAACAGCAATGTTTTTACATTTTACTGATGAATAGCTAAGTTTTCGCAAGGTTTTTGTACACTTGCTCGTACTGCCGTAAATGGAATATTTTCTAATGCAAAATATTTTCCGATTCTACGATGAGAATCCATCATCATATTCAAATTGAATGTATATTTGAAGCGTGTGGGAAAATGCAATTTGAATGCAAATACCACGCAGTTTTCATAATACCAGAAATTCCCGTTAGCGATTTATACGACGATATTTGACATATATAAAATTCCACATAGAGACCCGTTCAGAAATGACGGTACTGCATAAATCTTCATTTTCAACTCCCTCACCCTCACACTTCCCGTTGAACTTATTCCTGTCTCTGCTGAATTGTGGACTTCTTTTCTTTCTTTCTTCGGTTCCAATTTTTAATTCGGCGACAATATCAATAAATAAGAGTCCTGATTAAGGACTGATATCACAGTACTGCTCCTAGCATGAACTTAGAAAATATTCAGAGGCGGATGAAATCACAGTAGGCACAGCAGTTGTAAAGACATGATGATTTGCTTTAGTTGTATGCCTCCAAATTTGACACTTGCCTGTTCAGTGTTCATGCTAGAAGCAGTCCTGGCAGGTAAGCAATGTAAAAACGAAGTCTTAAACTTTTTTCAGACGGCTATGTCATCTGTTATCGACAGCGATGATAAACGTAATAAGGAAACTCTGGGCTAGTGTCATCTTATACAGAAAAATGTATGTTACAACCATTGGAGTAAAAGATTTTCGCTCAAGATATTGAAAATACTTAGAAGAGGTAATAGACTTGATAATATTGTCACAGATGTGGTTGCCGTGTAAAAGGAAAGAGAAATGAAATTCGACATGCTTTCTGTTTTGGGAGTTGTTGTGGTTTGTAACTAAAATCCACAGAATTTTTTTTTAGCAAATGAAAACCTAGATTTTTTTTTTAACGAAATTCTTGTGGAATGCATACAAACCACAACAACTTCCAAAACAGAGAAAAAGTCTAATTTTACTTTTCTCTCCCTGCATTGAATTTTCCCTCCCTTATCACAGCTGACATTATTTTCTGCATTATCAAATAAATGAGGAAAGTAGATAGTTTTCCAGAAAATTGATAAGTTGATGATAAGTTGGTACGCCTGTAGCGAGATAGAAGGAACATGTGAATGACAGTTGTCTCATATGGGAGAGAATGTGAGAGAATTTGTATGCAATTGTACGCCACTGGCGTACCAACTTATCATTTCTCTGTACGTACTTTTCTGAACACCCGCTCTTTGCCTTCCTCATCCAATTTCGCTCAGTTCTTACGAATCCACTTTTTCGTCGTTTGTTGAACATCCCCATAATGCATAAAGAGATTAAGAGATTGAAAAGGCGTGTGTAATCCTTTTAAAATTGTCATAGAATTCAGCAGACAATATGCTAAAGAGCTTTATGTATTCAGCAAAAATGTCGAATCCTAATAAATTACTAAAAGGTATCCCCTTTCTCATCGTTACTTTTTCTGTTCCCGAAAAGGAACAAAGAAAATTTTTTCTTTTTTGCCAACTCTATACAAATTTATAGCTAAGCCAACATAAAATAGGACATAGATGAAACTGTAGCACTGCTAAAGTAATGTAGTGAGTCATTTATGCCAGTCATTCAATTACCAAAATTAATATTTGTCATCTGAATGAATGAATTATTCGCTTTACCACACTAAATGTTATGAAGTGAAGAAGGTTACATTCACATCAACGAACGCCATTCCATAAGCGTTGCAGTAGACTTTCATGTTTACTTTTTCGAAATTGAAAAAAAGCGAAACTTTTGTTCATTTCAACCATCAAAACGAAGCTCACCATGTATTCACAATGAATCCTATGCATGCATTTTACAGCTTGTAAACAAATCGTATAGAGCATGCATTTGCACTTGAGCAAACACATTCAAAATTCTGTTTGCACAGAACCCAGCAAGGGAACCGAGATAATGTTGTTATCATGCAATTTTTTACGGAGGCCATTCGTGGATGGATGCATTTTTTAAAAGCTAATAATTGCATTGGAGTTATACATAGCACGTCGTCGGCACTGTCAGAGTACAGCAAATAGGTCAGACCCTTGGGAACGTATTATATTCTTTTGGTTGTTTTTTTTTGGCAGTGAGAAAATGTCGTTGCGAAAGATAAATTTCCAGAAAGGAATACACCGCTTTCCAGCACGTTTTGTAAATAAGTCACGGTGGACGGTTTGAGAAATGATGTGTAACGTATATTGGACGTTGCTTAGATCTCTAGAGAGTGTATCGAACCGATTCTGACTCTATATGAGGAGATGGTCTTAATATTTAATTTCTAGTAGAATGAACTTAGAATCGGATCTGGTTGAAATTAAAAATTGTTTTACATGCTACATGTGTCGAAAACCGTACTTTCATGTTTCAAGCACTAATATAGTCGCCCTGATAATGTAAAATCTATTAAAAAGGTCTCGTCTTCTTGTGTTTATTGACCTCGGCTACACCTCGTATCACCGAATTCACACGAAAACTCTACTTCACATCTTTTTACATCCCTAGTCGTAGTCATGTAAAATGCTATTTAGTCTAGCAAAATTTATGTTATTAAAACATAAGGAGCAAAAGACTTTTAGGAATAAGTTTCGGACAAGACGTGATCGAAAATTCTTTTAAGAGGAGGGAGGACAAGTATTAATACTTGTCTGAAATAAGTATGCTCATCTGTTGGCGTCATCAACGACCAAAATATGCGATGACTTGTAGCCGATGTTGCCTTATATAGCAAAATGTATGATAAAACTAATGAAGTACAAGATTTGTATCGAATAGTTTAAGATGATTTAATGTTTGTTTCACCTTCACTCGTTTTCTAAACGTAGAATAGTTAAATACTGATGTTGTCTGGATACGACGTACTTTATTAATTAGACATATATTAACGATCTTCCCACCATGCTCCGAAATTTTTTCTTAAATTCACTGCAATTCACTAAGACAATAGCTTTGCATATAACGCTCGGCTATGACAAACCTAATGAATGGTTTCATTGTGCCCGCAAAATTTGCTTTTAAAACAAATTTTAAACGAAAATCATTCCAAAACGAAATGGTTATTTGTTTACCAAGGAGAGAAAACAGGCAATTCCAACAAGAGCAAAGTTTGCTGCCAGAGCGCATTTTTCTAATTCTCCCGAGGTGCACACATCATTTTACACAAATCTGTTTCATCATTTTTCAATACCAAAACAAAGTGACAGTTGCAGAAGTCTTGTTCACATGTTCACCCAATACTCTCTCTAGCACCCAAACTCTCTCAAAAAATCGACTTAGGGGGGAAAATAAGTTTGAGAAACGCTGATTTTTAATATGGCTTAAACACAACAACAACAAGACGAGCGAACAAAGTAGCAGTGATTCATAAACGTATCTACCACCTTAATAATTGTAGTTTGGTTGCTAGGGAGGGTATTGGTTCACCCCATGGTCGAAACAAGAGCTGAGAAAATAAACATTTTCTCACCTGTACTGTCATCAACAAAACGCCATCTTCTCATCGCATTTCAGTTAAGAAAATAAGGTTATTCACGCCACACAGATTTAAAACCAAATTCATAGTTACCACAATTTTCTACACATGAAAACTTCAGTGATTACGGTGAACTATTTCTGTTTGTAAACTGAACAACAGATTCATGTAATGTGCATCTATATGTGCAAACGTTGTACAAACGAAATAGTTTTCTGATATATTTACAGCGAACATTTATACACAATTTGATTGTGACGTACGTAGAGCACGTCAAATTTATATTATATTCCACCCGAGGCCTGAAATTATATTCTAAGATGGTATGGTAAAATGTGCCATGTATCACGATCTAAATGCAAATTACCTCTGAAGTCAACAAAGCCTTCGTAATTAACATTATTATTTCATGACGGTGAGGTGGTTAGACTTAGACGGTAAAGTAAACATGCAACATAAGCCACGGAAAACACAGTGGTAATGACAGTGCTGAAGACGTTAAAGACTAAGTTTTTCAATTTTAAATTATTTGGAGCTCGAAGGAAAGTAAATTTCATCTAGGTGAAAATCATCTGGTGATGCAAGCAAACAATAGATTTTCCATTGGAAGGATTCGTTATATATCCGCACCATAATGTCGTATTCATTGTGTTTTAGTGGTAGATTATACGAGAACGTCAGAAATTCTGGTCTTCGAAAACGTGAAAACAATCTAGGCAAGACATCTGTTACCGACAAAAACGAACAATATGAGTGAAGAGATGGTGGCTATTGCTGTCTGATAACAACGTGTGAATAAACAAAGAAAGTACAAGATTTCTACACCAGAAAATAGTTGAAACAACTGCAGTAACCGATTTAATGATCATACCGTTAACGGTTTATCCGATATATAACTCTTGCCGTTTATAAAAGATTAGGCGTGTAGCACGAACGATTAAGAGCTGCAGAAAGATTTAATATCAGAAAAGTACGATGGAAAAGGAAATTAAATGAAACCATAAAATATCACACTTCTAGAGTGGGGTTTATGTACTACAGTTTTTAACGATAAACATGCAGCGCACAATGTATTGTAATATATTCGAGGAATGTTTTTGTTTCGCTAATACTTTCTAGAGTTGGTTTTATAATACATTTACAGCAGTCGTACACTGATCTAAATCGTCGACTAAAAATTGTGTAACACATTAATCTAAAATGTATCCGCTACCGAATCAGCGAAATCTGTAAGCGTTATCCAAGACTATAGGACGCTTTTCAAGAATTTATATTCCACACCGTAATCCTTGCCGTAATCATAAATAAAAACTTTCAATTGAAACTTACAGCTATTTACGAATACCCATTTCATATTTGCCTCATGAAACATTACTTTTGAGTTTTCTCTGGGTGAAATGTACGTTTTCAATTTCCAAAAACATTTTGGATATTTGCCATAAATGGGAAAATACTCGAAAATGGAGACTGTGATAGAAATCACTTCATGAAATATTTAGTTTCTCTATTTACGATTCAATTTAAAAAGAAAATGCCGGATTGGCGGACAATTTTTCTTTGCGTTTATTTACGTTCTAGATAAAATGAAAGATGACAAGACATAATTTTCTATACCATCACGGGACCATAATCACCCAGCAAAAGTTCCACAGTGACGGCTACCATGTTTTATAATCATAGTGTGGCATATAGTCACAATATTGATGTTCGTTGTACTTTTTAGAATCATTGAACAATGCAGTTCCATTTATGTCTTCGTTCCACTTATTTAAAACTAGGTTAAGATCACGAAGGCAATGGAACCAGTGGAACCCAAATTTTCTAGTGGCGCCACCACGAACTTAGAAGATCATTTTCTGGGTACTAAAAATTGATAAGAAAAATGTCGAATTAACCGTTAAAATTTGAAACCTATGCCTATGATATTAGTGTGACTAATTCCTAACTTATTAAGATCAATCATACCGTGATGTAGTCATTAAATTCTATTCACTGCGCTGATCTATTAGTCCTTTTGTTAAAAGTATAAATTTTTGTGTAGAACAAAATCTTTTACTTCAACAATTTTAGCAAACGATTTGGTATATTTAAGGAAACACTGGTTATTTCTGTCGTTGTTGCTAATTAACAAAGCCGTTTCGAAAAAGTTATGTCACAGGATAGGTATTACGGCGTCAGTTCTCTTTTCTCGATTCTACCTGATAGAGAATGGTATGCCATTTTTCGAAAGGTGTCGCTGCATCAAACACGGTGAAAACAAAAAGTTTGTCATTTTATTTGACAAAAATCCGTCGAGTCAAAAAATTAATTGCTTTTCTGTTGACACCGGGTTTGTTGTAGCGACATCTTTCGAAAAATGGTGAATCAGTCTCTATCAGGTAGAATTGAGATGGAATTGAGAAAAGCAAATTGACGCCGTAATTCCTCTCCAGGGAGAAAAACGTAGTGAAATTCGACATGTTTTCTGATTTGGGAGTTATTGCGGTTTGTAAACGCATTCACACAAAAATTGTTTAGCAAATGAAAATCTAGATTTTCATTTGCTCAACGAAAATCTGGCGGAATCAATTACAAACCACAACAACTCCCAAATCAAAAATCATGGCGAATTTTACTTATATCTCCCTGCAGCGGAATATTGCTAAGATGGTCTTGGCTACGGCCAAGTTTATATATTCCAGTCAGAGAACATCGCAACTAAGTAGAATTAAAGATGATTATTTTGATGCAAAATGAAGATTGAAATATGAAAAGCTTGAAAGTTCAAAATGTGCATTGAGCACCGCATAAACGTGTGTGGCATAGCTTTCAAGCCGCTGGCTTATGAATAAGTAATACGTAAGTGTGTTCTCGGTGTCTGAGAGCAGGTAAAGTTTACTGAATCGGTACAGTTGATGACATACCCAACTAATTTTCAGTTTTATTCCGAAAATATTGCCTGTTAGACTTCATATCAATGAAAGTTCATTAATAAATTACCCATGTTGCTAATTCACAGTTGCATAATGAATAACATCCACTATATGGGTATACATACCGCTCCACCGCTTTACGACATTCATCCCACTCAGAATGTTTTATTAAAATCAACCTTCGTTTCTTTCACACCAATTACAAGACCAAACAACGTCTAAGTGACGTATATTAATGTAACCTGTTCAACGTATATACCCCCCACAAAAATAATATCATTACCGAAACCGTCACACCAAGATTTACATAGAAAGCTTTGTGTCAGATTCAACGTTTCATTTAATTCCACCATTCATTCGTTTGATTTGAATAACCTTCGAGATACCGGTCGCGGTGGCTACTTAACAATGAATAGAAAATGATGTTTGATTTATTTTGATTTAATTGCGGTCTACAATTTTCCGTTTTTGTTCCCTCCGCCCCATGCCCGTCTCGCTCTCATACATTGTAATAGCCATTTCTTTAAGATATTTTTTTGTGGGTGGTTTTTCTATCCAATTTATTAAAAGAAACTTTTTTCCCAACACAATGAAACAGCGAAAATCTAAATAGGTTTATATTGAATCGGATTTCGCTTTTGGCTAATGGCTGACTTGCACGATTTGATATTCAACTTTACCAGGAATCATGCATAGGTACAAAATTTTGCCATTCTATTTACTGTGCAAGTATAGTAATCATCAAAGGATCCAGATATCTCTCTCTTCAAATAATTTGACGTATTTCAATAGTTATTTGTTTACCAAGGGGAGAAAATATGAAATTCCAACAATAGCGAAGCGAGCGCCGTAATTTCGAGTTGGAATTTTCAATTTCCTCCCAGAGGTGAACACAACGTTTTTCAAGCATGTTGTGTTTTACCGTTTCTCTCCACGAAACGGAAACATCGATTCGCCTTAGAATTTTTGAAAATATAAACAAAGTGACAGTTCAAATAAGAAAAGTTCTCTTTTCTCCCCATGGGAGTGAAAGTGCTGCACTTTCTTCACTAGAAATGTCAATCGACGAGTCGTTAATAAAACGCAATTTTCTCATGGTCTATTGAGAGGATAATATAATGCAAAACACAACGCACGCATGAAAAAAAAAAATATTTCTGTACGCTTCCGGGGATGAATTCCGTTTTATCATTAGCTTTCTGTTCGCAACGGTTAATGATGCCATTTTGCCAGACACGTTCGATTAAACAGCGGAGTAAATTACCATCCATCACGAAATTGTTATTAGTTTTACAGACAATTACCCTCATTAACCCGAAACGAACGAGAGTACACACCATACCAACAAATGTAAATAAAAACCTAATGGAACCATTAACGGCTACTCGTTCTCCAGGTGTACTCGAAAACGAAACACATTACATCCACGGTCAGGCCGTATTTTATCATATGAGCTCCATATTGTAATGTTTTTCAGCGATCATATATTACATGCCATAACATAATTGGGTGTCTGCCAAAACGATGTTAGAATTTCGGTTTTGCAAACACATGCCTTACTCTTTTTTGGATAACTGCCTTATATGGCCGAGTGTGTATACATACGTATAACTAGGTCATTACAATGGTATATAATGTTCCTCTCCATACTTTTAGCCAAACGAAGTGACATGAATTTAAAGGAAGACAATAATGCACTTCTTAGTCACAGGGTTTGACGGTGGAAGGACAATTTACGGGATTATTTATTGAAAGTTTAACTGTTTTCGAAATGGATCTGAACGACTTCCAAAAAAAAATGTTTATATTGCGATCGATGTTGTATTTCAACTGGAGGAATGGCGTCCATATCAATAGATTAAATAAATTAGTGTGTCGTTCTCTTGGGTCTTTGTGTGCTCTGTCGTATAGAGTTTCAATATTCGAATCGATTTTAAATGTTTTTTTCATGCTTGCGATGCGAAAGTCCTTATTTTGCCCCTATGAAGCGTTGTCATTCTGAGCGGCGCCATTTTAGGTGAGAAAATAATCATTTTCTCCCCTAAAATGGCAGGTTAGCCATATTGGGTGAGAAAATGATGATTTTTTCACCTAAGGCTGTGCATGTGCACCAAAACACGATTTTTATTTTATTTTCTTCAAAGTAGACAAAAATACGGATTTTCGCAAAACGCAAGCATTGTGTCCATTGCGTTGTGTTCACCTCTGGGAGAAAATAGGAAATTCCACCTTGAGCGAACTTTTGCTCTTGTTGAAATTTCCTATTTTCTCGCCTTGGTTAACAAATAACTGTTTCATACTTGCGTTGATTTTTGCCTGATTTTCTCCCCTCAGTAGGCAATGTGAAAATTTAATTTTCTTGACGACCGGTCGAATGACATTTCTATTTCCAATTAGAAAAGTGCAGCACTTTCTTTCCAGTGGAAAGAAAATAGAACTTTTTTCATCCGAACGGTCACTTCTTTTATGTTTTCGAAAATGGTATGGCGAATCGATGTTTTCGTTTCATGTAGAAATAAAAACAACAAAACACAACATTCACGCTTGAACGTTGAACGTTGTGTCCATCTCTCGGAAAAATTACGGTCTTCGC
Source organism: Bradysia coprophila (assembly GCF_014529535.1). Lineage (NCBI taxonomy): Eukaryota > Metazoa > Arthropoda > Insecta > Diptera > Sciaridae > Bradysia > Bradysia coprophila. Next base: position 267,214 of record NW_023503927.1, on the reverse strand, counting down.
CTCGTTTTGGCTACATTTTTTCAATTATGGGAGATGAATCTCCCTCGTAAATGACGTCACTTTTATACGAAAAAAGACTTCGCAAACATCGCTCTTGTTGAAATTTCCTATTTTCTCTCCTTGTTAAACAAATTACTGTCAAATCATCCTTATAATAACCTTATTTTCTGACGTTTCTGACGTTTTGTTAACGCTCTATCTGATGACAGTTCAACTGTCACTTTGTTTTGTTTTTTAAATAAGGCATCAGAACAGTCGGAGCGTTTGCTGCGACTTAGCCCCGTACAACCCGTAATCCTATTTCGTCCGCAACCATAATACGTCCGTAGCCCTAATAAGCCCGGAACCCTAATACGTCTACAACCCTCTAATGCGTCTGTTACCAAAATGCAAGTCAAGTTGGGCATGGTCAAATTTACTGAAAGTGTTCATTTTTAAAATTGCGCATAGCGCAATTACGAAAGCCCGTACGAAGTACCTTTCAAATAAAACCAACAATTTACGACATTATTTTAGAAACCCAAAATTTTTTGCCAACTTTCCATTGGGTATTCAATTACCTCTCAAATGAAACAAAAACTAGCAAAATCGGTTGAGATTTACTCGATTTATGTGCAAAGAGCACTTAGGGCCGAGTAGCGGCCTTAGTCCAAGGGCCCAAATTTGAAACTTTTTTTGCCATCATTCTATTCGGCATTCAATTATCTCTCAAATAAAACAAAAACTAGCAAAATCGGATGAGATTTACTCGATTTATGTGCAAAAAACACTTAGGGCCGAGTAGCGGCCTTAGTCCAAGGGCCCAAATTTGAAACTTTTTTCGCCATCATTCTATTCGGCATTCAATTATCTCTCAAATGAAACAAAAACTAGCAAAATCAGATGAGATTTACTCGATTTATGTGCAAAAAACACTTAGGGCCGAGTAGCGGCCTTAGTCCAAGGGCCAAAATTTGAAACTTTTTGCGCCAAGTTCTTGTCGGTATTCAATTACCTTCCATAAAAAACTAAAACTAGCAAAATCGGATGAGATTTACTCGATGTATGTGCAAAAAACACTTAGGGCCGAGTAACGACCTTTGAGCCCTCCCAACAAGCCCACGTTGCATCTTACCCAAAAACAATGTTCAGCAACTTTGTTCTACTCGTCAATACCTTTCATTTGATATATCACAAGCAGCTTTTGCGTGCGTATTTCGGTAGATATCGTCGAAAGACTGAAAAACACCTATAGGGCCCTAGCTCTGGAGGGGCCGACCCTACCATGCCCATTTTCGAACTTGACCTTACTTTTGTCGATACCAATCGGGGAAAAAAAGAATTTTGAAAAAAGGTTGTGATTTACTCTAGCTAGAGGGGTCACGGACGGACGGACGGACGGACGGACATTTTTTTTATTGCGGATTCGTCATCTATGAACATAACCAAATGCTTTGCCCTTACTGTCTGCTTCCAATTCGACGTGTTACAAACGGCATATTAATCTTATAAGCCCCCAGTACTTCGTACGGGGCTAAAAATGTCCGTCCGTCCGTCCGTCCGTCCGTCCGTCCGTCCGTCCGTGACCCCTCTAGCTTGAGTAAATCACAATCTTTTTTCAAAATTCTTTTTTTCCCCGATTGGTATCGACAAAAGTAAGGTCAAGTTCGAAAATGGGCATGGTAGGGTCGGCCCCTCCAGAGCTAGGGCCCTATAGGTGTTTTTCAGTCTTTCGACGATATCTACCGAAATACGCACGCAATAGCTGCTTGTGATATATCAAATGAAAGGTATTGACGAGTAGAACAAAGTTGCTGAACATTGTTTTTGGGTAAGATGTAACGTGGGCTTGTTGGGAGGGCTCAAAGGTCGTTACTCGGCCCTAAGTGTTTTTTGCACATACATCGAGTAAATCTCATCCGATTTTGCTAGTTTTAGTTTTTTATGGAAGGTAATTGAATACCGACAAGAACTTGGCGCAAAAAGTTTCAAATTTTGGCCCTTGGACTAAGGCCGCTACTCGGCCCTAAGTGTTTTTTGCACATAAATCGAGTAAATCTCATCTGATTTTGCTAGTTTTTGTTTCATTTGAGAGATAATTGAATGCCGAATAGAATGATGGCGAAAAAAGTTTCAAATTTGGGCCCTTGGACTAAGGCCGCTACTCGGCCCTAAGTGTTTTTTGCACATAAATCGAGTAAATCTCATCCAATTTTGCTAGTTTTTGTTTCATTTGAGAGATAATTGAATGCCGATTAGAATGATGGCAAAAAAAAGTTTCAAATTTGGGCCCTTGCACTAAGGCCGCTACTCGGCCCTAAGTGTTTTTTGCACATAAATCGAGTAAATCTCATCCAATTTTGCTAGTTTTTGTTTCATTTGAGAGATAATTGAATGCCGAATAGAATGATGGCAAAAAAAAGTTTCAAATTTGGGCCCTTGCACTAAGGCCGCTACTCGGCCCTAAGTGCTTTTTGCACATAAATCGAGTAAATCTCAACCGATTTTGCTAGTTTTTGTTTCATTTGAGAGGTAATTGAATACCCAATGGAAAGTTGGCAAAAAATTTTGGGTTTCTAAAATATTGTCGTAAATTGTTGGTTTTATTTGAGAGGTACTTCGTACGGGCTTTCGTAATTGCGCTATGCGCAATTTTAAAAATGAACACTTTCAGTGAATTTGACAATTCCCAACTTGACTTGCATTTTGGTAACAGACGCATTAGAGGGTTGTAGACGTATTAGGGTTCCGGGCTTATTAGGGCTACGGACGTATTATGGTTGCGGACGAAATAGGATTACGGGTTGTACGGGGCTAAGTCGCAGCAAACGCTCCGACTGTTCTGATGCCTTGTTTTTATTGCGGATTCGTCATATATGAACATAACCAAATGCTTTGCCCTTACTGTCTGCTTCCAATTCGACGTGTTACAAACGGCATATTAATCTTATAAGCCCCCATTACTTCGTACGGGGCTAAAAAGGTGAAGCAAATTGATGTGTTTTTTTTCGTGGATTCACACCAGCACGGATGAAAAATTGTGTGTTCCCCTCGCGGAAGAAATAGGAAATTCCAACCTTTGCTCTTGTTTAAATTTTTTATTTTCTCCACTTAGTAAACAAATAACGATTGACTATCATCAGGAGTGAGCTTCTAGGTGGGACACTGATAAGTGTAAGCACTCCACTTATTCGGAGATAAATGTTTTCTATTCCCGTCCAATCAATTTTTCCCTTGTAAAGAATAAACCAGAGGAAAAAGCTTCAGACGCTTTAAACCCTTTTAGTTAACACTGTCTGCAAAATAAATCCCCATACAGCATCATCATATCTATACACCATCTCTCTACCCAATGTTCTTGAAAACGTTTGACCTTTTAAGGAATGAATAGGATATAAGTCCTAATAATATATTTTAATAGAAATAGGGTGTTTGGTGTTGACAAAAAGTTTCTTTTTTATGTAAATCGGATCGGGGGGAACCCTTTTAGTCTAGCAAGTTTATTCAATTTTGTCAATATGAACTCTGCTACAATGTAGGAAAAATCCTCTTGTCTTTCGAAGAATAAATTTTTAACGAAGCCTTCTGATTGCCTCGATGGCATTTTGTTGAGGTAATGATGCGTGGTTGTTTTGTGTGTGAGTGTATGCGTGTAGAGTGGTAGCAGTCGGTAAGATGGGCATGATTGTTATGTAATATGTGGGTATAATGTTTATCATGTTGATTGATATTGAAGGGAGCTATAAATAAAGCGCCATAAAAATATAGTTGGGAATTGCTCATAAAAATAATAATCTAAAATCGATTGCAAAATGTTATACGACACTGGCAATATGCTTTGTTAGTGTAGAGTTCATGGCAGCAGTTTTTTTTCCTTGTTATGGTTCTTTTATCGACCTACTTAAAATTGAACAGATTCATGAGAAAATGGATGAAATGCTCTCAAAAGAACCTGTAGTGGTCGTGAACATGTAGAAGTCTCGGACTCCTATCTAATACGTAAAATGAAAGGCCACTGTTCGACTTACTAATTATTGAGCTCGTTTAAATGATGCTGACGCTATGGTGGTCGAGTGAATAAAGATCTTCGTCGTAACTCATACGCTCTAGTTATATTACGGTCGGTTAACCGGTCGGTTCACAGACGCTTCGGGTAAAGCTGTAGGGTCAGTCTTGCAGCAGTATCACAAAGGTATCTGGCAACCGTTAGGTTTTTTCTCAAAAAAGCTTAGTTCGGCGGAAGTGAAATATAGTACTCTAGACCGTGAGCTTTTGGCGATATATTTATCGGTTAAGCACTTCCGCTATTTTTTAGAAGGGAGAGAGTTTATCGTTTACACCGATCATAAGCCACTGACCACGGCTATGACATCGACGGCTGAACGCAGTCCGCGACAGTGTCGCCATTTAGAATTCATTTCTCAGTTCACAACGAATATTCAACACGTCAAAGGAAAGAACAATGTTGTCGCTGATTTTTTGTCACGGATCGATGAACCGGAAGTAGCTTCGTTGAAAACCAGTTTAGAATTGAAAGCACTAATCGAGCTTCAGAAAGGCGACGACGAGATCCAAGAGTTATTAGAAAAGCAAGACGATAAGTCTAAATATTGCTTAAAAGAAGTTGATTTGCCACTTTCCCTAGGCAAGTTATGGTGCGACGTTAGCACGGGCCAAAATCGTCCGTTTGTACCAGAACCGCTTAGGAGAGCTATCTTTGATCAGTTTCATTCACTATCGCACCCTGGAATTCGGGGAACGCGAAAATTAGTTACATCACGGTATTTTTGGCCATGTGTCAACAAGGACGTAAACCACTGGACCAGGTCGTGTATTCCTTGCCAGCGGGCTAAAGTCGTGAGACATGTGAAATCGCCGCTAGGAAAATTCAAGGCTCCTTCTAGTAGGTTTGAGCACATTCATATTGACCTTGTTGGTCCGCTACCCTGTTCTAACGGTTTCACGAGCGTTCTGACTGTCGTAGACAGGTTTACTCGCTGGCCAGAAGCTTATCCTATACATGATCAGACTGCCGAAACGACAGCTAGGTGCCTAGTTAGCCAGTATATTTCGCGGTTTGGCGTGCCATTAGAAATCACGACTGACAGAGGAAAGCAGTTCGAGTCGCAGTTGTTTGCCGAATTGTGTAAGTTGTTAGGCTCAGACAGGATCCGTACAACATCGTATCATCCGCAAGCCAATGGCATGGTAGAGCGTTTTCATAGAAATTTTAAAGATTCGATAATCGCTAGATGTAATACTGTTCATTGGACCGACGAGTTGCCTCTAGTCTTGCTGGGAATAAGAGCTACAGTGAAAGAAGGCTTAGGATGCTCACCAGCTGAGTTAGTATATGGGCAAACTTTGAAGATTCCGGGAGAATTTTTCGTCGATACACCGCTGACCGATCCGCTCGATCATTCTAATTTTGTTGATAGGTTGCGAAAACATATGCGTGCTGTAAAGCCAGTTGAGCCTGCGGTTTCCCGACAAGCTCAAGAGAGCGTTCCCAAGGCGTTAAGTACGTGCAGTCACGTTTTCGTTAGAATTGACAGGGTAAAGCCTAGTCTGCATCCCCGTTACGACGGACCATTTAAAGTTATTAAACGTTTGAGGAAGGGTTACGTTTTGCACGTTAACGGGAAGAACGATACGGTGTCGATAGATCGTTTAAAGCCAGCGTTTGGGATTCTGTCGGTGGCATCGGATAATAAAGTCCTTAAGAAGAAGTCGGTTAGTTTTCGATAGTTTTGGTCGTTGTGGGCTTGTGCTGATAGCTATAAACTAAGTACACGTTCAGACGGGATGTCCTTTCGTAGTTTGTAATTTTTTTTTTGTTTTTCTTGTTTTTTTTTTTGTTGAAAAGGGGAATAATGTAGTGGTCGTGAACTGAGTCACTACCCCTACGTAACAAGTGTCGAAATGTCAAATAACATCGCATTCTCTTAGTACGAACTCTCTCGTTATATTCGGTTAACCGACCGTAATATAACTAGAGCGTATGAGTTACGACGAAGATCTTTATTCACTCGACCACCATAGCGTCAGCATCATTTAAACGAGCTCAATAAATTGTAATTAGTAAGTCGAACAGTGGCCTTTCATTTTACGTATTAGATAGGAGTCCGAGACTTCTACAAACCTATTTGATTCCATTGCGAAACTGCATTGGTGTTTTTGGTGTTTTTTTTTTAGTACAGAGTTTTTTCAGTTCCATTTGGTACCTAGGCTCTGACACACGTAGTTCTTTCTCTTTGATAGACAACATTTTGTAGACCAACAAAATTTACATTGTTCGGTAAATTGCTGATACATTGTTAATGCCCATTGCCCCATTAAAAGTCGTTAAACCGTAAAAAAGTTAAAAAGTTTATAAATGGACCATTTCACATAGCTTTTTTAAACTTTTTATCACCAAAGATATTTTGAGCTCGCAAAGCAACTTATATAAGATAGCATTACGCCGGTTTCAAATTTTAACAATTAACTGAAACCTTAAGGAAATACGACCTTAAATTAACTGTTATTGTAAATGCATGTTGCCTCACGGTCCGGTTGATGAATTTTAATTGAACATTTGGATTTTGATTTTTTCGGAGTAGTCAATTCTTGCCCAAAATTTCATCGTAAAGAGACTATACTCATTTAACCATGACGGAGAGTCATAGCGAATGTGATGTCGATGGAAAGATGAGACTGCCAGCATATTAACCCGTTTTATAACGAAGAATTCCATCAGAATCCTTTTTGAAAAATTTTCGACCGCAACTCCGACCACGAATGTATTAGCTTTCAACAGAAAATACATTTGGTTGTAGTTGTTTGACCAGCTCTGAGAAAAGTGAGCAGTTTAGCGAAATTTTCATAAACTGCTCACGTTTCTCACAGAGCTGGTCAAATTGCTCAAATAGCGGTTTCTGAAAAGCTGAGGCACTGCGGCGTAGTTGAAGAGTTTGGGCGTAGTACCCAAGACTTATTTCTACCAAGAGAGTAATAAAAATAGTTTCACCAAACATGGAGTTCGTTGGTATAACATGCCCTTAATGTCAAAGAAAATTTGAAGCAATTTCCTTGTCATATATACACTTGGGAGTTAATCAGTTGAATCGAAAAAAGAAAAAAAAAAGAAACGATAATGCAGAACATGCTATCGATGTGAGAGAATTTCTTGATGGCTTTGATTGTATGTTCACTTATTTGTTTCGTAAATGTATGTCAGTCAAATTACGTAAATGCTAGATTATAGTTAAAGATGTGTTAATCCATAGGATGTTATAAATCTCTCTCCGGCTTTTTGCAAACGCAAAAGCACATAAAACTAAACCTCCCTTCATCCGAGTTATTTATTGGAAAAGTTTTGATTAATGATTTGCAACGTTGTTTCTCTTCGTGTACGGTGCTTAGCCTTGAAATGCCTAACACGGAGAAAATTAGTTTCAAATAAATTACGCCCCAGAAGCCGAAGGCAATATTCAAATTAAACTTTTTTGGTGAGACGGGAATTTAGGTTTGTAGCTGTAATAACACCATTTTGTACATTACACAGTCAAATTAACAATAGACACACATATCGGTAGCACAGAGACCTTGGGCTCTGCGGGAAAAAGTGTCGCTAGTAAACAGAACAAAACATAGCTAACGCCGAACCCGTACGAAACACCTATTTGTATCAAAAGCCTTTACTGTGAAACTCTTCATTTCTTTTACTTCATTCTCTACTGAAAAGCTATTCGCCCTTTAAAATCACTCATTATCTTTCTTTGCCTTGTTAGCATATACAAATAAATTGCCGGAGGCAATATAGACAGCCCCGTACGAAGTCAACTTTCATAAATTCCTATTTAAACAGCTATATACCGCTATATTTACCTATATTTTCCTATAAATAAACATTTCACAGATGAATATGCTATTATATAGCTCTATATGCCTGTATATAGCTCAATATAGGTGAATATAGATATATATAGATGTCCATATATGGAATGCCTGAAACACCCCACACACATAACAAATTATTTCCATGTTAACAGAAACACTCTAAGTACCATTTTTCCAAAGATATATCACTTTTATTAAAATCCAATATGGCCACCGGCAGCCATTTTGTTAGGAAATTTTACCGACGCTTTACATTCGTTAATACCTTTCAAACAAAAAAACAAGGCATCAGAACAGTCGGAGCGTTTGCTACGACTGAGCCCCGTACGACCCGTAAACCTATTTAGCCCGAAACCATTATACGTCCATAGCCCTAATAAGCCCGTAACCCTTATTCGTCCGATATCAAAATGCTTCCGTAACCTTATTGCGTACTTGACATCATTGTCTATTTTTGCAAATTGTAAACTGTAAGCGTTCATCTTTAAAATTGCGCTTAGCGCAATTACAAAAGCCCGTACGAAGTACTTCTCAAGTATAAAACAAAAGTTTACGATGTAATCTTAGGAATCCGAATTTACAACTTTTTTTATCCCAATTTTCTTTCGGTATTGAATTATCTGTCAAACGAAACAAAAAGTAGCAAAATCTGATGAAATATACTCGATTTATGTGCAAAAAACACTTAGGGCCGAGCAGCGGCCTTAGTTCAAGGGCCCAAATTTGAAACTTTTTTCGCCACGTTCTTTTCTGTATTATATTACCTTCCATAGAAAACTAAATCTAGCAAAATCGGATGAGATTTACTCGATTTATGTGCAAAAAATACTTAGGGTCGAGTAGCGGCCTTAGTCCAAGGGCCCAAATTTGAAACTTTTTTAGCCACGTTCTTTTCGGTATTCAATTACCTTCCATAGAAAACTAAATCTAGCAAAATCGGATGAGATTTACTCGATTTATGTGCAAAAAACACTTAGGGCCAAGTAGTGGCCTTAGTCCAAGGGACCCAATTTGAAACTTTTTTCGCCACGTTCTTTTCGGTATTCAATTATCTCTCAAACGAAACGAAACAAAAACTAACAAAATCGGATGAGATTTACTCGATTTATGTGCAAAAAACACTTAGGGCCGAGTAGCGGCCTTAGTCCAAGGGCCCAAATTTGAAACTTTTTTTGCCATCATTCTATTCGGCATTCAATTATCTCTCAAATGAAACAAAAACTAGCAAAATCGGATGAGATTTATTCGATTTAAGTGCAAAAACTACTTAGGGCCGAGTAGCGGCCTTAGTCCAAGGGCCCAAATTTGAAACTTTTTTCGCAACGTTCTTTTCGGTATTCAATTACCTTTCATAAAAAACTAAATCTAGCAAAATCGGATGAGATTTACTCGATTTATGTGCAAAAAACCCTTAGGGCCGAGTAGCGGCCTTAGTCCAAGGACCCAAATTTGAAACTTTTTTTGCCATCATTCTATTCGGCATTCAATTATCTCTCAAATGAAACAAAAACTAGCAAAATCGGATGAGATTTATTCGATTTATGTGCAAAAACGACTTAGGGCCGAGTAGCGGCCTTAGTCCAAGGGCCCGAATTTGAAACTTTTTTCCCCACGTTCTTTTCGGTATTCAATTACCTTTCATAAAAAACTAAATCTAGCAAAATCGGATGAGATTTACTCGATTTATGTGCAAAAAACACTTAGGGCCGAGTAACGACCTTTGAGCCATCCCAACAAGCCTACATTGCATCTTACCCAAAAACAATGTTCAGCAACTTTGTTCTACTCGTCAATACCTTTCATTTGATATATCACAAGCAGGTATTGCGTGCGTATTTCGGTAGATATCGGCGAAAGACTGAAAAACACCTATAGGGCCCTAGCTCTGGAAGGGCCGGCCCTACCATGCCCATTTTCGAACTTGACCTTACTTAAAACAGTTTTGATTGTTTGTGTGGATCAGATGAAAACTGCTGAAGCAAATTGATGCTGAAATTTCCTTGCCTCCAACTGTAACAATTTGAACTATTCTTTGGTAAAGGAACTCTCTGATGAGATGAACTCTGCCTTTTCTCGTTTAATCAGCCGCTGGCTCGTAGCTCTGTTTACATTCGTTAAATCAATTTGTGTTTATTCTTATCGAATGTACCTCTTCTCTTTAGATGCACGAAAAATATTTGCATTTTAAAACAAACTCCGAGCATTTTTTCAACTTTTAAATATATTTTCAAAGAACCTTAATGCAACGAACCAATAACAGCCCAATAAAGCAATCCTCGTTTCTATGCGCTCCACGGCATGTAGGTCAACATTTTTCCCTCATACTTCGGAATTGTGCACAAATAACAATTTAATGATCGTCAACCGAGAGGCAAGGAATTTGTTTGATATATTCAATATCAAAGATGGCTAAAAGGCAATTCATTTCGTCAACCAACTGAATGGCAATTTCAGAAATTGATAATTGATTGTAAGGACATTTTAACATTACATTCACGGAACGATATCGTCGTTTGTCTTTTGAAATTGTTCCACAAAGGAAGTGCCGTACACAAAAGAAACTGATTGGAAATTGAAACTGTTGAATAAACCATTTTAGCCGGCAATGATTTATCTCAACGTTTTTTTTTTGCGTTCGTTCTTCTGTGCACAGCTGTTGATTAAACCTTTTTAACTAAAAAAAAATTGGCATCGATTGATTGAATGAATACGTGTTACGTTCTCATTCGAACACGAAAAACTCTTGTAAATGGTTTAATTGGATTTGGCATTGATAGGAAGCTAAACTGCCCGCTATATACTTCAGCTGGAAAATGTATGTGCAATTTAATTAAAACAATGAATGCAAATTGTGATGTTCGGTTCGGTCGATTTTAATGAAAACATATGGTCGGATGAGTTTGTGCTCAGGTTCGGCCAAAATTGATTTTACTTTGGGAAAATGAATTTTGCTGTTTCTGTCCGAATTCTATTTTTGGACGGTTGAATTATGCATTGTCAATAGCCCCCCACTCAACCAGCCCATTTTGGCATGAAGACAATGGAGCGAAACATCAAAATTAAATATCAAAATTGAACATCAAAACAATGAACCAATTGTCTGATTTCGGTCGAAAGATATCGCGATATTATTTGAAAAAAAAAAAAACTCTGTTCTTATGGACTTTCGGACCAGGGAGGTGCGGGAAAACGGAAAAAGTTGGGAAATATGCAGTTCAAAGACACCAGGGTGGTAACCAGAATAACAGAAGAAGCTCTCAAGGAGAGAGTACAATAAACTGTTAATAGTACCTGTTATGTCTGAGTTCTAGTGCTAGAAAATAGATAGCCCAGAAGATAGGTTTAAAAAACTGATGGAAATCCTTGCTATCCTTGAGTTTTAGACCAGGGAAGAAGGTGGACCCTTTGCAGTGATGGAATTCTATGAACTGACCTTAATCTTTATCCAAATCCAGAGGAAACTACAAAAAAACCGACGGAAATGCTCGTTATCCTTGAGTTCTACTAGCTTCGGAATGCGTGTGGGAAGATTCGGGAATATTCATCTAGTTGCAGATCATTCAAAGGCATCATTGTCTTGTGATTTGTAGAGTAAAAATAGTGAAAATCCTTCGTAGTATTAGCCAATTCTAACATTTTGCTGAAGAAAAAATGTTTCAGAAGAATACAGATTATTCCTGGAGCTGAGGCTCCCGATCCTTTGATATGTCAGAACTATCGTTGATAGGTATTGAGATCAGCTTTCCAAAACGGAGAGAAATGGCAAGGGAAATCAGTCTCAAATTTAGCGGTTTTTGGGACACTTTTTCGAGAATCCTTCATTGGCTGGACTGTTCAAGACCACTAACAAAAAAATTGTTCTTCGAGTTTTAGTTATTGAACCAACCTATCCGTTGAGAACCCGTTGTGATCATCAAAAAAATTTCTGATTTGACGTCTTAAGATTTAGAGTTTCTACCGGTTCATGAGACAAAACTGTGGAAACTTTAACACCTCAATCACATCCAATCGTCAAAATGCATGAAAACTCACTAGCAAGCGAGACGACCTTTTTCTGACACAACCGCCCAGACTAGTAGCAATTACTGTTGTAGATTTTTGGTCACCACTTCAGTGTTTATTTCAACTGCACATTTTCCAACTTTTCCTCATTTCCCGCACCTCCCACTATAATGACACATTTTCGTTTCTGTTCAAATCTGTTTAAATTTGGAATTGTTTCATTCTATCGGACGGAAAAGTATTCCCATGATCGACACTTTTTTGTCTATATTCACCGAGCTACAGTGAATTTATCAGTTAAGCATAAAAAGGACTCGTTGAAGCGTACAAATAATTGGAATATCTAGCACAAATAAAAAGTTTTCTCGATTATTTGAGAGAGATATAATGTTTTCACACTTAACAAATAATAAACCCAAGCGACTATGCTAATATACCAATAAACGGAGTACATTACAATAGCATGAAATGTATATGACATTTAGAGTAGATGTACACACCATAATCAGGTGGAAAGGTAGGTCAGCCACCATTTCTGAATACACAGTGTAGTGATAGACACAACGAAATGATAAATCATGCATAAGAATGATAAGTATGGTTTGAATATCATGGCATTTATTGCATTGACAACAACGCCACAAAACAGACCATAAAGGACTGATTTCTTTATAGTTTGTATGATGTTTGGAATACACGACAGGACATTTATTATTAGCTTTCCCCGTGTCTGTAATTTTCATGTTTCATCAAATGTATGCCTGTCTAATTCGCTAAGAAATCGAAATATTTTAATTTTTAATTGATCTTGTTCCTTTACACACCCATTGTACACACATATTGTTTAGAGCTAATTTGGAGCAACTGTTGTCTTCGACACATTGTACATGGATTTTTTAGCTCAGAGGCTTTTCATCTGCTAAACTTCTGGCTCAATCAGGCTGTGTATACACACACAGTTCTTCGTTATAACGCTAAACTCAACTCAATTAATGGTTGTAATTGGTTAGCATTCTACAGTTTTAATTGTTCCACATCGTTCTACAGGTTGTCAAGAAAAGAAGCGTAAAGAGTGTCGTTTTACCCACACGTATGTGTGGAATTGAAGAAACGTAAAGACAAACGCTATACAAACCAGTGCTTATATTCGCGAAAATATTTTCACGAAATTTCTCAAATTTTCGTGAATTTTCGTAAAAAGTTTTTTGTGAAAATTTAAGAAAATCGCGAAAATTTGAGAAAATTTGTGAAAGTATTTTCGCGAATATAGACACTGATCGAGGGGTAACTCACTTCTAGATTAAATGGATTAAATGGATTAAATGGTATTAAATGGATTAAATGGATTAAATGGATTAAATAGGAAAAAAGTTCATTTTACCAAATACTGTAAAAGTCTTAAAAATTGTTGATTTTGATCGAACCACGTACTACAACTCATACTACAATGTTAAAAAGCGAAAAAATCCACTTTTAGGAGTTTTTGGTGTAAAGTGGATTAAATGGATTAAATGGATTAAATGGATTAAATAAATTTAATACCATTTTTCACAAAAAAATTTTTTCCTATACCTCACGAGTTCTTAAACGAGCTGGGGATCGTGCAAATCTATTTTTCGCAATTACTTTACAAATTTTTCAGGTCGGTAGCCTAATTATTTCGGTAAAACTAAAAAAATTTTTTTGGATTAAATGGATTAAATGGATTTAATGGATTTAATGGATTTAATGGATTAAATGGATTAAATGGAAGTGCGTCACCCCTCGACACTGATACAAACGAGATATCGTTCGGGAAAAACTGAAATTTGCTTATGTGTTGCTTATCGTTTAATTATCCAATTGATTGAAAGTGGTTTTGCTTGGAATCGATAAACGAAACTCCGAGAATTGATCTGGGCACCGTGTAATTTATTACTTATTATTTCTGCTTAAAAAATAACTAATATCACTGATGGTGACACATTCTGCGCCTCAACGCAAGAGTTTTATCAATAAAAAATTTATGAAAGAAAATTTTACAAAAAAATTGCTAGTAAAATTGTTGTATTGCTTGGTCAGTAATTCAACATTGACAAAGTGTTGTATTGCTTTGACTTGACCAAAATTGTTGAAAAAAATTCTTTTATTCATGCACACCTTTAACACCTTTCGTTCGCACTTCGTTGAATAAAAGAAATTTTTTCAACAATTTTGGTCAAGTCAAAGCAATACAACACTTTGTAAAAAACAAGGCATCAGAACAGTCGGAGCGTTTGCTGCGACTTAGCCCCGTACGAACCGTAATCCTATTTCGTCCGTAACCATAATACGTCCGTAACCCTAATACGTCTACAACCCTCTAATGCGTCTGTTACCAAAATGCAAGTCAAGTTGGGCATGGTCAAATTTACTAAAAGTGTTCATTTTTAAAATTGCGCATAGCGCAATTACGAAAGCCCGTACGAAGTACCTCTCAAATAAAACCAACAATTTACGATATTATTTTAGAAACCCAACATTTTTTGCCAACTTTCTATTAGGTATTCAATTATCTCTCAAATGAAACAAAAACTAACAAAATCGGATGAGATTTACTCGATTTATGTGCAAAAAACACTTAGGGCCGAGTAGCGGCCTTAGTCCAAGGGCCCAAATTTGAAACTTTTTTTGCCATCATTCTATTCGGCATTCAATTATCTCTCAAATTAAACAAAAACTAGCAAAATCGAATGAGACTTACTCGATTTATGTGCAAAAAACACTTAGGGCCGAGTAGTGGCCTTAGTCCAAGGGCCCAAATTTGAAACTTTTTTCGTCACGTTCTTTGCGGTATTCAATTACCTTCCATAAAAAACTAAATCTAGCAAAATCGGATGAGATTTACTCGATTTATGTGCAAAAAACACTTAGGGCCGAGTAACGACCTTTGAGCCCTCCCAACAAGCCCGCGTTGCATCTTACCCAAAAACAATGTTCAGCAACTTTGTTCTACTCGTCAATACCTTTCATTTGATATATCACAAGCAGCTATTGCGTGCGTATTTCGGTAGATATCGTCGAAAGACTGAAAAACACCTATAGGGCCCTAGCTCTGGAAGGGCCGACCCTACCATGCCCATTTTCGAACTTGACCTTACTTTTGTCGATACCAATCGGGTAAAAAAAGAATTTTGAAAAAAGGTTGTGATTTGCTCAAGCTAGAGGGGTCACAGACGGACGGACGGACGGACATTTTTTTTATTGCGGATTCGTCATCTATGAACATAACCAAATGCTTTGCCCTTACTGTCTGCTTCCAATTCGACGTGTTACAAACGGCATATTAATCTTATAAGCCCCCAGTACTTCGTACGGGGCTAAAAATCGGTGCATTTTAGAGACATACCGTAGAACAATTTTTTTTGGTTAGAATAATGATTTACTTCGATAAAAACAAGGCATCAGAACAGTCGGAGCGTTTGCTGCGACTTAGCCCCGTACGATCCGTAATCCTATTTCGTCCGTAACCATAATACGTCCGTAGCCGTAATACGCCCGGAACCCTAATACGTCTACAACCCTCTAATGCGTCTGTTACCAAAATGCAAGTCAAGTTGGGCATGGTCAAATTTACTGAAAGTGTTCATTTTTAAAATTGCGCATAGCGCAATTACGAAAGCCCGTACGAAGTACCTCTCAAATAAAACCAACAATTTACGACATTATTTTATAAACCCAAATTTTTTTGCCAACTTTCCATTGGGTATTCAATTACCTCTCAAATAAAACAAAAACTAGCAAAATCGGTTGAGATTTACTCGATTTATGTGCAAAAAGCACTTAGGGCCGAGTAGCGGCCTTAGTCCAAGGGCGCAAATTTGAAACTTTTTTTGCCATCATTCTATTCGGCATTCAATTATCTCTCAAATGAAACAAAAACTAGCAAAATCGGATGAGATTTACTCGATTTATGTGCAAAAAACACTTAGGGCCGAGTAGCGGCCTTAGTCCAAGGGCCCAAATTTGAAAAATTTTTCGCCACGTTCTTTTCGGTATTCAATTACCTTCCATAAAAACTAAATCTAGCAAAATCGGATGAGATTTACTCGATTTATGTGCAAAAAACACTTAGGGCCGAGTAGCGGCCTTAGTCCAAGGGCCCAAATTTGAAACTTTTTTTGCCATCATTCTATTCGGCATTCAACTATCTCTCAAATGAAACAAAATCTAGCAAAATCGGATGAGATTTACTCGATTTATGTGCAAAAAACACTTAGGGCCGAGTAGCGGCCTTAGTCCAAGGGCCCAAATTTGAAACTTTTTTCGCCACGTTCTTTTCGGTATTCAATTACCTTCCATAAAAAACTAAATCTGGCAAAATCGGATGAGATTTACTCGATTTATGTGGAAAAAACACTTAGGGCCGAGTAACGACCTTTGAGCCCTCCCAACAAGCTCGCGTTGCATCCTACACAAAAACAATGTTCAGCAACTTTGTTCTACTCGTCAATACCTTTCATTTGATATATCACAAGCAGCTATTACGTGCGTATTTCGGTAGATATCGTCGAAAGACTGAAAAACACCTATAGGGCCCTAGCTCTGGAAGGGCCGACCCTACCATGCCCATTTTCGAACTTGACCTTACTTTTGTCGATACCAATCGGGGAAAAAAAGAATTTTGAAAAAAGGTTGTGATTTGCTCAAGCTAGAGGGGTCACGGACGGACGGACGGACGGACGAACGGACGGACGGACATTTTTTTTATTGCGGATTCGTCATCTATGAACATAACCAAAAGCTTTGCCCTTACTGTCTGCTTCCAATTCGACGTGTTACAAACGGCATATTAATCTTATAAGCCCCCAGTACTTCGTACGGGGCTAAAAATTGCGTCACAAGTGGCAGATGTTGAGTAGGGATGTGAGGCGTTCAAAATTATCGATAATATCAATCGAAAGAAATTATCGATAATCGATTAATCATATCGTTATCGATAATTTAATAATTATCGATAATTATCAAAATATCGAAATTCGATAATTATCAAAATATCGATATTTTGATATTTATCTGAAAATTCATGATAATATACCGATATATCGGAATATATCGATAAATATCGGATTTTCGGACCGAAATATCGATATATCGAATTATCGATATCTTGATAATTATCAAAATATCAATAATTATCTATTATCGATATTTTTTTGATAATTTTCGATAAAACAAGGCATCAGAACAGTCGGAGCGTTTGCTACGACTGAGCCCCGTACGACCCGTAAACCTAATTAGCCCGAAACCATTATACGTCCATAGCCCTAGTAAGCCCGTAACCCTTATTCGTCCGATATCAAAATGCTTCCGTAACCTTATTGCGTACTTGACATCATTGTCTATTTTTGCAAATTGTAAACTGTAAGCGTTCATCTTTAAAATTGCGCTTAGCGCAATTACAAAAGCCCGTACGAAGTACTTCTCAAGTATAAAACAAAAGTTTACGATGTAATCTTAGGAATCCGAATTTACAACTTTTTTTATCCCAATTTTCTTTCGGTATTGAATTATCTGTCAAACGAAACAAAAAGTAGCAAAATCTGATGAAATATACTCGATTTATGTGCAAAAAACACTTAGGGCCGAGCAGCGGCCTTAGTTCAAGGGCCCAAATTTGAAACTTTTTTAGCCACGTTCTTTTCGGTATTCAATTACCTTCCATAGAAAACTAAATCTAGCAAAATCGGATGAGATTTACTCGATTTATGTGCAAAAAACACTTAGGGCCAAGTAGTGGCCTTAGTCCAAGGGACCCAATTTGAAACTTTTTTCGCCACGTTCTTTTCGGTATTCAATTATCTCTCAAACGAAACGAAACAAAAACTAACAAAATCGGATGAGATTTACTCGATTTATGTGCAAAAAACACTTAGGGCCGAGTAGCGGCCTTAGTCCAAGGGCCCAAATTTGAAACTTTTTTCGCCATCATTCTATTCGGCATTCAATTATCTCTCAAATGAAACAAAAACTAGCAAAATCGGATGAGATTTACTCGATTTATGTGCAAAAAACACTTAGGGCCGAGTAGCGGCCTTAGTCCAAGGGCCCTAATTTGAAACTTTTTTCGTCACGTTCTTTTCGGTATTCAATTACCTTCCATAAAAAACTAAAACTACCAAAATCGGATGATTTACTCGATTTATGTGCAAAAAACACTTAGGGCCGAGTAACGGCCTTTGAGCCCTCCCATAAAGCCCACGTTGCATCTTACCCAAAAACAATGTTCAGCAACTTTGTTCTACTCGTCAATACCTTTCATTTAATATATCACAAGCAGGTATTGCGTGCGTATTTCGGTAGATATCGGCGAAAGACTGAAAAACACCTATAGGGCCCTAGCTCTGGAAGGGCCGGCCCTACCATGCCCATTTTCGAACTTGACCTTACTTTTGTCCATACCAATCGGGGAAAAAAAGAATTTTGAAAAAAGGTTGTGATTTACTCTAGCTAGAGGGGTCACGGACGGACGGACGGACGGACGGACGGACGGACGGACGGACGGACGGACATTTTTTTTATTGCGGATTTGTCATCTATGAACATAACCAAATGCTTTGCCCTTACTGGCTGCTTCCAATTCGACATGTTACAAACGGCATATTAATCTTATAAGCCCCCAGTACTTCGTACGGGGCTAAAAAGTCGATAATTATCGATTATCGATAATTGATAATTATCGATAATCATTTTCATTATCGCCCATGCCTAATGTTGAGGAAACTACTGTTAGGAAAATATTTAAAATAGGGAAAAATATGTCCTGAATCATCGGAATCGGGCATGATGAACGTGCGGGCATGATTTTACTCAAAGATTCGTGTTGTTGAACAAAATGAATGTTTTTCCAGAAAATTTTTCTTTTTCAATGTTTTCTTTTTTCCAACTATTTCGTTTTAAGTGGACGTATTACGAATATTAAACTTTCTATATAGTTTGACGAAACTGTTACAGACTAGCCTGTAGACACTGACTTATTAAAATGACTTTTTTTAAAGAAGAAATATTTAGATTTTTATGCCAAATGACAAATTTGTATTCGAACATTCACACACTGAATATATCAACAGCGAACACGAAACTTACGTTTTGTGTCATTGTGGGTCAGACCAAAATTGGTAGTGAAACTTTGCATTACGTGCAAAAACATATGCAAACCATGCAAACTCGTGGATCTAAATAAATTTACACAAAATGTTCCCAGCTACGTTACACTATACATTACCGAGCCAAAATTCATAAATTATTCATTTTGCTAAGCATTTTGAGCAAAGCTCTACCACAAATGGTAATAAAGGCCACATAAATTATCGGACATTTTCATCGGTGTACGTACGTTGTTCCGTTATATGAAATATCTTGTGAAAAATTACCAGAAAAGAATCCGTCCTACATATGAAGCGGTGGCAGGTTATTATACGTGTGGGATTTCTGAAAATAACCAGCTGGTGAAAGCTCTTATCGATGGAAAACAATTTTCTTTCTCATTTCTTGAATTTGTCAATACAAAAGGAATTAGGACAAGATCGTTGGAGATTCGCTCTGTTCGTTCGTTTCCAGACTCGCTAACAGCCTTTTACGGCTAAAAACAAGTGCAGTCTGTACCACGTGACTTCCGAGCCACGTCTCGAAGTATGCAAGTACAATTGGATGAAAGTTAGGCGCATAATTGATATCTCGCCTAAATGTAGGGTAGACATATGAACACACGTTTATCGTAGTTGGATTGCGTCATACGAGTCATTCGGTGTGTACATTGTTTGTCAACTACTCAAATTTGAAGTTTGAGTGCGATTTATTCGCTAGCAAAAATTCCATGTGTAATTGTCTGACACGGGAATCGAACCCGGATCATTTTGGGGGAAGGCTAGTACGTAGCCACTGGTCCACCCCGTCCGTAAAACAAGACTGCTGAAAGTAACTTATTTCTACGGATCATATAACTTGCGTCACTTTGACATACACTCTATCATCCTCTGACGATGTAGATATAATGTGAATGCACGTATGAAGAAACAACACCGCATTGAATTTGGAAATTCGGGTTATAATTTCGATTCAAGTAATTAAGAGATTCGTTTACCCAGAATTGTTGAAAATGCTACGTCGATGGTGTATATAAAGCAATTTAGATTTACGATTTACGGTTGTGGGCTCTGCAAACATGTTAGCAAACAGATAAATAAAATGTTTGATATAATTTTCGTTCCAAAAATGTGTTTACTCAACGAACATATACACGAATAGGGACTAACAACCCAGAGATAAATTTAAAACAAATAATTTCCGGTAATTTGTTTTTCGTTGAGTAAAGTGAAAAAAATAGAACTCCGAGAGCTGAGATTAAGATAAATGGAAAAAGTTTCGGTTTCGTCATACAATATATAGTTTGCTCAAATTCAATGTTCAGCCCCGACGCTGAACCTTCATCATTCATTCATTCGCTTATCCATTCATACACTATATCCATTCATGCAAAGCCACTTTCGGTTCAATTTCTTTAACACTTTGGACACATTTGTATTCACTTTTCCGTCACTATAACAGAGAAAACAATCTATTCAAATATATAGTCGTCATCGTCAACCAACGGATAAAGTTTTCCCAGAACAATTCCCTATTAGAGCGCCTTTTACTATTATAGCCAACCACAAATATCACATAGGAAAAAATAAAGTTTTTTTAATAAACAAACATTTCCTTACACCCACACCCCCACCCACACATAAACTTCTATTACAATTTATAAAAAAAGATAACTGACGGGAAGCAAAAACTTTATTCAAGAAAACTCCTTTATGCACATACCAATGCGATTGTCGTTACACAACTGTGTTGTTATGCGCTACAAAATACACAATAGCAAAGAAATAGTCCTTTTTTCGACAAGAAAGGCAACAACATACACTATAAAACACGACAACTTTATCGGAGAGACTGTATCAGCATAGAAACTACCCGCATCTTATATAGTTGTTATTACCGAAGAACAAAATCGGTGTGTCGGCAGAATGGAAACCAATTATAATCTCAAATGCACGAGAAGGCAGCACACAGAAAAAAAAAATCAAATTGATTTCAGGGATCGGGGATAAATTGAAAAATAAGAGGAAGGGTTGGGTATACAGTAAATTAGGATTTATAGTCTGCCCATGTGGAGATGTTACAGTTAATAGTTTTGTGGATGCTCTGAGGTTTATAGAAAAATCATTGCTTTACTAGGACGATGATATTATTGTTGAACAGAAAACGTTGAACCTTTGCAAACTGTAAAAATACCACCATTACATTCATCTCTTATCCTATAAATCGCTAGATCAAACATCCTTCAAGAAGATTGATAGAAAATCTTGTACTTCATTAGTTTTAACATTCGTATGACAATATAATAGTACAATAGAAAAATTCATCGCTTATTTCGTCGTATCAATCGATAACAGATGATAGCCGCTACTTCACGTTGTTGGTATTTGCTTGTACAAATTGGAGGACTGATTGCACAAATCAGAGGGCATAAGTTTCACCGGTAGCAAAATGATAGACCCAATTTTATCTTAACTGGATGCATTAGCAGTCAATTCTGTGTTACGACATAACAGTGGATTGTAGCTTAGCGCTCTAAATTTCTCTTTTCCAAGGAACAACAAAGAAATGGACCATCTAGTGGATTTTGGACGCTATCTGAATGTGAACAGTCTGGTTGTATCGTATGGTTGCTAGCAATATACAATTTAAACATTCGTAAAATATAATGATTCGTTACGAATCAGGGCAAATTTTATTGACAACTCTATTTACCGAAAATTTACCGAGAATTTCTAAAATTTACCGAACATTGACTGCAGTTTACCGAACATTTACTGAAATTTACCGAATTTATGTTTCGATAAACTCAGTTCGCAAATATTCGGTAAATTTCAGTAATTTTCGGTAAATTTGGTAAGTGTATTTACCAATAATAGGCCCTGTCACAAACTTAACGAATCAATCTATTTCTTCCTATGTTTCATCATAATTACATTAGAAGGCATTCTAAGATTCAGGTCAACTTTGTCCATAATGGGATAACTTCATATCCAAGGGATGCGAGGAAAGAAAACCATCAAAAACGGAGTTCTTGCAAAACTTTTTTTGACAGCCTTTTTGACAGCATATCAAAATAAATAAATAAGAATCCCGTAGTGTTCTATCGTCATATCACATAACACAATGAATGTGTTTTGCGTGTCCTCCAGTTATATATGTGTGTTATGGCATGTCATGTTGTATTCTGTTCCCTTTTTTCACTGATATGCAAATTTCACAAGAGAATTTATTCCTCTATTGGGAATGGTAATGGTCATGATTTAAAAATGTATTCTTTTAGTGTGTCGATGTTAGATTTATCAGTGAGACGACTTTCCGGATTCACTCTAGGACTAAATAAATGACATGAAGGGTGGAATGAGTTACAGTACGTCTTGATATTGCTTTCCTGTATCTTTGACGTATTTTATTAATTGGAGAGAATATTGCAAATGAGTCTACCGATATTTATATTCAACAAGCAAATTTATTTTTCATGAATTTCACATAAATGCAGAGTAGGAAACAACTGAGTTTAATAAAAAAAAAAACGAATTTCTCTGCAGAAAAAAAAAATTGAATCATAAACATAACTCAAATCCCAGAAGGATTTATAAGTCAAATATTTTCGGATAAAAAAAACTTCAGGGGTTGAAATGTGTAGCATAATATTATGCTACACATAAAGTAGCCCTTCGTACAAAAAAACGTAACGGAAAATGAATTACGATACCATGGAGTTTTCGTGATGAGTGTTGAGGGTTAGAGAGACAATATAAATAAATTGTTGGGTAATTTGTTGTGTTTTATAAGACTCATATCTATTGTATCAAGTAATAAAGTTGATTAAAGACTCTTTTCATTTTGTTTAATGTTGGCAACGTAGATCTGAGAGTTAGTGGTTTTCGTCGACAATTGTTTAAATTTGAAGTACCTATGCCGGATGAATGACATAAATAACTGAAAGCTTTGCTGTTAAGTTTTATTACAGTGGACGGCATTCAAATTTGGATCGTAATTTGTTTCAGCTGGTTCTTTAGCTGGTTCATTCACACGATTCACACAAAGAAAACTGCTTATGCTTGTTTATATACTGACAAAAGATAGTGAAAAATATTACCTGTTGCAGGTAGCTTTGTCTCCAGGTAAGCTATGTTATCTTCTACAGCTGTATCTTTTGTACGGAGAACTACAGTTGTAGCAGCTATTGTGGATTACCTGAAGAGAAAATTACCTGGAATAGGTAAGAGTTTCAACTCTTTTTTTGTCAGTGTGCGGCTAGAATAGCTATACACACGCTAGTGCCATTGGGAAACCCGTTTGAAAACGGAAAGACAGTTTTGTTTGTATGAACAGACCAGCTGAGAATCAGCTGACACCAATTCCGATCTAAATCTGAATGACGTCCACCGTAGTAATGCTTATAAACTTACTTTATATGTTTCGAAATGTGATAATTGAATCTGCTTCTTGTTTTGAATAAAGTATCTTCAAGTGTCCGGTACAAAATCTAGTACTTCTTTAATTTCAACATAATTTTTACAATATAAAACAATAGCAATACCGTATCGTTTGATTCTGTCGTTGTTGTCGATAACAGATATTTATGAAGTATCGTTGCGTTTCGTCGTGGACAGTCAATAAGTTTTTTTTTTCTTGTCATAATCATAGACTGCAGGTAGAACATTCTGTATACCTCGATTAATTAATTTAACAAAAGAAAAATCCAGGATATGATTGGCCGGAGTTGATTCCTTTAACAAAATTTCCGTTTTTCATTTCAGAACTATGCCATGCAGCTACACGAATTCAAGCAACATTCCGTGGTCATTTAGCCCGTAAGGTAGCCAACGAAGGTGCATTAAAAGACGAAAAAGATTTGCAGGAAATAACCAAAAAAGTTGCCGAAGAATTGGACATTGATCTAACCGATCCCGAATTGAATAAAGCTGCCACAAAAATTCAAGCCTCTTTCCGAGGGCACAAGGCACGTCAGACCGAATAGGAACTTAATATTAATGTAAACGAACATTAAAAATGAATGATGTGGTAAATTTTAGTTTCATAAAAAATGGTATCCTTATTAAGTATGTTTCTGTTGATAAGAGAACATAAAAAATAAAATTAAAAAAAATTAAAAAAAAATTAAAAAAAATGAAATTCAATTAATTAAAAATTACAATGAAAATGTAAAATGCCGTAAATGGAACTTAAAAACGTTTTCGTTTGGAAATCAAACATATTTTTCGTTCGTTTTTGTGAATTTAGCTGATTAAAAATTTAAACAAAAAGAAAATGATAAAAAAATGAAAATAAAACCAATTTATGTAGATGAAAGTATTTTGTTAGAGAAAAACCGTACCTACTAACTAATCACAACCTATATTGATGATATGAAAAAAAAGTAAGCAAAAAAACAAAATAAAATATTTCCGTATATTAAATGAAAGGTAAAAATATTGAAAAAACTATGAATTAAAGGAAAATGAAGTAAATGGTCAAGTGCGTAAGGAGGAATCTGCAATCAGCGTGTAAATCACATTTTTAATACTGATTATGATCGCTTAGAACTTATCGGCTGTTTTTTAAGTAAGATCTAATCGTTGACGTTGATCAATTCGACAGCAGATCGTACCAAACAAGATTTTCGTATTTATCTACAACTTCTACAGATCATTTATATAAGATTCGGTACTTTTAAACACAACATCACTTTAGTTTCGTTAAATGTTTTGTTTGTTTGATTTCATTTCATTTCTGTTTGACTTGATTGGCAATTATTCGTCAACATTCATTAGAGAATATTTGACAGTTTTAACAAGGATATCCATATCGCAGATATGGGTAGGGGAGAGAGATGGTTAGTGAACATTGACAGTTGTCGCTTAACGAAAAACAATTGCTGTACGCGCCCTGAGTTACCAAATAAATGTCAATGTACGTAAGTACATTCATTCGATGAAGTTGTTAAATTGCTGCATAGCCAAAAAACAAGTTCTTTATGGGTGCCTACACTGGAACTTTGTGTATTAAGAGGTGTTGTGTTGTTAACCTCGGCTTCGCCTCGGGTTGATAATTTTTCTCATGTTTAGCGCAAAGTTTCCATATTGGTGCGTGTGCTATTTTGTACTGCGGCTGCAAACATTAATGTTCGAAAGTGGCAGTGCATAAAAAGGATCCATTTCGACACGTCTTTCGAACAAAAATTTTCGTAACGAAACAAATTTGTCATTTCTCATTTGTGAAGACATTTTTCGACACTGCTCTTACTGAGCTATTACAATTTAAAATCAACTCAGCAGCGAAGTGAGACTTCACATTGAATTATTGAATTGTTAGTTGTGGGTTCGAAATTCAACCGCGACACATTGATTCTTTTCATCAGATCGTTGTCCACAATTGCAACATTTGACTGAATTTGGTTCATTCGGATTTGATTTAGTACCGATAACGTCTCTATGTCTTTACATGGAAGATTTGTTTGTAAATGACGTTCAGTCAGGTGGATGAAAGCCGGTGACGGTTTGTGTTGTCTTTTAATAGTATATTACCACATTAGTTGATAAGCAACACCATTTTGTCGTATATTATACGTATACGCGCGGAATACAAACAATATTTATAACGAGTTCAGCGCAGCAGAGCGAGTGTTAGTAAATTTGACAAGATGACAGAAGGGTGACAGCTTGAAATTTGTCTAACACCTGTCGGAATCTGTTTCTAATAACTTGTGTCATAATCAGCCTTAAGAGCGCTATTAACACGTCGATTGCCGAATAAGGGTATTCCTCACTTACGCTTCAAACAATAAAAAATTATTTAAAAATAAATACAAACAAAATGAATGAACACAACTAACTAAAACCACCAAACAATATATTATTGCATTAAATTTTAAATCAATTACAAAAAAGAATCCAGAGCTGCATAAACTATACGACCCATTCTTATTATATATAAAGAAAAAAAAACTTTTACAAAAATATATTCCTATGAACATCGCCATATTTTTAACTTTTTGCTAAAACAAAATCAAATTGTAAACAGAAAAACATTTAAAAACCAAAAAAATGAATTTAAATTTAAATGAAAAGATGAAAAGATCGCAGTTTCAATTCGAACTTATCAATCTGAACATTATTTAAAAAATAAACATCACACCTTGCCACGGCAGAGTAAAACCAGGCAGGAGCCGTTCAATTTTCGAATGTCAAATAAGGGACCTAGTAAGGGAAAATGAACTCAAATGAACACTGACATAAATTGAATTAATTTCATTCGCAAAAAAATAAGGCTACCAGATAATTCAGGTCCTCAGTCGAATCAAGTGCTCCTGCCTGGTTTTACTCTGCCATGCACCTTTCCGATGATCAACCTTTTTGTCTGAAGATCATAAAAGCAAAAAAAAAATCTTTTTTAATAAATCGAACATAAAATTCAAAATTTGATAAAATCGATATTTTCCCAACGCTTTGAATGGAACAGCAGAACCCACAACAAAAAATTGTTTATTTCTATTAGATGCTGTGTTGAATATATATTTGTATCCTATGTGCTTGCGAAAATTGTTTGTTGAATTTCTGTAAAAAGAAACTTTGATTTTTAATCTTTACTGCCAAATTTTCCTTTCTTTTCTTTTTTAAATAGAAAATTCTCTCAATTGCAATATTTCAACCATTCAATAATGGATTTGATTTTTATATAGAATAAAATATCTTCTTGTATTCCCCCCCAAAGAAAATGAAACAAAAATGTATTCAAAATTCGAATTTTATTTATTAGATGAACATGTATATGACGTGAAATAAAGAGTTATATAAACATAAGATATGAACCTTATTTTCATAATTTTGTTTAACATTTTTATTGTACGTAGCAAGTCTTTCAACAACACAACTATTTATTGTACCTTGATGGTTATAAGACTGCTATCAAATTGCTGATATAATTTTAACGATGTGTGTGCGTGTTTTGCTGCGATTTTTACTTTATTGTCTGTCTCAATTGTTCACCATAGTAATTACTCGGCAAAATACTTGAAACCGACTATCTCATCTGTTAACGACAGCGACGGCAAAAATAAACGATAAGCTTAGGCTAATGTGATCTTATATAGCAGAAGTGTTTGTAATAGAATGAAGTAAAAGATTGTCTTGTTGAAAATATTTACATCTACAGAAGTAATAGATCAGGCTCGGAACAGTTCAAATCCAGACGATGCAAAATTAACTCAACAGCTTTTTAGAGATGCAGGCAATCGATCGAATTTAGTATGACTTGTAGTCAATATTGTACTATCGACGACTTTCGGATGAAACAGCGTGAAGAAACGGTGACTTTTGGAAGAAATGTTGAATTTTTTATTTTTTTAGAAAGGTACCGTTTCACTTAGAAGTCGTCATTCCCTTTCGCCGCTTTTTTGTTTCAGTTTAGATTTAAAAGGAGTTTCATGTCCTCTAGTAAGTACGTTAGTAAATGTGCGGAAGAGGAGCACTCGACTACAAAAGCAGGTATGATAATAATAA
This sequence comes from Bradysia coprophila, assembly GCF_014529535.1. Taxonomy (NCBI): domain Eukaryota; kingdom Metazoa; phylum Arthropoda; class Insecta; order Diptera; family Sciaridae; genus Bradysia; species Bradysia coprophila. Next base: position 239,744 of record NW_023503927.1, on the reverse strand, counting down.
AGAATTGGGTACCTAGACTGAGGCCGCTACTCTAGATTTTCTGACTGTTTTCGTCATAAAAGTGAATTATTTGAAAGGTATTTCGTGTAGGCATTTCTAACTTTCAGGGGAGTTACGGTCGTAATAGTGTAACGAACGCACAAGAGTTACGTGTACGCAATAGGCATACAGGTAACAGGCTCAATGACTTCGGCCAACGAAATGAACGATTGTGATCCATCATCAGAGTTATGTGTGCATTGTAATTGACACAAGAGGGATACGACAAGAAGTTTGACGACAGAAATGATCTGAATTTCTCATCTTTGATAACTTTCTGTTGAAACAACGAATAAACGACGTTGGAAATATGCGGCGAAGTCGCGATGGTTAACGCGCACTTCTGAGTTGATCGCGAAGACGGTGGGATCAAAATTTTTCTGAGGTGCCAACTAGGTTTGTGATTTGAAAGTTATTATGACGAATTCAACTTGACAATTTTTGTTTTGTCTTCAAGTTGACTTTTCGTGTAATATATAAAATAAGTGCGTTTAACAAATTTGATGTCACCCGCCTTCGTGAGTGTCTTAATCTGATCTGTTCCGACCTCTATCAACAACAGTTAGTTAGGAAATCAATTTGGTTTAGCACTTTGTCCCAATAGTCACATTTTAATACTCTGGCTATTGACACTTTGTGCCTATAGCCATAGTATAAGAAAGAGACTATTGGCACTTTGAGGACTGAAATCTTATGTGATTTTATTTCGTATTGTAGGTCTAAGTTCGATTCAATCGACTTAAGCTCCAATGAAAATAGTCTCTATTTCAAAATTTGGACTATACCTACACTATAATAAGGAGACCATTCGCACTGAAAGACAATAGTCATTGGCCAAAATGCAATCTGTTGTTCTCTCACATTTTAAGAAAAACTAACGTTAATCTCTGCCAATTTCAAAATGTAAGCAGACCATTCGACTGCAAATAGCTCATACATTGACTAATCTTTCGTTTCAACTATCAAAAGAACATGCTCTTCAAACCAAAATTTTATTTCGTTAGATTTAGTGTATTACATTGACATTGAGTGGTGACAACAATCTGAACAAAAATAATCAATATTTTTTACTTCCGACGCTTTGAGATTTTTGAAATGAATAATTCAGTTGGAACAAACAAAACTTCTTCCTAACGCAATCTGTAGAAGGATGAATTCAGTTGGAACAAACCAAACTTCTTCCTAACACAATATGTAGAAGTATGAATTCAGTAGGAACAAATCAAACTCCTTCCTAACACAATCTCTAGAAGGATGAATTCAGTTGGAACCAACCAAACTCCTTCCTTACATAGTTTGTGCCTCCTAGCATTTTCGATAATATAATTCATACGGCCTGCGAACAATGATTTTTCAAAAAAAAAATTCTCATTCGCTAAAAAAGCCTTTTAGTATGCGTTAGGACACGACATAGTAAAGTTAACCAGGCAGGAGCGCTGACTAGCCCTACATTTTTTGCGAATAAAATTTTTCAATTTATGTCAACGTTCATTTGAGTTCATGTTCATATTAGGTCCCTTCTTTGACGTTTCGAAAATGAACCGCTACTGCCTGGTTTATTTTACTCTGCCGTGGTTAGGAAAATTACTATTACAATGTTATAAAAGCAGTAATTGTTATTTACCACATACTAGCAGTTACATTGAGAGGAGAAGGTAGCGTTAATTTCTGAAATAGATTTAATCGCCCATTTGTCAAGTAGGAAATATTTTTAATTTTTTAATTACCCTCATCTACAAAAGAATGCATGTCAATTACTTGATTTTTTTTAAACCTAAAAACTAATACTCATTTCCGTAGAAACAATTGTTGTTTCAGTGAAAAATTAATGAATTTATAACATCTATTCATTCACATCCATGGGGTACAATATTGATGCGTAGACGTGGATGCTAAATTCATGCTTTCAAGCGATTAAAAACTGAATCAAATGAGATATCTCTATACTCCAACAGTAAAGTAACACGCAAAAAAGAAGTGGCGTAGTATAGAGATAAGAAGTGGCACTATAGTTTTACAGCTACAGGTGATGCTTCAAAAATTAAAAATTTCGAAAAACAAGTGAATTGGAAAACCAACAACATGCATGCATGATGCATGTTCTCTGTTTTTTCCCACATTCTGATTAGCTTATCATCAGATATCTTTAGTTAACATACGGAATTTATACAATTTGTTATGAGACCTTCCATGAATCAAATATGTTCCAAAAAATTTGGAAAGTTTTTTAATCCATTTTTCAGCTTTGCTTTCATCATTCTTACTTGATACGGCAATGTAAATGGCTCATACGAAATATGTATTATTTTTTTAAAAGCGAACACACATCGTAAACGGACTTTTTGCCTAGCTGACCTAGGGACATTACCAAAACGAACAATTACATGTGACACAAAGAGATGTTATCGGTACTAAATCCAAGATGCAACCTAATAACCGATTTAATCAGATGTCATTATTGTGGACAACAACCGGATGAAGCGAATTACTTGTGTTGCGGTTGAGTTTTTGGAAAACTTGTTACGGTGAAGATTCTGTCACTCATTCTGTTCATAATTTTTGCAGGCATTCTAGCAAAATCTTTTACTTCATTAATTTACGGTACCATTTTGCTATAAAAGACCACTGTAACAACAGGTCATTGCTTATTTTTTGCTATCTTTGTCAATTACGGATAACACAGTCGTGTGAGAAAGGTTCAGATACTCAGTAATGTATACTTCATCTGTCATGTCACACACAATGACATAATAGTTCGGATCATAAGGTCTTAGTTATAACTACCTTTTTTATGTGTTGCGAGACAGATGTGACAAATGTGCGATGTGCCTCCACATTCTACAAAAATTGGAATGGAAAGTCTAAATGGTAGCTACTTTATTCAAGGTTCTGAAGGAATAGGTTAAGACAACTCTGAGTTGATCACGATAGCGGTGACACACGAATTACGTCAGAGGCGATGAAGTTTCATATGAAGAAGGCAACTTAACAAAAACAAAATTCCGAATTTTCCTAAAAAAACTCTTTCTTCAATTCGATTTCACACACAAACTGTACTGTGGGCGTTTTCAATTTCGGTGTCACCCGCCTTCGTAACTGTCTTCAACCGGTTTTTAGAACCTTGACTTTATTGTCAATGGTCACACACATTTCAATTTAAGATGAGTACATAGTTCGTGAAAAATGGGTAAAAGATTACTGAGAAATAGCATACGGTACTCTGGCTGAAAAATGTTCGGAATTACAGTCCACAGTTACCAATTTATATTGTAATGGTATACAAAAATTGTGCTATTGGTAAGTATATTTCATCAATAGCGTAAAATGGCGGACGAGGGGGAATGTATATTACTGGGCCGCTATTCTCATACGTTCGTAACTTTAACTCTAGCCACACGTAGGGACACGAAAGAGACCTAATTCAAATTTTTCTTGACAGAAGAAGAAAAGAAAAATTTGGATTAAGTCTCATTGGCGTCGCTATGTGTGTTTAGCGCGGTAGCTACAGTAAGAATTCGTAATTTGACAGTTCTTATGGGATTTTACACACGCAACTGTCAAATTACGATTATTCCAAGCTACGAACGCATGAGAATCGAGGCACTGCGCAGTATTTCTTTACGATCATATAAATATGTAAATAGGCTCATCTGATATATGAAATAAATAGTTGCCGTAACAAAAAAGTTTGGTGTTTGATGTGGCGAATATTTTCGAATACTCAAATTATGAAATATATAAGTGAGCTTTCATGACATCTGTTTGTAAAAGCTTCCTTTGGAAAAAAAAGTTGAAAATCGTTTCAAAAGTTTCATAACGATTGTGAGGTGTGGGACCCCTGCCAACAATGAATCATATATGCGGAACAAACAACAAACAGTTCGTTAAGATTGTTATTTATCATCCGATTAGAATATTGTGTTTGGCATATGTTGCAAAAAAAAGATGCAAAGGTGGCAACATTTTTCGTATAAATATTGCTGTTTTCTATCGATATAGCATCAGTTGCAAGCCGATAAAAATATCCGAAACAATATCAAGTTATTAGAAATCCACGAGTTAAACAAAAAATTTAATTTTCTAAACATGTTTCCGTATACAGCCGTGTTAGTAGTTGCAGTTTTAATTGTGGGAGGAGGTGAGAATTGTTTGCTGTTTGACGGTGCATAACTTTACATTAAAATTTTCCCGCCATTGCTACAGGTTCTTATGTAGCCGGTGATTGTCCAGGAGATGGAAACACTTGGACCAACACCCAATGTTCGAATTCGGTTGTTTCCGCTTCCACATTTACCGACAGCAACATAGACAGTTCTACAATCAAGGCATCAACTCTGACTACATCAACAGTTAAAGAGTGCTCCACTGTTGATACATCAACTCTTACTTCGTCGACCATAAGTGGTGGTTCATCGGTTACTAAGTGTACACTTACTGATAGTACTGTTGACAACCAGAAGTTGTGTGGCTGTACCGTCACAGGAAATGATTTTTCTAATTGCGCATGTTAAATGGATCGACAGCAGAAAATTAATAAATTTTTAAAATTTCAAGTTGGGAGTGTAATTGAGGCGTCGGCGTTTTTTTTTATTTGGTTGTTTGGTTTCCAAAGACTTTCAAAAGAAGTGATATCGCCCAATGATCACTTACAGTGGAAGTGTGACGCAAGTCTCTTTACCCACTTACAAAAGAGCTGATATCGGTCGAGGTGACGCTTACAGTTTGGACACGCAAAAAAATACGTCAAAATTGGCAGATTATGACTATGAGGATATAGTGTAATGCAAAAAAAACATTTTCGTATTGTCTGCAATAAAGGGTGTTGAAAAGATTTCTTGCTTATGTCTTGAACAAAACCGAAGTCGTGTGGATTACAGCCCCTCGCTTCGCTCTGGCCACAAAGTTCACATTCGGTCAATCTCTTTATTCCCTTGACTGAAAGTCAAGGGTCTTATGCCAGAAAATACCCTAAAATGTTAGTAACCATACAGTGTATGAAAAATTATCAAAACTTTAATTGTTTGAAATAATTTTTTTTTGTCACGACGATAACTTGAGTAATTCTTAACCGATTTGGATGATTTTTTTTAAATGAAATTCCTGAGGTTAAGTTCGAAGATGAGCCATGTCGGGATAAGGTTCTGGAAACTATTCCAGAAAAACATGATTTTATTGATAATTGTAATTGATAATACAGTGCTGATAATTGCTATTGTGATAATGATAATTTAATGATAATTTAATGTGTTGTGGTGATATTATATAAAATGTTATTAAAAACGTAGAAGAATGGGATTTCTGAGGTTAAGTTCGAGGATGGGCAATGTATAAGGTTCTGGAAACTATTTCAGAAAAATAAGTATCTGATAATAATTGGTAATAATAATATTGTTCCCTTGACTGAAGTCAAGGGTCTTACGCCAGAAAATACCCTAAAATGTTGGTAACAGTTTACAGTACAGTGTATGAAAAATTATCAAAACCTTAATTGTTTGTAGCCATTTTTTTTTGTCATCACGATAACTTGAGTAATTCTTAACCGATTTTGATGATTTTTTTTAGAAGGTGGGCTATGTCGGGATATAAGGTTCTGGAAACTATTCCAGAAAACAGGATTTTACTCTGTTGATACTTGATAATACATGATATTATACCGCTGATAATTGATTTTGTGATAATTTATGATAATTTAATGTGTTGTGGCGATATTGTATGAAATGTTATCAAAAACGTAATTGTTTGTAACCATTTTTTTTGTCATGACGATAACTTGAGTAATAATTCTTAACCGATTTTAATAAAATTTGTTTTAATCGACGAGGAATGGAATTCCTGAGATTAAGGTCGGAAGCTATTCCATTTACTATGTTGATAATTGATAATTATTGGTAATTGATCATTGATGATTCCCTTCACTGAGAGAAGAAGATACGTCTGTTTTGAATGAAGTCGTTGTCGTTCCTGTTGTCAAAGTTCGGATTAACAGTTAATTGGAACAAACTTTTAGGACTGTCGTATGACTTTTAAGAAAACAAAATAATTTACCGCATTAACTTAAGTATGGTTGCCACTCAACAAAAAAGTACTCCTTGAGATAGCGAACTGTCAAGTAAACAAAGCAAAAATTCATTATTTTTTTTCTTTCACACGGAGTATTTTTGTGGTAAATGGTAAATGGAGAAATAAAAATGGTTACTACAGTGGTATTATTGATATTTAGGTATTTATCTTCGTTCTGGTTACTTCATTTTCGCATTAATGCCACAGCGAAGAATTCGCCTAATTTAAAATACAATGCACTACGGCAATTATTTTTTATTTAATGCCACCACGAAACAGGCTGTTGGCGCAACCTTCTAATAATACAACCTTGGAAACCACAGCGGATCATACTGATACAGACAGAGTGTGAGTTGTGTGGATTGAGTGGAATTCATTGAAAACGTCAAATTCCTAACAAAAAAGACATTTGAAATGTTGGCGACTGTACCTGAAATTACATATACAGTGAGCATATAGTATTACAAACAAGCAATTCTAACATTAGACAACTCCGACGAGTGTGAAGTTTTCGGCCCGAGCGAAGCGAGGGTCGAAATTCACACGAGTTACGGTATCATATTGCAATCTTAGACAGCTCGAACGAGTGAGAAGTTTGCGGCTAGGCCAAACCTAATATCGGGGGTCGAAATTCACACGAGTTACGGTATCATATTGCAATCTTAGACAACTCGTACGAGTGTGAAGTTTGCGGCCCGAGCGAAGCGAGTTTGACACGAGTTGCGGTATCTTACTGCATTAGTTAACAACTCGGGTCTTATTGGATTATTGCACAATTTAAACGAATACAAAGTGACAACATTTCATTTTTGTAGAAGTAAATGTATCAAATTGAGAATTGTGTTAGATTATTACATCCATACCGTGACAAAAAGGCTTGGACTTCAGGAATTGTCCATTCTCACCCAGATGAAAAAATCAGTTAAAATAAAATAAGATAATCAAACCTGAAAGAACCAGGTTAAGACAACCCTGAGTTGATCACGAAGGCGGTGACACACAAAAACAAAATTCTTTCAGAACCTTGATTATAATATTCTGTAATATAAGGTAAAAGCAAAATGAAATATCTAGTCTGGTTTTTGACAATTGAAATTCAGTTGACAAAAATGAGGCTCGATAATTTTGTTTTGCTTTCACTTTAATTGATTAATTATTTTGGAAAAATTATCAGTCAAGGGACCCGACCCGCCCAAAAGGTGGGACCTAGTTCAAACAATGAACACAAAATCACTCACTCAAATTTTTTCAGAACAACTCCTAGATTATATTACTGCGATACTTTCCATTACCAAACTTAGCCTCAGGAATTTCAGTCCTTTTCGAAAAAAAAAGTTTTTGAAAATCCGTTAAGAATTACTCAAGTTATCGTGTTATCAAGGAATAAGTAGAGCGTGACAAACATTTCCATGTATTAAAGGTTTTCTGCCATACATTCATGCATTTTAAATCATAGGAGTGAACATTTTGTGACAAACATTGTAGAGTCTTTATCATACGTAAGACCAACGCACATCAAGCGAAAGTGCTTCGAGTGACAGCTGCCAAAATAGAGTCCTATTTTGTATGTCCCAAATGTCCCAATTTTTTTACAGTATCAAAATTTGTTTGATACACTGTCCCGTTTCAGTACTCTATTTAGAGTACCCCTTATGCTTGAAGTGCGTTGGTCTTACGAATGATAAGCACTCTAAAATGTTGGTCACAAAATGTTCAAAAAAGCGAACAAATGAGAAAAGCTTTCATGACATCCCTTTTGAAAAATAATATAAATTTGAAAATCATTTCAAAAGTTTCATAACGATTGTGGGGTGTGGGACCACTGCTTAAATGAGTCATATGCGAAACAAACAACAACACAAACAATTTGTTGAGATTGTTATTTATCATCTGATTAGAATGATCAGAATATTGTGTTTGGCATAGGTTGCAAAACAAGGTGCGAAGGTAGCAACATTTTTCGTATAAATATTGCTGTTTTCTATCGATATAGCATCAGTTGCAAGCCGATAAAAATATCCGAAACAATATCAAATAATTAGAGATCCAAGAGTTAAACAAAACCGTTAATTTCCCAAACATGTTTCCGTATACAGCCGTGTTAGGAGTTGCAGTTTTAATTGTAGGAGGAGGTGAGAATTGGTTGCAATTTTACGGTGCATAACGTTTCTTCTAATAATTCCCCGTGTGCTGCAGGTTCTTATGTAGCCGGTGATTGTCCAGGAAATGGAAACACTTGGACCAACACCCAATGTTCGAATTCATTTGTTTCCGCTTCCACATTTACCGACAGCAACATAGTCAGTTCTACAATCAAGACATCGACTCTAACTACAACAACAGTTAAAGAGGGTTCTACTGTTGATACATCAACTCTAACTTCGTCGACCATAAGTGGTGGTTCCACTGTTGATAAATCAACTCTAACATCGTCGAACATAAGTGGAGGATCATCTGTTACAAGGTGTACACTTACCGGTAGTACTGTTGTCAACCGGAAGATTTGTGGCTGTACCGTTACAGGAAATGATTTTTCTAATTGCGCATGTTAAATGGATTGACAGCAGAAAATTAATAAATTTTTAAACTTCCAAGTTGGGAGTATAACTGAGACATTGAGGTTTTTTTTTGTTACAAATTTTTCTAATAGCGCAACCACTTACAGTAGAAGTGTGACGCAAGTCCCTTTATCCACTTACAAAAGAACTGATATCGGTTGGGGTGTCTGCTGTAAAAGGCGTTGAAAGGTTGTCTTGCTTATGTCTTGAACAAACCTGAAACTCTTGTGGATTACGGCCCTCGCTTCACACTCGTTTAATTTCTAGCCTCGTACGAAGTACAAGGGGGCTCATAGGATTACGATGCCGTGTGTAATTGATGGAATTCGAAGCAGACGGTAAGGGTAAAGTGTTTGTCTGTGTTCATATTTGACGAATAGGATTGTATAAATGCTTTTGTTCTTTAAAATATTTATTAAAGAGTAATGTGATAAGAATTAAGCCTAGCAATAATTATTTATACATTTTCATCAAACGAATTATCAGCAATGTAATCAAGACTCTATTGCTATCGTTTTACTTTCTTTGAGTGGTCATATTTTTTCATATCACCTTTTATCATAGTGTACACAAGACCGAACGTCTGCTGGAACCAAAGTTTTTTTTTATATTCTTATACTGCCTCAAGAAACAGTTTTACTATTATCAAAACCTGGGCCATCATCCAACAAGTTTTGTGAAGGTTAATCATAGAGGACGAACTCGAAGCTCTAGAAACAAAAATGGTATAGTTAAATAACACATTAAACAATCGATATCACAGAAATGATGACAGGTGACCGTACAGGTAGAATGAATACAGATCATCTTCAAGATACAGTACTTTCAGACGTAACCTAACTTAAGTTTTGTTAAATGTTTCGTTCATTCATTCATTTGTATGAGATTTTTTTAACGTGGTTGGCATTTCAAACGGCCTTGAAGATTATGTATATCGAAATTGCAAAACAAAAGCAAATAGATCATGTCCGATTAACTGTAAACTCGAACACTGACTGCTACACAATCATTCATATAGAACCCTAACCACAACTCTGTGAAAAAATTGTAATTTTTGAGCTGCCGTTTAATTTTGTGTTTTGTCCGGATCAACAAGAAAACATTAAATTTAATAGATTTCCAATGTATAAAAGGTGAAACTATAATTGTTTCTTGTATGGCATAGCTGTTTAAGCTCATTATTTTACAAGAAAACAATGCAAACATTTATTTCTATTTTCAAACTTGAACAAAGTGCCTCCTCTTTTTCGCTGCACATACTTTCAGGTTAGGGTTTTCTGTGGATGATTTTTGACATTTCGAATAACCTTGGCCTTGATCTATACCATTTGACGTATTGGCTACATAGCTGTTAAATGTCATTCGACATGTTCGACATATTCATTCTACTTGTAGAGCTTGTAGCGTCAGCTCAGCGCCACCTGTTATCATTTCTCTGATCGATATATTCATACTCTGGACGTTCGATGCCGATCACGAAAGCTGTTGCAGTGTATCCAGCCGTAACGTTTCCAGTTACTTGCAATGTTGTAAGCGTTCCTTGGGCGCTGGTATAATATTGGTCAACACTGTTCAGTGTGCGAAAAGTTCTTATGGCACTGTATGGTAAAATATTGGAAACAGCTTCGTTTATATCTTCATTGAAATACAGTTGACCAGTATATTTGGCCGTCGTTGTTTGCATGCCGTAGTACAGTTTGATGTGAATGTGCACAGCCCGATTGACGTACCAACCTAATACATATCTGTAAAATGATTATCGGGATTTTCGGGCAACATATACACCCAACCTGGATAGATCGTTCTGAATTTAACTTCTCCATTCGCATTTGAGGTTTGGATTCCACGAAGAAAACGAGTTTCATCCGTTGGTATACCGCGACTGATGTTATACCCATTACCTGCACTTACGAATCCCGAATAAAATCCGGTTGAGTTGCATTGCCAGATATCAACAATGATATTTGGTAGAAGTTCACAAGTCTTGGCATCCCTAATGAGAAAAGTCAGATCTAGTGGTATTCCTTGTTCCCCGTCTGTAACATCTGAACGCTCAAGCAGCCTATCTATGTGATAAGGACCTTCGATCGTTTCTGGTGATAAAACACATGCGTTCTGTCTGGTTGCTAAACCGTCATTCGACAATAGATCACACTCGGACGCTTTAACAGTTACAGCGATAAACAATGCGAATAATGTTTGCAGGAACATTTCGATTCCAATTCCTTTTCGTTTATAATTAGCTTCAAACTAGAACTGACTACTCAACGGTTTTGGTATCTCTTGCACTGATGACAGTTTTAGGCAAATTAAACGACTGTGATAAAATGCAGGTACAGGCATGTGACGGGAGTGAAATATCTTATCACATTTATTTCATTGATCATTAAAAGATTTATTAGTTGCTCTGAAAGCTAGGTAAGTCTTCAGTACGTTACCGCTTTTATCTAATTTTATGACACGGCAAATTCATGAATATCTGGTTTTTCAATGAAAAATAATTAACGGAATTACATAACCAACTACATCACCAAAGACTATAAATTGGAAGGGGGTGGACTCGTTCATACGAGACACTCACCGTAAACTTGACATGTTCCTACAACGCAACAAACACATCGTGATCCTGAATAGTGACAAATATAAACGGTCGGTTATAATGTTCAGGACGGAATACGAATCGAAAATGTCGACACTGCTAGCCGATCGAACAACGTACGATGTTGTTGCACAGAACCCTATCAGAGGGTTGATGGAAGAAAGTGATGCTCTAGTACAAAGCCTTTTCGACGAACGAATCATCGACGATGAAACTCACGAGTCGGTCATCCAATTTCCATAAACTTTCTTGTTGTCGATCGGTATTGTAAATATCTATCACCCTAAAACATTTTTTGAGCTCAGTGGGGGTCCGCCCAATTATGCCCATTTTCATATGGGGTTTCACAATCGTCATTACGTAGAAAGGATTTTTAAACCTGTCACAGATGTTACAGACGGCTAGCATATTACCAGTATTAATATCGGGTTTATTACTTCAATCGATCAAAGTATTTTTAATCTGTTGATTTCAAATCTTGTACTTCAATTTTTTTAAACAAGCATTTACTATATAAAAGACCATATTACCCAGAGCTTGTCTTTATTTTTGTCGTTGTTGAAACCTCAGCTTCATATTATAGATAACAGATGAATAGTCGTATGTGACAGGTTCACCCCTTTTAAATGACATTAAGAGCGTTCAGTTAGACACACTATCAAAAACAGAGAAAAATGGGTCATATTTAGGTACATAAATCTGCCAGATCAAGGCTTAAACTTACTTCTTTGGTTTGTCTTTCATTTCGTTATATTTTTATCGGATAATTTGCAAATATAACTATTAGTTATTAACTAATAAATGGGCGCGAAATCACAGCATAATTACGGTATGTGGTACATTTTAATTCAATATTCGACCAAGCCGGGTCAATAAAACACTTTTCTTTAAATTGTGCTAATTACTTTATTTAACCTACCACGGTTTCAACTGCCATGCAGTCATCATCAGGGTTCTTTATTGACCCCTGATCAATAAAGAACCCTGATGATGACTGCATGGCAGTTAAAACCGTGGTAGGTTAAATAAAGTAATTAACAAAATTTAGAGAAAAGTGTTTTTCATACCTAGGACCCGAAAAGTGCACTTTTTCTCCGTCCTCGCCTTTCTCGCCTTCGGCTCTATCCCACGCTAAAAAAGACTTTTAGTCCTAGGTACGAAATGTACTATTATTGACCCGGTTTGGTCGAAGATTGGTACCAACTTACGTCGCGAATCCTTAATTTGGACTTTAATTATCACATTTGGTTTCACATTTTGTAAATTACTTGATTTCGATAATGATTTTCACATTTAATTTACTTCTGCAAGGCACAAAGGCGCACAAAGGCTGCTAGGACTTTCGCGCCGCGTCATTCACAATAATTGACAAAATGACACATTTTGTATAAGGAAGATGTCACTTTGTGGGTTATTGTGAATGACACGGCGCGAAATTCCTCAACACCCGCACAAGCAGCTATGTTTAAACGAATCATTACACTATTTATAATGAAAATTATGAAATTATGTTTTATTTTGATTAAGGCTCGGAATAGGTCGACCTCGGTCAACCGCGGTCAAAAATAAGATTGACCTGAAATATCAGGTCAGGTCAAGTAAAAAAACAAACCTGACCTGACCTCAAGCTGATTTTATCAAACCTGATTTTACCTACTGACCTGTTTGATCTGTTTCTACGACACTGAAGAAATATCGAAATATCCTTAGGTTTTGTAATAGAAACTTTAAAGCAGAGTAATTGGGTTACACTGGCCATTGCAAGTTGAGCACTCCGAGATGTTCCTGCGATCTAGAGAACGAAACGGGTGCACATACAATATCCGGTTGCACCAAATTTGTTTAACTAAGTCGCAGGATGCTGCAAGACTGTGAGGTAGCTCCTTCAGAAATTGCCGCAATTGGACCTGACGTTCTAGACGTTCCTAGCGGCAACAGGAAACTTACAATGATTTACGTGATGACCGGTAAAGGTAACAAAGGATCAACAGATCTGTGTTTTGAGGTCCTCACGGATCGTCCTAACCTAATAAATCTAAAATTGGGTTTCATGGAATAATTTTGGTAACGACTTCTTCTTCACTTTACTTTTTGCATACGACTATTGTGTCATTGTGACTTTCAGGGCCAGCGTTAAATGTTTAATTTAAACCATTACTGACGAGATGCATTCCCACTGATCATGTCAAGGGTCCCTCATTCGCAATTTTTTCTTTCTTGTGTTAGCCCCGGACGATGGTTTCTTTCATGTGCAACGTGCCTCAGATATGTTCACTCTTGATTTTGGTAACTTATAATTTTCACAAATTTATCCATGACTCAACACACATATGGCTAATTCCATGATCTATCTCGTGATGACCGGTTTTGAAATAGCTCGGGTCAGGTCTTTTGCCATCATCTCTTGAAATCTCTGGGGGCTGTACACTATATTTGGAACACCTGTACTAGAGAACTAAAATATCAGGTCAGGTCTGGTCAGTTTTTCGAGATTCAGTTTCAGGTCATTTCAGGTCGGGTCAAAATTTATCAAATCAGGTTCAGGTTAGATCAGGTTTCAGGTATTTACCTGAACCTGACCTGTTCCGAGCCTTAATTTTGATAAAATTAATTAAAAACACAATTTTTCTATCGTGACGGACATTTTGTTTTCACAATATTTGTATGGTGGCCTACTGCGATGTTCGAATTTCTATTTGTCATAAAGTATAACCACAATCATATTAAGACTAATCACAAGCGTCGAATGAAACAAGATGGCGACGTAGTATTTGGTTTAGTTTGTATCAAATCTCGGAACCTCTTAAATTTGACCATATTTGTCACTAAAACTGGATTTGACGAATAATTTTAGGATGTTAAACTACTGACGTCGACGGCCATAAAAGTACACAGGGAAGTTAAAACGTAGCAAGATGGGGCTCGTTTGAAAGCTACTGAAATTACCTTTCGACACTAAGCATGACCTGCTTAAAAATCTGGCTGACAAATGGGGACGTTTTTCGTATTTTCGAAATATCTTTTGACTTTGCCATACCATTTCGAAAACTTAAACAAAGTGACAGTTTGAATGGGAAAAATTCTATTTTCTCACCATGGAAGAGAAAGTGCTGCACTTTTCTCATTCGAAATGTCATTCGACCAGTCATTCGTCAAGAAAACCCAATTTTTGCATATCCTATTGAGGGAAGAAGATAACCACGACGCGATCATGAAAAATCATTTTCCAAGTGAAAGGCTACGGGAGAAGGAAACCACCAGACAATAAAGCCATTTCATGGGTATTACCGAACGAATCGTTAAAACCGTCGCCAATGCTCATCACTCCTTCTGTAATGAATTCGAACGCTTGAAATTTGAATAAAAAAATCTTTTATTGTCCAACACAGGCCCCCGAATTACATGTCTTCTGTACTGTATTTGTACGCTTCCTCTTCGCCAGCTTTTCTCTTACTTTGCACATCAAACCATTTCTTTTCGTAGCCGTTCGATCGATCAACACCGTCCCAGCGATATCCAGGTCGTATGCCGAATCGATTTTCCGGATAGGCGCCCTGATAGATTGGCTTAGCTGTAAAGGAAACGAAATTTGTTGGTTTATTATGCGAAGAAGTCACTCAACCGCATAGTTCACTTACCGGGTGTTTTGTCAGGTGCACTGTCCTTTTTGTTCCGAATATAAGCCAGCATTGGATCGCCGTCTCGTTCCTGCTGCTTTAGCAAATCTTCCAAATCTTTATCGTCTGAGTACCGAGCCAGGGGTTTGCTGGTTTCATGCAGATCTTCCTGTAAACGTGAATTGTATTCTTCCATCTGCTTCAATCTGTATGGGGGAACGGATACGTTCAGACGAATCGTTACAAAATGCTGAATATATGTCGCGAACTTACCCCTTTCCCCATTTGTCGTACAGACTTTTGCGCTCTTGTTCCTTCACCAGTTTTTCATGTTCTTTGGCTGCTTCTTCACCTAAGTCTCGGATGCGACCAGTTCTTCGATCTCTGACCACAGCCTCAGCATTTCTTCCCAACACATCGGCCGACATTTTGTTGAACATTTCCTCTTCTCGCCTTTTGAAAATGTCATTTTCCATCCGTAAGCTCTTAGCGTCCTGGAGTCCAGCTGCTTTTCCATCCAACGTTTTCGCCATCTTTGCCGGTACAATGGGGGAATTTCGATCTCTGCGAGATTTTGGACTCGTATCTCGGTCTGGAGACCGTCTGCGGTAGGCAGGAGATTTCGACTGTCGTCGCTCTCGATTCGATGCAGATTGGTAATTACTACTGTGCCTGTCGTATCGATCTGAACGGTCTCGTCTGTATGCTGGTGATCGGGATCGTCTCCGTCTCGGTGACCGAGAACGCCTACGTAAAGGGGAAGCGTCTCGTTCTTGCTTGATTTTGTTTTTTCGCGGTGGTGACTGGTCGGAGTCAGATCGTTCTAATCTATTGCGTCGCCGTGGCGGTGACTCATCTGAGTCAGGCTCCTCTTTCACTTTTCTTCGTGTGGGTGACATAACTGGATAGTTCTTTGTTCGAGGAGGCGACTGATCGGAATCGGAATGTCGACGATTTCTATGCGACACTTTTGCACGGCTGGGTGAATGTGGTTCTTCCTTAATTCTTCTGGGAGGAGAATGATCGGCACTGTTACTTTTCCTTCGTCTACGAGAAGGCGACATTCTTCTAGGTGGAGAATTGTCGGCACTACCACTTTTCCTTCGTCTACGAGGAGGTGACGCATCTGTAAAACGTGATGTTCGAGGCTTATCGGTGCTCTTCACCGACTGATGATTGCGATCGTCATCTCTTTTGCGCTTCACCCTTGGCGGACTTAGATCGTCATTGTCGTCAAACGTTTTTGACTTTCTGCTGGTCGAATCTTTTCCGGTGCTCCTGCTAACATTACCCTCGCGATCGGTATGTTGAACATTCAATGAACTACTGAAACCATCATCATCCGCAATCACTTTCCACTTGCTGTTGTTTTTGTAATCTTCTTTCGCTATCAATTCCGGAGGGCGATCATCCAGCACACCGACAATTGTCGGAGCATCTTCACCGATCACAAACACTTCCAAATCCTCGTCAGCAATTTGATGCAGCTTCGAGAGGTCAATGTCGTCGTCGATTATTTTAACACTGAAAATTAACAAAATATTTGAAGTCGATTCGGGTACACGAAGCGGGAAATTTTCATTTTACAAATTGTTTACCTTTGTCCGGCAATCGTTTTGCTCTTCTTCTTTTTCTTCTTTTTGTCAGTGCTTTTAGCGGATGACAAATATTTCTTCAAATATTCCTTCTGGCTTAATTTAGCAGCCATTGTACAGGTATTTTTATGTCTTCCAGGATGATTAAAACGACCAAAACGATTAAAACTCAGAGCTTTGACACAACCAACAAAAAAAAGGTTTTGGCACGTCAGTGTGATATAAATGTCATTCCATGCTGTCAACGACACTGTAAAAATATTTGAAGTGCGTTTCATGTTAATGTTGATACTATTGCACCATAGGTGGAGCTATATTTGATTCATCGGCATTTTTAAAAAAGAGCGCTGCATTCCTCGACACAGACCTTTCTTTCAATAGATTAAGATTGGCTCGTTCTGTATGTGTCTTTTATGTAGATGGAAGCACGGGGTTTTGGTTGGTTTTCAAATCAAGTCTGTCTATGTTGCCCACATTGCGATGTGAAGCATATGTTCAAGGTCTTTAATTTGTGCTAGGATAAGTCCTTTTTCACCGAGCGATCAACGTAACCTCACAATTAAAATATCTTGAAATTGTCTATAAAGGGTGGCACCGCCACAGTGTTCAAAATCGTTATTTCCACTATCATAAATCTATTTTTCACATCAGTATGTCACTTTGCGACCCCTTTATGTACCTAATTACCCTACAGTAACAGTAGACTTTCGAAAAATCAAGATTTTTTTTCGTTTTTTGGGTTTTGGAGCCCATTTTCCCCTTGAGAGGTTTCTAAATTTTCCTTGTTAAATATAAAAATCCTCAGGACGTTGCAACTTGCATTGAGACACCTCAAACATACTTCTTATGGTCTTTTCTATGTTACCCATCCTTTTGTCTTCACTTACTGCTGTAGAAATGTTAGAGACAACGATTTTATTTCATGAGAGGCTCTTTTGCAATTCTTTGGTTATTGATGAAAATGTGGATAAAGAGATCTGTTTTGCAGCGATTGGTGAGCAGGAAGGCGCACCGTGTAAAAAACAAAAATCAAAAACAACCAGAAACCGGTGGCGATCCACTTGTCAACGGACAATACATAAACAAATTCCTTAATCTATCAGTGTTACCCAAAGTTCTGAAAGAACAGGTTAAGGCAACCACGAGGGCGGGTCACACCAAATTTTGATCAACTCAGGGTTGTATATTAACCTGTTTTCTCAGAACCAGTGATATTTTAAACGCTACGAAAAATGGCTGGTTTTTGACACGTAAATGTACTCTTTGCTCAAGTTAGCATAGACAGGAACGGGCAATCTGAATTGATAAGTATATACATATGTCGAAACAAGAATCGAGAAGGAGTGGAACCAATGCTAATTTTTTTTTTCAAAAGCATAACCCCAATTGGAGACAAACAAAGATCGTTGTTGGTGACAAAGATTTTACTGATCGACCGAATGTTTGTGCCTATACCACGTTATGGCCTATGGCCATTTTCAACCGTGAGGTGACGACAAAAAAACGAGATATAACGGCAGAGCAATGAACCAAGGCTCTTTTTGTTTTACGAAAGCTAGTTTTTCGTTCGCCTGAATAGGTCTGTTCGAAGTGCGAGTGCCAGAGTAATTTTCGTGCATTTAAATGTCAAATTTCATCCATAACCTTAACGATTTTACGAACATTTTCTTTTTAGACAAGAAAGTTCGTAGGCATTTCAGCTGTATCTGACCGTTTAGTATAAGAATTGCATTAACCCTTTGGAATTAGGAGTTTAAAGTTTGAGGAATTCCAGCTTTGTAGTTAAAATGGTTAAGCTTACGGTTTTGACAAATGAAAGATTAATGAAAGCGCTCTTTAAGAACAAATTTTGAAGGTTGAGGCATTCCAGCTTTATAGTCAAAGTAGTTTAGCTTCCCGTCAAAAATGGCGACCATTGTGAATGCATGGACAAGTCACTTTTGTATTTATTTTTGATTTTTATTCGAAAAGTGCGTCCGGATCTACATTTTATTACTGCAATCCGTAGATCTAATTTGTAGGAAGCTAACGACATTAAGCTGGAA
This sequence comes from Bradysia coprophila, assembly GCF_014529535.1. NCBI lineage: Eukaryota > Metazoa > Arthropoda > Insecta > Diptera > Sciaridae > Bradysia > Bradysia coprophila. The sequence continues at coordinate 221,231 of NW_023503927.1, read as the reverse complement.
AAAATCTGTTCATCTTTCAACGCGCTGTTCGACGACAAACATCATCCACTACACAACAAACACGTGCTTAACCTGCAAGCGGAACATATAATGTTTGTCGTCGTACAGCGTGTTGTAAAGTGAAACAATTTTTTCCAGCTCAATGTCGTTAGCTTCCTACAAATTAGATCTACGGATTGCAGTAATGAAATGTAGATCCGGACGCACTTTTAGAATCAAAATCAAAAATAAATAGAAAATTGACTTGTCCATGTGTATGCTTTCACAATGGTCGCCATTTTTGACGGGGCATTATTGTTGGGATTATTGTTATTGTTGGACATTATCGTTTTTGTCCAAAAAAGCTGGCGTCCTCAAATATTTGTTTGGTTATGGCTCTGTGGATGAAATTTGACATTTCGTTGTTGCACTTGGAACGGACCTATGAATTTTTTTTACAAAGAATTGTGTGCCATGAAGTTGCATAAAGTGACGTCGTAACATAACGAAAGTTGTCACTATATGAAGAAACAGTGGACGACGCATGGAAAGAACACACACGCACACTAAATAAATGCAACAAACAGTCGCACTGAAAGATTAAACAGAACTTTACAGCAGATAGGCAGCAGATATTGAGGTCAGATTTAATTCACCAACATGTAATGAGACAGTAAAAATTTGATTAAATATTTATGAATGCAGGGCTGCTAAAATTTGTGGATAACTTAACGACATCCGTATTAGTTTTGGCGTCTGAAAAAGATATCATGAAGTAGAGACAGTGAAAGTAGTGAGAAGACGTTTTGAGCATTAGTTTGGAGAGGTATGAGAATGGGAAAGATCGTTTTTTGGTTCTCAAAATACAAACTAATATTTGCTCTGCAGCTACAACAAACTGTTCACGCCGTTCGTATTCGAGTTGAATGTCAATTTGATTTCCACAATGAATTTGATTTGCAAACACATTTTCAAGTTTTTGGAGATTGAAAATCTAGAATTGATCCTAGTCTTTGTTCCAAAAGATGGACCAAAGGTTATTATGAGGAGTCCCATCCAGCATGATCTAAAGTTGAAAAAGTTGATGTTCGTCATTCAGTATCATTTGTATAAGGATTCATTTCCTTTTTGTTCTTTGAATAATAAAATTGAAATTGAATTGAAATTCAAAATTTACTCAAATTCGGTGTCCTGATGAAAAGGACCAATACAAAAAAGCAGCTAGCGTGACTAAAGAAATCAATAACTTGGCTGGTACGATTTGTGAAAGCAAACACAAAGGGTCTAGCAGGGTTAGCGTGTAAAAAGTGCCCCCAAAGGAACTAAAGCTTATTATACATCATTCGAAAGGTCTTGGCCTAGAACTACTTTTAGTCCAAAATGGAGTTAAATACGAAAATATGAATTTTGTTTTTCATGTATTTCTCTCTGGTATGCATAGTGAGCGCGTGTGTAAATTGTGTGTATCCGTGGTATCCAGGATACCGGAAAATTTCTGAATTTTTTTTTAGGATACCGGGAAATCGAATTATAGCTGCACAAACCAGCGGGAAATGTATGTAGCATGAAGTCACTTTTCCATTATTGGATACCGGAAAATCCGTGGAATCTTGACTCGGATACCGGGAAAACAAGAATAGACCGGCTGAAGCCTGGTGAGGTCTTTTTCATTTTTTTTCAATTTCTGTTTACCACTAGCTTGGTACTCATTCAAGTACCACTTTGGTATTCAACTACCAAATTTTGGAATTATGAATAGGCAAGCAAGCCGATTAATTTCATCAGTCGGTGTGCAGCTCTCAAACAGTAAACATATCTACAACATCCGTATTAGTAAACTACCATGTTGGTAGTCAACTACCACTTTGGTAGTCAACTACCACTTTGGTAGTCAGTCAACTACCACTTTGGTAGTCAGGCAACTACCACTTTGGTAGTCAGTCAACTACCACTTTGGTAGTCAGTCAACTACCACTTTGGTAGTCAGTCAACTACCACTTTGGTAGTCAGTCAACTACCACTTTGGTAGTCAGTCAACTACCACTTTGGTAGTCAGTCAACTACCACTTTGGTAGTCAGTCAACTACCACTTTGGTAGTCAGTCAACTACCACTTTGGTAGTCAGTCAACTACCACTTTGGTAGTCAGTCAACTACCACTTTGGTAGTCAGTCAACTACCACTTTGGTAGTCAGTCAACTACCACTTTGGTAGTCAGTCAACTACCACTTTGCTTTGGTAGTCAGTCAACTACCACTTTGGTAGTCAGTCAACTACCACTTTGGTAGTCAGTCAACTACCACTTTGATAGTCAGTCAACTACCACTTTGGTAGTCAGTCAACTACCACTTTGGTAGTCAGTCAACTACCAATTTGGTAGTCAGTCAACTACCACTTTGGTAGTCAGTCAACTACCACTTTGGTAGTCAGTCAACTACCACTTTGGTAGTCAGTCAACTACCACTTTGGTAGTCAACTACCAAATACTCGATTTATAAATAGACCAGCAGGCCGAATAATTTCGTCAGTCGGTGTGCGTCTCTCGAGTAAGAAACATCTTTGCTGCTATATAGTTTGGGGGTCTAACTACCAACAACTACCAAATTGCAATGTCTGCTATGAGCGATTGGTTACCAGATAACAAATAATAATTGATTTGCCTGGTGTTGGTTTGCTCATAGTAGCATTGCAATTTACCACCGAGGTAGTCAACTACCAAATATTTGAGTTATAAAAAGGCAAGCAGGCCGAATAATTTCGTCAGTCGGTGTGCGTCTCTCGAGTAAGAAACATCTTTGCTGCTAAATATTTTGGGGGTCCAACTACCAACAACTACCAAACTTTCAAATTGCAATGTCTGCTATGAGCGATTGGTTACCAGATAACAAATAATAATTGATTTGCCTGGTGTTGGTTTGTTCATAGTAGCATTGCAATTTTAACTTTTATCAATCACATTTTATTTGTGACACAGACGGACGGACGGACGGACGGACGGACGGACGGACGGACGGACAGATGAAGTGCCCACAATAGGTCTTTTTTCCTATGGAAAAAAGACCTAAAAACATAATTTGCACACGCGATGGTGAGCTTAAAACAAATTTTAGTTGAAAGTGGTTGTACCCAAAATGTTATTGCTGTTTATGGTAAAGGACGAGGCCCTGATGATTTTCCCATAAAAGTAAAATCGCTTGTACGGGGTTTTTTTGAGATAAATCATTTTTTCATACAATTTGGGACCCCCGTGAAATAGTATCACCAGCAAAATATAGATTTTTCGGTGAGTTTGGGCAGAATATTGGAATATTGATAGTATACGTTAGCCTGAGGCTTTACCTTTCCAATGATATAACATACAGCATATTCTTATGAGTAGGATATGTATTTAATCGTACAGAGGGAAGCAAAGTTAACCAACATAAAAGTTGAGTATAAAAAGTAAATTTTTCTTGGAAATCACACAAATCGTGTTTTTAGCCCCGTACGAAGTACTGGGGGCTTATAAGATTAATATGCCGTTTGTAACATGTTGAATTGGAAGCAGACGGTAAGGGCAAAGCGTTTGTCTATGTTCATAGATAACGAATCCGCAATAAAAACAAGGCATCAGAACAGTCGGAGCGTTTGCTGCGACTTAGCCCCGTACGATCCGTAATCCTATTTCGTCCGTAACCATAATACGACCGTAGCCGTAATACGCCCGGAACCCTAATACGTCTACAACCCTCTAATGCGTCTGTTACCAAAATGCAAGTCAAGTTGGGCATGGTCAAATTTACTGAAAGTGTTCATTTTTAAAATTGCGCACAGCGCAATTACGAAAGCCCGTACGAAGTACCTCTCAAATAAAACCAACAATTTACGACATTATTTTAGAAACCCAAAATGTTTTGCCAACTTTCCATTGGGTATTCAATTACCTCTCAAATAAAACAAAAACTAGCAAAATCGGTTGAGATTTACTCGATTTATGTGCAAAAAGCACTTAGGGCCGAGTAGCGGCCTTAGTCCAAGGGCGCAAATTTGAAACTTTTTTTGCCGTCATTCTATTCGGCATTCAATTATCTCTCAAATGAAACAAAAACTAGCAAAATCGGATGAGATTTACTCGATTTATGTGCAAAAAACACTTAGGGCCGAGTAGCGGCCTTAGTCCAAGGGCCCAAATTAAAAACTTTTTTCGCCACGTTCTTTTCGGTATTCAATTACCTTCCATAAAAAACTAAATCTAGCAAAATCGGATGAGATTTACTCGATTTATGTGCAAAAAACACTTAGGGCCGAGTAGCGGCCTTAGTCCAAGGGCCCAAATTTTAAACTTTTTTCGCCACGTTCTTTTCGGTATTCAATTACCTTCCATAAAAAACTAAATCTAGCAAAATCGGATGAGATTTACTCGATTTATGTGCAAAAAACACTTAGGGCCGAGTAGCGGCCTTAGTCCAAGGGCCCAAACTTGAAACTTTTTTTGCCATCATTCTATTCGGCATTCAACTATCTCTCAAATGAAACAAAATCTAGCAAAATCGGATGAGATTTACTCGATTTATGTACAAAAAACACTTAGGGCCGAGTAGCGGCCTTAGTCCAAGGGCCCAAATTTGAAACATTTTTTGCCATCATTCTATTCGGTATTCAATTATCTCTCAAATAAAACAAAATCTAGCAAAATCGGATGAGATTTACTCGATTTATGTGCAAAAAACACTTAGGGCCGAGTAGCGGCCTTAGTCCAAGGGCCCAAATTTGAAACTTTTTTCGCCACGTTCTTTTCGGTATTCAATTACCTTCCATAAAAAACTAAATCTGGCAAAATCGGATGAGATTTACTCGATTTATGTGGAAAAAACACTTAGGGCCGAGTAACGACCTTTGAGCCCTCCCAACAAGCTCGCGTTGCATCCTACACAAAAACAATGTTCAGCAACTTTGTTCTACTCGTCAATACCTTTCATTTGATATATCACAAGCAGCTATTACGTGCGTATTTCGGTAGATATCGTCGAAAGACTGAAAAACACCTATAGGGCCCTAGCTCTGGAAGGGCCGACCCTACCATGCCCATTTTCGAACTTGACCTTACTTTTGTCGATACCAATCGGGGAAAAAAAGAATTTTGAAAAAAGGTTGTGATTTGCTCAAGCTAGAGGGGTCACGGACGGACGGACGGACGGACATTTTTTTTATTGCGGATTCGTCATCTATGAACATAACCAAAAGCTTTGCCCTTACTGTCTGCTTCCAATTCGACGTGTTACAAACGGCATATTAATCTTATAAGCCCCCAGTACTTCGTACGGGGCTAAAAATGTCCGTCTGTCCGTGACCCCTCTAGCTTGAGTAAATCACAACCTTTTTTCAAAATTCTTTTTTTCCCCGATTGGTATCGACAAAAGAAAGGTCAAGTTCGAAAATGGGCATGTTCGGGTCGGCCCTTCCAGAGCTAGAGCCCTATAGGTGTTTTTTAGTCTTTCGACGATATCTACCGAAATACGCACGCAATAGCTGCTTGTGATATATCAAATGAAAGGTATTGACGAGTAGAACAAAGTTGTTGAACATTGTTTTTGAGTAAGATGCAACGCGGGCTCGTTGGGAGGGCACAAAAGTCGTTACTCGGCCCTAAGTGTTTTTTGCACATAAATCGAGTAAATCTCATCCGATTTTGCTAGCTTTTGTTTCATTTGAGAGATAATTGAATGCCGAATAGAATGGTGGCAAAAAAAGTTTTAAATTTGGGCCCTTGGACTAAGGCCGCTACTCGGCCCTAAGTGTTTATTGCACATAAATCGAGTAAATCTCATCCGATTTTGCTAGTTTTTGTTTCATTTGAGAGATAATTGAATGCCGAATAGAATGGTGGCAAAAAAAGTTTTAAATTTGGGCCCTTGGACTAAGGCCGCTACTCGGCCCTAAGTGTTTATTGCACATAAATCGAGTAAATCTCATCCGATTTTGCTAGTTTTTGTTTCATTTGAGAGATAATTGAATGCCGAATAGAATGGTGGCAAAAAAAGTTTTAAATTTGGGCCCTTGGACTAAGGCCGCTACTCGGCCCTAAGTGTTTTTTGCACATAAATCGAGTGAATATCATCCGATTTTGCTAATTTTTGTTTTATTTGAGAGGTAATTCAATACCGAAAAGAACGTGGCGAAAAAAGTGTCAAATTTGGTCCCTTGGACTAAGGCCGCTACTCGGCCCTAAGTGTTTTTTGCACACAAATCGAGTAAATCTCATCCGATTTTGCTAGTTTTTGTTTCATTTGAGAGATAATTGAATGCCGAATAGAATGGTGGCAAAAAAAGTTTTAAATTTGGGCCCTTGGACTAAGGCCGCTACTCGGCCCTAAGTGGTTTTTGCACATAAATCGAGTAAATATCATCCGATTTTGCTAATTTTTGTTTTATTTGAGAGGTAATTGAATACCCAATGGAAAGTTGGGTTTCTAAAATAATGTCGTAAATTGTTGGTTTTATTTGAGAGGTACTTCGTACGGGCTTTCGTAATTGCGCTATGCGCAATTTTAAAAATGAACGCTTTCAGTAAATTTGATCATGCCCGACTTGACTTGCATTTTGGTAACAGACGCATTAGAGGGTTGTAGACGTATTAGGGTTCCGGGCGTATTACGGCTACGGACGTATTATGGTTACGGACGAAATAGGATTACGGGTCGTACGGGGCTAAGTCGCAGCAAACGCTCCGACTGTTCTGATGCCTTGTTTAATCGAAACTAAATAACTAATAGTTATTTATGTAACACGAATCGTATGCTAGCAGATTGACAATCCAAGGCGAAACCGAGGTTGGCAAGACGTCGTGTGCGATAATATACCAGCATACGATTTCGTGTTGCATACAACATTTTACGCAATGAAGAAAATCGAATCAATACACTTAACAAAATTAACGAATTATCACATTTTCGTTTTCAACAGATTCTACATAATTTCTAGATCCACAAATTTGACAGTCTTGATATTGAATGGTTTTTTTGTTTTTATCCCACTAAACTGTCATACATGTAAGACACAAATATTGACTGGGAAAAAATTTAAAAATTGTATTCTAGACAGATAGCTGTTATATTAGCTATCAGAATCTGTGGGACTAGTAATATCAGATCCCACATAAAACAAAAATGTGATAATTCGTAAATTTTCATAATTGTACCGAAGATAATTTTAGTGTGACTTCAGTAACACGTGTCCTTTATTGCACTAGTGCGATAAAACCCCTTGCAAATCCTAAAATACGTTCATACGACATTGATCGCAGTCGGACTTGTACGTCGTCGTTGTAGGACATGTACTGAAAAAATCCATTTCCTGTCGAGGTGCGAACGACGTTTTGTGCACACGATAACTAAAATAGACAAAACACATCAATTCACTTCTAAAAATTCAAATTTCACATTCACCATATTAAATTTGTTCAATCATATTCATATAGTCATGAAAAAATTCATTCAAAACCGTTCTCACACGATAAATCGTAAAGAAATCAATTATTTCCCGCACGCTAATCGTTCGGGAAAACCTGACATTTCATAACAAACGAGCCGTCAGAACAGTTGGAGGTTTGCTGCGACTGAGCCCCGTACAAACCCGTACATCCATTGCGCACGTGACCCTAGTTCGTCCGTCGCCCTACTCTTACCGTAAGCCTACTGCGGCCGTAAACGTCGGTAAAGTAAAATTCTTATGAAATGTGTACGTCTAAAAAATTGCGCATAGCGCAATTACGAAGCCCCGTACGACGTTCCTTTCAAATGTAACACAAACTACACTTCCCACTGATCAGTGACTTTGTAATTATCATTTTCATCGATTTATATTGTTTTTACAAAAATCCAAAATGGCGGACGACGGCCACTTTGTTAGGAGATGGAATAGTACAGCTGCTTTACATTCCTTTGTACCTTTCAAACAAACAAAAAATCATGAAATTCGGTCAAATTTTACTCGAGATATTAACAAAAAAACCACCACCTTCACTGTACGGCCGAGTAGCCACATATAAGCTCACTCCAAGAGACCTAGCTCACGCTCTGGTAAACCGAATTTCATAAACTTTCCCGGATTGGTTCGGTCAATACCTATCTAATAATGCAAAATCTATGTAAATCCGTTCAAAAACGGCTTGCCGCCCTGTACCTAGTTCACACCAAGGGGTCTCACGAGTCGGTCATCCAATTTCCATAAACTTTTTTTTCGTCGATCGGTATTGTAAATTTGACGTATCACTTACAAGTCTAGCCTGGCCAGAGATATCTTCGGAAAACGTTAAATCACTTATGGGGTCCAGCTCGGGAGGGGTCGACCCAAAATCGCCCATCTTCGAACTTAGCCTCACTATTTTGACTATCTTTCAGGAAAAAAAAAATTTGAAATCGGATTTGATTTACTCAAGATATTGACGTGACAGACGGACAGACGGACAAAATTTTTATTGCGGATTATTCATCTATGAACATAGGCAAACACTTTGCCCTTACCGTCTGCTTCGAATTCCATCAATTACACACGGCATCGTAATCCTATAAGCCCCTCACGGTGTGCCTGAACCAAATTTAAACAAAAATGTTTGCACCTCTGATTTTTCTTCGTATTTCTATTTTTTGGGTCATAACAAACAACTTTTGTTCGAGGGGTAGGTTGGCGCAGCGGGCGCTTTTCGAAAAAATTGCGAAAACGTCATCTGAAGTCCATTATTTGGCCGTTTCCAGCACTTTTAATAACTGTTGTGGGCTAAATGACTTATTTTATAAATTTTGGTAAGTCATCTGATCATTGAAAGTGATCAAGAATACTGTCTAATAGTTATAAGAACTTAACGTGCCACTAAATGCGACAATTATGATGGGATTCTTCGATATATGTGAGCAGCGCTCCAAAATTTCGGAGTAGCCATACGTAACAGCATTGTAGGACCAATCAGAGTTCAATATGACTACAGTTTCCTAATGTTAGTATCTTTTCGATGTCTTCGAGTCGAGGTATATAAAAGCGATTATCTATTTAAATTTTATATTTTTCGTTACGAAAGTGTCGGCTTTGGTGGTCTCGAAGACATCGAAAAGATACTAACATTAGGAAACTGTAGTCATATTGAACTCTGATTGGTCCTACAATGCTGTTACGTATGGCTACTCCGAAATTTTGGAGCGCTGCTCACATATATCGAAGAATCCCATCATAATTGTCGCATTTAGTGGCACGTTAAGTTCTTATAACTATTAGACAGTATTCTTGATCACTTTCAATGATCAGATGACTTACCAAAATTTATAAAATAAGTCATTTAGCCCACAACAGTTATTAAAAGTGCTGGAAACGGCCAAATAATGGACTTCAGATGACGTTTTCGCAATTTTTTCGAAAAGCGCCCGCTGCGCCAACCTACCCCTCGAACAAAAGTTGTTTGTTATGACCCAAAAAATAGAAATACGAAGAAAAATCAGAGGTGCAAACATTTTTGTTTAAATTTGGTTCAGGCACACCGTGCCCTTCGTACTTCGTACGGGGCTAAAAATCATGCCAAAATAAGTCGTATTTCAGTTGTCCGGTGCACAAAATAATATTCTAATGCAAACCAATTCGAACATAGTAAACTACAATTTATGTTTTTTTTTTTTAATTATAATTCCAAATGATTTTTCTCTTTTTGTAATAATCCTCGGTTTATACTTACATACCCTGATGTAAATTGCCAACATCTCTTTAAGCATAAGATCTAATTCTATTAACAAAGTATTATCCCGTTGGATGGCTGGATATAAATTTTCTTCTTTTTTTTTTGTTGTTGATTAAGATGGGGACATGCTTGAAATTTTATTTTTATATTTTATGGGGGTAATATAGGGCGTCCGTCAACAGGCAATGGCACAGTGAAGAAGGAACGTAAGGTGTGATTAAAAGTTTAAATCTTTTTTTTTCTCATCTTAAGACGATGTGCAGGAGATTTTTTTTCGTCTTTTTACTCTTATCGCGTTATCAATTAATTATTTTGAATAAATATGACGTAATTGAAATGGGATGGGAAATAAAGTTTTTTAATTCAATTCCGTCAATTAGGTCTGCCGTCTAGAATTGAGAGAAAAGTTGTTGTTTTTTGTCTTCGTTTTTTTTTTAATTAAAAAATATGGTTCGTGATACGGTTGTTGTGTATTTGAAAACAATTTGTTTAGTCGTTGGTAATGGCTTTCTACGGTTTTCTCCAGGCAAATTTCGAAAAGGTATCCGACTTATACCGACTTCTACAAGCATGGCATGTACGTTTTTTTCATCTTAAATGTCTATTCTAAACTATTAATAGAACAAGAAATATGATATATTAGGCTACATTGAATGACCTAGATTCTGAATTACTTTTCCGAATCTGAACCAGTTATTTATATGACCATGTCCATGTCTAATGATATAACATTTGATTAATTTATTGTATCCGATATGTATTTATTCACGGCCCAACGAACGGTTAACCTATAGATGATAATCATCATATAAGTAGAGCTACCACTAGTAGCACATAATTTTATCGATTTACTTTCTTATCGTAATAAAAAGATTGGCAGCTTTTGGACCAGGTGTTAAATAAGCGATGGATATTACATGCATCTGTTTTCAACGAGGACGAACTAAAAATTAGCGATGAGCAATGGACAGCCGCAACTTATATAATGAAAATTGGGTGAAAACTAGCGAAGTAAAAGATTTTTCGTCTGTGCGGCATGAATGACCTTATTTTCTCACCTCAATAGGTGAGACGACTGGTCGACTGGTCAAATCGTTCGACTCGAATGATAATTCTAGTGAGAAAGGAGCAGCACTTTCTCTCTCGTGGGGAGACGAAAGAACTTTTCTCGTTCGAAACATCACTTTGTTTATGTTCAAGTTTTCTCCCATCAGTAATCAATAGTTTTTGTTGCTACGCCCCGGCCACAAAGAACACCCTCAAAATGAAAATTCCAACTTTTTTCCCGAGGTCAACACAAGGTTTTTTACCAAATCTGGCGAGGTTTCAGTCGAAGTGAGAAAATTACTATTTTCTCGCCTGCGTTGATAAAATAACTATTTCATTCGTGCGCCGTGAATAACCTTATTTTACATGCTACATGCGTCGAAAACCGTATTTTTCATGTTTCAAGCACATCTTTCGACGCCCTCAGCATGTAATCCATTACATAACTCGGGGATAGAAATGAAAAGTCTACTTTTCATCTTTTTATCCCTAGTCATGTAAATAACTATTCTTTACTCAGATGCGGTGAAGAGATGTGGTTTTGTTGACGTCCTCTCTGATGACAGTTCAGGTGAGAACATTTTTATTTTCTCACTGTACTATCGGGCAGAATGAGTAATAATACACTATTCTCTAGCGTTGTATTGGTAGAACTGACTAATACTTCATTGACATTACCGCACAGCATTCTACGATACTACACTCACCTTTGTGAACAAAAGTTTTTTTTTTCTCTTTATAACTGTCCCTTTTTTTGTTTTGAAAATTTGGAAACAAATTAGGCATCGGGGAATCTGGCACACGGTGAAAAAAGAACGCACTTTTAAACAATGTAAAAGGTGACCTCGCACACGCATTGCTGCAAATGCTTTTTAGTCATGTCATCGACTTAATGACTCCTTTTACAAAATTTTGGACCCCACGCCCAACGTGTTTGTTTCGTGGATGAAAACGGTTTTTCATGCCACGCACGGATGAAAAATTATGAGTTCATCTCGGGAGAATTGGGAAATTTGAACTCGCTTCGCCCTAGTCACAAACTTTCGGTCTTAATGGAATTTACTATTTTCTACCCTTGGGAAACAAACAACCATTCTATCGAACACTAAGTGAGACAGCATCAAAAAATCTTGCACCAACATCAACCTGTTATAGACGGCAAGCATATGACCAGAATTATTATCGGATATCTAACTATTTTTAATCGGTTCAATTGAAATCTTGTACTTCAATGTCCTAAACATCCATTTTACTATGTAAAGGACTATCGGGGTTTTTCTTTTTTGTTAATTTTCAAACTAATTGTTGTAATATTACCCAGACCACCCAGAGCTAATCATTATTTTTGTTGTCGTTATCGATAACAGTTGAATAGACGTATGCGACAGGTTAAAAGCATATCATTAGGACAGGTATCCCATTTGTTACTTAATTTGATGCAAATATTTTCGATATGAAGAAATAATGATTGTGAAGTTAGCCTAACGTTCCAGTCCAAATTTTTTCACAGACACAAACACCAGCGATGCATTAAGCGAAGATTAGATCTTAAAATCTTAAAAATTCTATATTCACTACGACGAAGCACCTAGCATCAAAATACTACTCAATTTGACGTGGTAAAACCACTATTACCCTGCTAGGGGCTTTGCCTACGACGACTAAATATTGAGACTAAATAATGGACCTGCTTAGGCTGAAAAATGGGCTTAATCGTGCATCTTAGAAAATCGTTATAACGATGATTGTAGGTTGTTCCGTATCGATTACTGATTCTAAATTGATGTGGGGCCAAGGCGGCAGCTCAATATTTCTCTGGTGAGCGGCCGTTATGTCCCGTTTTTTCTATGATTTTTCATTCGTAAGCGAGAAGTGATATCAATCCACTTCCAAAGGATAAGTTATAGAGAAAAGTCTAAATTTTTTTTGGTGAAATTTATTTTTTGACATTTGAATCCAAAATGGCGGAAAAATTGGTCAAATACGAAAAATATTTTTTTCTCAAAGGAAAATCTCTGAAACTGATAGAAAATTTTAGTAACTCAAGGCGTAACCGAGTTTCATATTTTCACGGAAACATGCTCCCTGTTCTAGAATTTAAGGATTTTGAAGGATCTCTGGGTTTTTTTGGATTCTCTTCAGGATTTATTGAACTGTTGAGGTGGTAGTGGGTCAGTTCCTAAAATTATGTCACTGCACATGCACAATATGTTCCCAACTCTAGAACGTAAGTATTATGAAGGATGTCTGAGATTTTATTGGGTTCCCTTCTGGACTTTTGGGATTGTTGAGGTTATATTATGTTAGTTCCTAAAATTCCACCACCTTACATGGTATACCATGCTATCAGTTCTAGAATTTGAGTAATTTGAAGGATTTGTCAAGTTTTTCTGGGTTTCCTTCTGGTCTTCTGGTGTTAATGAGATGGTAGTATTTTGGTTCTCAAAATTCCTCCATCCAACATGGTCTACTATCTTCCCAGTTCTAGAGTTTTGAGGTTTCTTAGGATATCGTTTGAACTTACGGGATTGTTAAGATGACTCTCAATAATCCTGAATATCCAGATGATGTACCATAATGGTTAAATTTTAGGATCTGACCAGTTCTATAATCCAAAAAGTCCAGAAGGAAACCCAGAAAAACTTGACAAATCCTTCAAATTACTCAAATTCTAGAACTGATAGCATGGTATACTATGTAAGGTGGTGGAATTTTAGGAACTAACATAATATAACCTCAACAATCCCAAAAGTCCAGAAGGTAACCCAATAAAATCTCAGATATCCTTCATAATACTTACGTTCTAGAGCTGGGAACATATTGTGCATGTGCAGTGACATAATTTTAGGAACTGACCCACTACCACCTCAACAGTTCAATAAATCCTGAAGAGAATCCAAAAAAAAACCAGAGATCCTTCAAAATCCTTAAATTCTAGAACAGGGAGCATGTTTTCGTGAAAATATGAAACTCGGTTACGCCTTGAGTTACTAAAATTTACAGAAAATACAACTTTAGGTCGATTGTCATGGAAATACGTATGATTATTTACTCTAACGAAAAAAATAATAATTTCGATGTATTTTTCCATGAAGAGCATATGGTGACTTCACTGTTACGGACATATCTCCGGAACGAGCTGCCCGATTTCAATCAATAAAAAACGAAAACGTAGCTCTTTAAATTCTCCATAAACCTTTTGAAGAAAATTTTTGCGAATTTACAGTCTTTCTATCAGTTTCAGAGATTTTCCTTTGAGAAAAAAATATTTTTCGACTTTGACCAATTTTTTCCGCCATTTTGGATTCAAATGTCAAAAAATAAATTTCACCAAAAAAAAATTTAGACTTTTCTCTATAACTTATCCTTTGGAAGTGGATTGATATCTCTTCTCGCTTACGAATGAAAAATCATAGAAAAAAAGGGCATAACGGCTGCTCACCAGAGAACCGTTGAGCTGCCGTCTTGGCCCCACATCAATTTATAATCAGGAATTGATACGGAACAACATACAATCATCGTAATAACGATTTTCAAAGATGCACGATTTTTTGCCTAAGCAGGTCCACTAAAATGGTGACCTCGAATCGCGCGATGTGTAAGCATTGCTGACAACCGATGATAATCCTAAGACTAATATACCCTCAGACTAATGGTGTTTCCTAACTTAAAATGTGGTCCCGACACCTACGACATGTAAGATATAATTTCGTCATTTCATTCATTGTGATTATTGCTATGATAAATCTTTGAATTTCTTCGAAATTGTCTTAGTCACAGACGATTACACATAATCAGTTAAGTCCGATGACCAACAATCAATGTGTTCATTCACATACTCTCTAACCCGCAGAGACACACGACAAAAATCCCTCCGATTGTTATTCAACTTGGGAAGCACACGGTTTTATATTTAGATTAGCGAATACATTGCCAGACGAATAATAATAATAATAATAAATTGATTGTACACAGCAAGCAAGCAAGAAGTCTAATTTCTCAAACGAAATATCTTGTCCTAATTGAACATGATGTTTATTCGTATTCGTATTACAATATATTACATTGAACATTCCACATAATATGTGTGCATATTCCTGCCTTTGTACAATAAATTGTAGGTGAGGAGTGTAGATTTTATGCTCGATTTGATGAAACATATCGGGCTTAACGCAATTATTCTGGGTTATGTTGTGCGGGCGGAAAACGAGATACAGAAAGTAAACCCTTGTTTTCATTTATGGTTTATGTGACAGTGATTTTTATTGTTTCTAATGAACGTGTGTGTTGTTGGTGGTGGAGAAACAAGAACACAAATTCTCTGTTTTGATAAATTGAGACAAAATTGGCTTAACAATTGGCCCAACGAAGTGTATTTGATTTTGTCTGTATACGAACAGTCAACCGTTCTGATTAACATTTATACCCAGTCGTTATTAGGCAAATAAAACACAAGATTGAAATTGAAACCGATTGGTATATTAGTCTAACTCAGGTTGATATTACCACTTATGAATGAGTTAACCTTTTTAAACTGAAACTTTTACACAAGGTAAATATAGTGAGGGATGTCACTGGCATCGAACTTATGTGCTAGGTCGCGCATCTGAATGACATTACCTCCTCACTATATTTACCTTGTTTTTGCACACGGCAAGTGTATATTACCAGTACAAATATCCAGTCTACTGCTTCCTTCCATGTAAATAGTTTTAAAATTCTAACAATAGTCTTTCACATGCTACATGCGTCGAAAACCGCACTTTTCATGTTTCAAGCACTACTTTCACAGCCCTCAACATGAAGGGTCCATTACATAACTCGGGATAAAAATGAAAGGTGTTTTCGTGTGTTTATTGACCTCGGCAACGCCTCACATGCCTCACAAGAAAACTCCACTCTTTATCTTTTCGTTCATAGAGTAGAAAAGTAGAGTTTTCGTGTGAATTTCGTTGATCCGTGGCGCAGTCGAGACATTAAAGTACGGTTTTTGACTCATGCAGCATGTAGTAGTTATTAGGGAACGTTAGATTTTCTGAATTGAAAATCCAAACGAAAATGCAAACGGAAAGGGCAAGTTTGAAAGATTCACTGAAAATAATTAGATTCTGACTGTAAGGATTTGAATTAAACAAAATACCATTGATCATGCGCATGATCTCAGGAGTTATTGCAATAGTGTCTTATCTTTGTTTTGGTTTTGAAAAATTGTGAAGCAAATTGATGTGTTTGTTTCGTGAATAAAAACGGTTTTTCACGCAACACATGGATGAAGAATTATGTGTTCACCTCGGAAAGAAACAGGAAATTACAACTCGAGCGAATTACGGTCATCGCTTAGCTCTGGGTGTAAACTTTCGCTCTTGTTGCAATTTCCTATTTTCTCACCCTGATAAACAAACCTGCCATTATGCTACCTTCCCAACTTTTTCCCAGTAAGCCAATTTTCAAGGATCAAGTAATTTACATCTGCAGTCCTCCAGATACGATGAGTATATTGATTTTCAAATGATAAGTTGCTATATTCTTCAACAGGGCCTAATTTAAGTAATTTTATTTACCAAAAATTACCAAAATTACTAGAATTTACTACAAATTACCAAAAATTACCAGACATTTTTTAGTAATTTTTTAGTAATTTTTGGAAAATTTTAGTTATTTTGGTAATTTTTGGTTATGGTCCGATATATCGCACATGTGTCAGGACGCATAACCTCGCCCTTAAGGCCAGGTTATGGTCCGATATATCGCACATGTGTCAGGACGCATAACCTCGCCCTTAAGGCCAGGTTATGGTCCGATATATCGCACATGTGTCAGGACGCATAACCTCGCCCTTAAGGCCAGGTTATGGTCCGATATATCGCACATGTGTCAGGACGCATAACCTGGCCTTAAAATAGGCCCTGCTTCAAATACACAAAACATGTTGTTCAGTTAGTCACTTTTACATTTCAAATGAAAGTGCATATAAAGTACTAAATAAGTAAAATAAAAAAATCGTTTTTCAGTTTCAGAATCGGAAAGTTTACACTTCAGCACATAAAAATATGAAAACAAACGGATATCACAGTTATTACCAGACATCCGGAATTGTTCCATTTATTTTCATAATTTCAGAATAAATATTTTTCGTCTGCACCGAATTTAAAAAAAAAAGTTTTTATGAACAATTAAAGTACAATCAATTCGATTTGGGTGGTTTGAAGGATGGATTGGAAAATATGAAATATTTCTTAATGGAAAAAAAAACCTCGAAAGCATCACCGACTCAACCATTTCCTTATTTCGAAGCAGGAACATCAAAAATCCTTCACAATTATATAATATAGAAAACCTTCGTTGGCCTACAGAGGCAATCTGCTAAAATCCATGAAATTTCATAGCAGTTAAGTTGGTTACCAAAAATAGAGCGCTGACATCAGCAACGAAATGTGCTAGAAATGTAATAGAATCATACAAAAAAAATTGAATACATTTGAACTTCCAAACAGTATTATTAGCATTATGTCTTGGATTTTCTTTATTGGCGTTAAAGGTACTTGGTGGAACCTCTCCGAATCAGTAGGAGTAAACCAATATGATTCATAAAGTGCATATACACGCATTAAACCAAAGGCTTGTGCTGAACCTCACCAGCTGATCAACAAACACACTCTACTTGTATAATATACAATCAAAACACATTCTAAACAACGACTTTACAACAGTTACAACCAGTTAATATGGATATGGTTAAAGATAGTATAGAGATATTCTAGATTGAAAATGGTAGTAAGGCTAATATTAGCAGCGAACTATTTCACATTACTATGGGAAATCAAACATTTTTGAATTTAAATGGTTAAATACTTATAAAGAATGGAAACCTTATGGTAAGGAAACTACAGAAGAATATAAAAATGAAAATCATGAAAAAATATCGAGGTTTAAAGTGACGATCTTGCCATCTGGCAATTTGCATTTTAATCCCACGAGGAATTAGTTTCTTTGAAACAACGGTTCACAATAAGCCACGTTGGGATTAAGAACAAATTGCAGCAGTGGTAAGATCGTAGACTGAAGTGCAGGAGGTCCCGGGTTCAAATCTCGTCAGGTAAATAAAAAAAAATATTTCTGTTTCATAAAAACATTTCTCATTCCAGATTCACAAAAAAGCTTCTTCTCATATCAGACGTTTAGCTAATAACTGTAGTATCACACAATATCCGATAAAAAAATCCTTTTTTTTCTGAAGTGAAAGTAGGAAGGGTTAGATTTTTTTTAATTGCACTACAAATAACATTTTGATCAGATTAAAATGAGATTTTTGATTCAACGCATAGTAAACAAGCGTCAAACGTTAGGGCCTCAAAGATTAAAATTTAATTCCTCTAGGGATTAATTAGGGATAAGTTCAAGTAATTCCTGAGGGGATTAAATTTAAATTCTGAAAAAGATTCGATCGCGTACTGTTAATCCCAAAAAGAATTAGATCTAGGTCCATATTTTTATCTGTGATGAAATCTAATGGTAAATCCAATTGAATCAACATTCGAATATAACCATCCTTTTCGATTTTGAATACAGTTGATAAATAGAAGCCTTTAGCCTAGCTGGAGTATAGTTGCAAAATTCGTAAAAGTTAAATTTTTTTGCAATTTGCAAGCTATGAGACGCCTCGAAGTAATTTCGAAACAACTCCAAAATGCTCTGAAAATTCTATGTTTTTCCCCCCAATCCGTTCCCGTTTCGAATCTCTCCAAATGCAACCGATAAATTCACGAAACCGTTATTCAACCAATCAACATAATATAACCCAGAATATAAAACGATTGGAATCATTTTGATAGTTTCTCTTGCGACATTCCATTTTAAATTGCAAGGACATTTACGATGGGAATCATAAATTTTCCGCTAGAAACTAATAATAATTTATTATTGATTTGATTGTTTAACCAATTTTATCTCGATTTTTATTGTGCGTTTATGTTTTCTAACGCTTTATGGAGCATATGGACGCGAATTTATCATCACTTAAAAGTATGTTATTTAGCTGTTTGGTTCGTTTGGTTCAAATTCTCAGACTCTACCTAAAAATTGTATGGGTTCATAGGGTAAAATTGTTGGCACCTCAGAAAAATAGTTATTTGCGTATCAATTTGTCGTAGACGGTCTATTTTAAGCAATTGCGCTTGTTGTCACATGAGCGGAGCGAAATATTATTTTTCTACTTTCGGTCTTTGTGGTGAAAATAACTATTGCTTGGTAGTCATTGTCATTGCTTGATAAGTTTTTAGTATCGGGACTTTAAACTCTAGTTTTGGTTGCAAATTTTTACAGAAAAAGACAATCAGATTTCAAACAAAGTTTGCTTCAGCTGATTAGCTCATACAAACTAAACTGGCTATAGCATGTTTATGTTTATACGGTTCTCCCACTACCACGCGCATTCGTGTTCTGTTAAATCCGTATAAACATTCATAACCAGTTTTGTTTGTATGAGGAACCAGCTGAAGCAAACTTAGACTGAAATTTAATTGTTCTTTCCTGCATGTGGAAATAAATGGTTTTTCAGAGCGAGAAACAGATTTTTACGAGAACCCGCTTCTAGCTTACGAGCTAATTTTTGTCCTCAACTTAGAAATGTTGTGACGATGCAGTAAGCCCAATTAAAAATTCTGAAATGCATCTGAACCATTCAGAATCTTTGTTTATTTAACGCATTTCGGTCCCCCACTGGGGAACTAAGAACTGAACGTTTATCTATCTTTTCCTCATCGCTCCAATCAATAATATTACGTTTGGATCGATGCATTTCAAATTAACTAGCACCAAAGGTCAAACTTTCTTCATTAAAAATGTTTTTCATGTTTTACAGATTATTCATTCGAAATTTTATTTATCTCATCGAATGTAAGTCCCTTGTGGCTCTTCACTGACATAATATCACTTTGACAGAAAGAAAAAACAAACTCAATATATATTATAACATGAACTTTGCAACACTAATATCCGCAAACGTAATATATAACATCCAGCCATATGTTGTTTGATTGCGGTTGATATTAGTTGACAAGTTCTATTACATTTTATGAGATTTTATTCACAGATTGAAATCATTTGGTAACCTCAATATTTTGTTAGATAAATAACTTCTCAGGAACAAAATTATGTCACTATAGGGTCTCGCCATATAGTCCGGGTTCTTATGTAAAAAAAAACAAAGCGTTCTGCTCGATTTTGAACTTATTTGATGTTTGACGACGGGATATGATTGGGGTTTCTGAACCACTAAAAACCGTAGTTTTAGCGGAAGGAGCAAGATGGACACTGATTGTAACGTGTTGAGACGCTACATGAATTCTATTACATTGTAAATAGATTTAAGAATAATAAAACCAATTTAATACGAAGGATCCAGTCACATAAATAGCCAAACTCAACTAAATAGAATAAGAAATATTCAAATTATACCGGTCATTTTGTCGGCCAAATTATAGATATAAGAATCAGTGCCATCGTTTAGCAATTTAACAATTGTTCTTGTATAATCATTTCGAAATGAAAATTAATACGCGAACGGAACCATTGCAGGACCGAAGGTATAAAAATGATTGTTAATTTGTAAATCTTCCTCTTTTTCCGTTAAAACTCCGAGCAAACCACTTCGGAGTAACAAGAGTAGTTGTGAATGGTTCGAATATTAATTTTATCCAAGTTTATAATTAAAGAATCGATAAAATCCGTAAAAGTTTGAGTTTATTCTTTTACCTCGCTGCCGTACAATATTCACTGCCATTCATTAACTAAATTGATTTCGTGAGTTGAAATATTGGCCACGTAGATCAAGTTGAAAATACACTTCGCACATTGCGCTCCGTTTCTACTTCGGTCGTTTGGAATCTCAATTTCGGAAGTATTTGGTCGACAATTCGTTTGGATTGGTTAAACATCATTAAGACAAGATTTGGTGGCCGCGGTCAGATTGTTGGGTCGCTATAAATGAGGTCTTAAATGTTCGTCCTCGAGACTACGAACACATGGCAGTTCTAACAAAGAGAACTGTTATATGATGACTGATGAAGATGATACTTCAGAAAGTGACCTGTAGTGACCTTCAACTTTCTATAAGTACAAAATAGAGCCGAAAAATCCTGATGGAAGCTCACGTCATCCTTGAGTTCTAACGTTGGAAGTACTTAGAGGACACAAAAGAATAGTCATATTGTGATAGATTAGTCAAAAGTTCGGGTAATTTTTCATTTTATTTTTAAAAAAATGTCTGTGGGAAGGGATGGTGCTTCTTAGCGATATATCTTACGTTTCACTTATACGTTCAAGCTCGGCTGGCTAGATCTGAAAGTACTAGTCACCAGCTTTCCAACGCAAAGTCAAATTTGGTTTACCAGAGAAATTGAGCTCAAAATTAGCGGTTTTCCCGGAACACGTTTCAGGGTGAACCTTTAATTGCCGGTTCGAAACACCCAGAAAAAAATTTAGTTTGGGAAGCTTCGCCCCTCAATCATATACCAATCAACCAGAAATCAAAAAAGTTCTAATTCGAGAAGGCTAACATGAGAACCCGGACTACTAAAAATATACCGACAAATAGACACTCCATACAGGGCAAATAAAGCAGACCATACATATGCATATCAAAAGGTTACCTGCACGATTCCAACGTAACTTTTCCATAATTAAGGAACGGAAAGTTTGTTCTATTTGTTTAAGTGTGAGTTAAAAACAAATCGTAAAGTAGATCAAACCAGAAACCAAAACTCGGAAAAACTATTTAACTTGAGACAATCTTCCCTAAAATATATCACCGAAACGAAGAAAATCAATTGTTTTTGTCCATTGTTTGATTTTCGTTCGATTAAACAAAGCTTTACGTTACTGTAGTCATTTTGAGAAGCATTCCACCCGTCCGCCCGCATGATTGCTAAAGTTAGCATGTAATAATATTTATCTAAAACTTAAAGTCACAAACGTGACAAATTTTCGTTTAGAAATTTATAATATCGTCCATGAGCATGAGCTATATACATTCTCACTCGCTCTCGTCAACATTTGATTTGGATTTAATTAAAACGTTCTTACCGCCATATAAACATATTTAATAAGTTTTCTTTGCAACAATCTTCGGGCATTGTTCTAAAAATGACATTATGGGAGTTTTATAGGTCGTTTTATTGAGGTCCTTTGAGTGAAGTATTTTAGAATATAATGAGTATTCTACTACATTCATCTCTTCTTATGAGACGAAAGTTGTGTGTACATCAGAAGTGGATTGTAATTTTCCGACGTGTCATTCAAAATATCCCACATTGTGAACTGTTTCTTATTTATTACATACGAGTGGGTGTATCCCCGGCTTTGCTCGGGATTACTACAATGGAAAAAATATTTAAATATGTTTTCATCCTTGAGGCGTAAATAACCTTATTTTCTTCACTCAAATGCGGTGAGAAAATGGTGACGCTTACAATGATGACAGTTCGGGTAAGAAAATGTTTATTTTCACGCCTCTTGTTTCTCTCATGGGGCAAACACGAGTCTTTTACCTTTGCAACTGTCACTTTGTCTTGTATTTTGTTTTGCTTTTGTAAAATAGTGAAACAAATTGATTTCCATTGCATTCTATTAATTTCCCTAGTGTCACAAAAGACTTATTACATTACTATTAAAAACGAGAGAAAAACAAAAAGAAGAACGAAAAGTAAATTTTTCTTTTACAAATTATTTTCACGCGTCGAAAATAAACAGTAAATTTCACTGGATTGCAGTATTTGCAACAGTTGGTCTTTTACCAGCTCGTGCTCATGCTATTGTTTATATCAGTAGTGTATTAGCCTACTAAGCCAATCACATCTTTTCACATTTGCGTTTTTCGTAAATATTTACATCCAACAAATGTGGCAAATGTGCCATATCTAGGCTAGTAACAGTCAAAAGTGGCCAAGAAGTATTTTTCTGTTACTTTGACGTTAATTTAGCTGTAACTGTATTTCTTACTGTTTTATGCGATGGAATTAGAAACTTATTCATAGTTACAGGGTAAATAGTGTTACCCACACTCTTTTTGTTACCGATGTAAAGAAGGCTTTAAGTAAAATAATCCCGAAAAAGAGTTGAATTCTTTTGGAGTTGTCGTCTTTAAAAATGCAGACTTAAAACGTTCATTCTATCGAGTTTTTTTGATATTATCCTGATCAGAACAATCTTCGGAAGTTCGATTTTATTTATTTTTTCAAATGTGAGATTGTACCATTGCTAATGACGAGCCACCGTACAAATTACTAACGGTTCCCGCAACTCCTTCAATGAAATTTTCGTGTGTCGTTGCATCAAAGCTAAATTGTCTACAAATCAAAAAATTTAACGCGTTTCAAAAATGATTCGCCCGTTTTAAGAACGGAACTACGACGTAAACATAATTCAAAATTCACGCATGAAAGTTAAAAAAAATCTCGCGTTCGTCCAAACTTTTTCTTGGTAGTAGGTACGTTAAGTTTAGAGTCTTTAGGGCTTTTTCGTCTGGGCATCCTATAGAGAGGTACCTATATTATGGTTATCGTTCTAGGGGTCCTGTTTTCCAGGAAATCCAAAAATTCTACGAACTGGCGTAGATAATTTTTTGTTGTAATTAAAGACGACAAGACGTGGGGAGGTCCCGGTAAAAAAGGATAGAACGAACTCTTACAGCTGCTTTACACAAATACAACATTTAAACATTTCGGTCGTCAAAGGAATCATTTGATTAGCTTAATTAAACTCAACGAAAACAAAATTTTGAAAATTGACGGAGACAATTGAATTTCATCCCTAGTCGTGAAAGTTTTTCTTTCACTTCGTAAACACTTCATTCGTTCCTTGCACTTCGGGGGTGAAAATAATAGAGCTAAAGTATGGTTTAAGAGAGCGTGTGTGTTAGACAGTATAAACAAAACCATTTCATCTCATAACTCATGTTTAAAGCTTCACAGATTAAACCGCAATTTCAAGTTATTATTTTGTTTGACATGAACAGTTGGCAATGTATTCAAATTTACGAACATTTAAGTGCGAATGGGATGCTTTGTCTATGTTTTCGACTATTTTAGGGAGAAAAACTAATACAATAAATTATCTGAATGGCTTTACGAAGTCTTGGTAGTTTGCGATCGATAAATCGTACCCAAGAGTGTTGTTGTTACACTCACGCATATCCTTTAGTTGCTAATAAAAACAACTTTCTGAGTGTCTGAGTTTTGTAGAATTTTAAACGCCAGCGAGCTTATTTTGTGTTCATTTTTATTTCTTCCATTTCCCTCTAAGCATTTCAATGTCATGTTAAATGTGTCGGAATTAAATGCTCACATGCTTTGAGCGGATGTGTGTTTTAGTACTTTTTTCAGTATTATGTTATCCTATGTCGGATAAGTTAATAATACGATTTAATTAAAATGTTCTCGTTACCGAAATCGAAATGGAAAATTTCCGTGAAACAGGCATTCTGGTTTGTCTGCCTTTCTAAAATATGTTGTTAATCAAGTCACAAAATAATGTGTCGCTTGTGTCAATAAAACACAGAATTGCTTTTATCTACCGTGAAATGAATTTGTAACTGAAATAATAAAATCAAATCAAAAACGGAATTATTCAATGCAACTTCTTTCTACATAAGGTACAATTTGAATCACAAAAAATAAAGCTTACGCAGAACTACAAAAGCAAAATCAGTCAAGAGTGGCTCGAAACAAATTTGAAAGTGTCATTTTGATATCGAAATTTTCACATTTTTTCGTACTAACATTTTAATAGCTATTTTGCTAACTAGTTAGTAAATGGGACGTAAATCTGTCTATTTTTAGTGATGCAAACCGTGAGCCATGGGAATCTTTCCAAAATAGACAGATTTTTTTGAATCTGTCTATTTTCAGTGATCCATACCGTGAGCCACCAGAATCTATCCAAAATAGACAGATTTTCGTAAATCTCTCTATTGGTAGTGACCCACACCGTGAGCCATCAGAATCTATCCAAAATAGACAGATTTTCGTAAATCTGTCTATTGGTAGTGACTTACACCGTGAGCCATCAGAATCTATCCTAAATAGACAGATTTTCGTAAATCTGTATATTGGTAGTGGCCCACACCATGAGACATCGGAATCTATCCAAAATAGACAGATTTTCGTAAATATGTCTATTTCCAGTGATCCATACCGTGAACCATCAGAATCTATCCAAAATAGGCAGATTTTCGTAAACTATCAATAGGGTTCATGTTCGTGCAAAGGCGCATCGACCGACATATTGTTCACTCACATCGGACGATATTTAGTCAACTAAACGTAGTGACAAAAATTCACAAAATTTTGTGGATTTTTCATTTTTTCCCAGCCCCAGCACCAGTATTATCCAATAATCGCTACATATTGCTGGGTACAAAATCTTTTACTTCATTAATTTTAACGGATATTTTGTTGTAAAGGACAATGCCAGCTCTAGCTCATTCTAATCAAATTTTACAATACTACAACAAAATCTTAGTTTCAATGATTGAACCCAATGAAGTGAATGGCTCTATTATCTGAGCAGTTTTGTAATCGACAGCTCGGTAAGAATAAATAACGTAAAACAACACACCCTAATTTTGTAATGTAAATATAATACACAAACACACTCTGAACCGTACGTTCGACTCGATTGAAATAAATACATAGAAATTCTATGATAAATAGGTGAAAGTAATATGGATCCATCCATATAATAGCAACGTTGACACCTTCACGTGAAACTACATTTTCATTTATAAATAATGAAAATTTTATCTATAATTTGTGCATGAATAAATACCGTAATGATAAAAACCCACTTCGGTAACAGTTTTCCAACCAGAAGATTAATTTTGCAACACGTCTCATTGACTTTTCGAGCTCGTTTTTATGTTGTTTTGCTAAAGTTACAAAACCATTTCACAATCTACAAAGCTTTACAATTGAACATATCAGAAATACACCGACATTTATTGTGCCATAATGGCACTGCCATTTGTTACAGGTTCTCTTGTCCTGGAGTATAAAATACATTTACGATTAGAAGAAAAACACATACGGGACTACGTAAGACCTCTACGAACTCGTCCTATTTTATAAACAGAACAAATGTATCAATTGGGATCAAGTGTTAATAGTCCATTACGTACCTGATTATGAATGTTGTGTTTTGAGACCCGTTAGAGGTTTGAACGACGAGCCAAATGTGAGCTTCGCACTCCAACGAGTCAAAAATAAGTGAGTCATGATTATACAAGTTTGAACATTGAACATTACGAACATTCACACTCAGATTCACACATTCAAACTCATTTACTATGTAACATAGAATTAACCAGTCACATCTGTTATCGATAATGACGACAAAAATAATGACAAGCTCTGGGTAGTACGGTCCTTTCTGTAGTAAAATACATTTTAAAAAATTGAAGTACAAGATTTGAAATCAACCGATTAACAATACTTTGATCGATGGAAGTAATAGACCCGATAATAATACTGGTCATATGCTTGCTGTCTGTAACCGGTTAAAGGTTTTCGACTCTGAAATGTGCGAACAGATGCTGTTTTGCGTCAGTTCAAACGGCCTAAGCAATATGCTAGTGACACGACCAATCGATTTGATTGGTACCATAACCGGTTTAAAAGAACAAACGAATGCAGCGGTTATCCACTATCGTCAAATCAAAGAATTGACGAATGCTCTGGAATATATAGAAAAGGGTAGAATTTGGTTTAACAAGGGCAACGACAACGTGAATTACCGCAAGAGCAAAAAGCATATGCGGAGTTCACTGTCTACACAATTTCAATGTTGAAACGTTACATACATTCATCTGTTATCGATAATGACGACAAAAATAATGACAAGCTCTGGGTAATACGGTCCATTATATAGCAAAATGCATGTTAAAAAATTGAAGTACAAGATTTGAAATCCACAAATTAAAAATACTTTAGATGACGGAGACTGTTACGAGGCTTT
Organism: Bradysia coprophila; assembly: GCF_014529535.1. NCBI lineage: Eukaryota > Metazoa > Arthropoda > Insecta > Diptera > Sciaridae > Bradysia > Bradysia coprophila. The sequence continues at coordinate 194,498 of NW_023503927.1, read as the reverse complement.
CGCGAACAAAAAACTTTTGCATCCCACCATTCAGTCCACTTACAGAGCGTTAGCCTCCAATCCAGACAAATTAGACAAAAATGACAAAAATGACAAGTCAAAGATTCAAAAGGCTAGCAAAAAATTAACCTTTGATCAGATTCAAGAAGTAAGTTTTGCGTTAATGCAATAGTCAACACGCCCGGATTGCACATTCTCAATATCTTTTGCTCGAAAAGAGAAATCAGCGCTCAATGCCGTACAACTGTGAGTTATAGATTATAATTAACCTGTCATCTGTTATCGATAACGACAACAAAAATAAAGACAAGCTCGGGATGCTATGGTTCCTTATATTGGAAAATGCATGTTCAAATAATTGAAGTACAAGATTTGAAATACTTCGATGGAAGTAATAGACTGCAACAAGTTAAAACGATGTCCATTTTGTTGACGTAAGCTAGGTATGACTATGGCTATCTAATTTTTAGCTTTCCTAGAAGCACCCAACGAGATTACAACATTTTTTTGACATATTAATTTTCGTTCAATTCCACGCTACATTGACGACGAGATCGACATCCGTGCCGAGTCTTTGAATCCTAAGATGTAGATGAGTCCTAATGAATTGTCACAAAGAATTACCTCGATTTATCTTCTTATTTGCATTGGCATTTCCAGTCGTGTACAAAAGTGTGCTGACAATTCTCGTCTTCAACTTCCTTCATTTTCTCGAATTTTCTTTTCATTTTGTTCAAGAAAATTCGCCATAACCCAATAAGCCAATAAGTCCGCGGCATGTGCCTCTCATCTGCTAAGCATGTTTTGAAAAAGGATCCCGAATTAACAAACAGCAAAATAAATGGAAAGTCGAAAGTAATCTCGTCAGTATAATTAGCGTAAATGGAATAAAAATGTCGATAAGACAAACACATTTCATGGAATTTGTCATTTGTATTCAGAAAATTAATTTATTTTATAAAACTTTCATACCTACGACATCTGGTCTCCATAACATCATATCGACGAAACGTTTTTCCTAATTTAAAAAGTTAAGCAAAAGTTCAACACTTAAAACAAGAAATGAAAAAAAGTCAAAAATCAAATGGACATAAATGAAGAACATCTTACAGCTGTGTATTGCAGCAGCAAAGGCTAGAACGTATTTATAAATATTAACAAACACTTTTCAAGTGGTCATGCTGTAGTATACGCTTAAGAGCTGTATACACTTGCCAGGTTAAGTAAAATATCCATTCAAAAGTGAGAAATTAACTCATGCGTCCAAATTTGCACACGATTTGTGTTTTTAGTGAAAATTTCATTTCACGATGGTGACGGTAAGTGTGTACAACTCCTAATACATCATAGCAAGAAATATATTCATTTTTGCAGTGATATTTGTTAACCATTATTATGAAAGGAAACAATATACTTTCAGCAGGACCGTATGAGTCCACGATAGAAGGCTTACATTTTCACAAATTTTCTCTGTATGCACATATCAAAAGTGGAGCGATTGCTATGGGTACAGGGGGGAATTGTGCACATAAGATCATCATCTCTTCACAAAATCTATTACCTCGTTTCGTTCAACATTCATTTTGCTATTAACCAGTTAAAAGTGGATGTGGTTGCTTTGGGTACACGGAATGGCGCACATAATGCCATCGTCTCTACACAAAATCTATTACTTCGTTTCATTTAACATTCATTTTTATATTTATCCTAGACTAGACTTATCGTTCATTTTTGTCGTTGTTGTCAATAACAGATAACCTTGTTGAATATTGCAATTTTCAACGGTTTGACCGCACCACTTAGCTACAACCCTGACTTTGAGGAACACCGAACGTATCCATTCGAACGAGTATGCATGTCAAACATCTTTGAAGTTTTAATGAACATTTTGAAATAGAATAGAAAAAGTTTTGCAAAGTTTGATAAGAGGGAAATTAAAATTAGGTTCACGTTGATGAGTACAATGAGAATAGAAACTGGTTCTGGTTCGCTTTCAACTGAATCGCTCTTTAATATCTAATCGTCTTCAGGTAATTAATATATTTTCGTATTGACTTAAATTGGCTGTTCCAATTTTATAAAGAGCAATAATTATTGAGATAATTGTGATAATTACGGAAAGGATAAGACGGGGAAAGTACTGGTTTAGACTTCATCGAATCGACAATACATTTTTATTTCATCAATCTAGGACGCATTATTTGAGAGTTCGAAAAACGCTTTGAAATTCCCCTCCCGAGATTGTTTTGAAATCTGTCTATTTCGTATAACTTCTGGTGGGTTATGTTATGTGGTTCTCCAAAAATAGACAGAAAAGAATTACATCGTATCTACTACTTCTTCTGATCTAATTATTTTCAATTGATTCATAGCAAATCTTTTATTTCATTAGCTACATCAGAACATTAAGAGGCATCGATGCTTTGCTAAAATTATAGCCAGGTTGAAAAAGTGAAACCATTCACCCACTTCGAGAAACATGTGCAGATTACATAAATTTACGCGATCTGTAAAGGTTTCTCCAAGTGGGATAAGTTGTCACCCACAAACCAATTTATGGTTTTACTTTTTCAAAAAAAAGATTTTGGTTCAAAGAAATCTTTAAAAAACGAATATTTTTACCGCCTAGGCTACAAATTTGCAAAAAGTCAATTGCTCTTAAATAAAAGTTAGTTTTGTTTGTGGTCGTTTGACCAGCTCTGATAAAAGTCAGCAGAATAACGAAATTTTCATAAACTGTTCAGTTTTCTCTGAGCTGGTCAAACTGCTACAACCAAAGATATTTTCTGTTGAAAGCTAACACATTCGTAGCTTTGAAAATTGCGGTCCCATATTTTTGAAAAAGGATTCTGGTGGAAAGATATCAAAAGTGAACTAAAATCCAGTATTTAAAAAACGCCCAAATGTATGCCTTTCAGCAAAAATGTCAACATTAAGATGCATCGATGCTTTGCTGAAAAGCCTACATTTGGGCGTTTTTTAAATACTGGATTTTAGTTTACTTTGGATGATATCCTTCCACCAAAATTCTTTTTTCAAAAATGTACTACCGCAATAACGACCACGAACGTATAGGCCTTTCAAAAGAAAATAGATCTGGTTTATGAGCGGTTTATGAAAATTACGTTGAACTGCTGACTTTTCTCAGAGCTGGTCAAACAACCACAACCAAAACTAATTTTTATTTAAAGCTAACACATTTGGGATTCTGATGAAAAGATATCATCAAAAATGAAATACGAAACTCACAAATGTAGGTTACAATTTTAGCTAAGTACCGATTCGTCTTAAGGACAAAGATAGTACTTCACATTGAAGTCAACACATTTCACGCAGTTTATATGGAATTGAAAAATATTCTTCATTGTAAGAACGAGTGAAGGATTCATTTCGTTACTCAAAAATAGAAACAAAACTGAATAATCTGCTGAAGAACATTTCTTTTAGCTGTTCTTTGACAATCTTGAAATCCAGACGTTTTAATTAAACATTTGATGGGAATTAATTCGAATATATAAAGGATGCATCGAAATATAAAGGGTATTCCAAGTCTCAAGTTTACGTTCGAGTATATCCAGTATATCGAGTATATGCAACGCACTTCAAGCATGAGTGGTGCTCGAAATAGAGTACTGAAACTGTACAGTGTATCAAACAATCAATTTGGAAAAAACGTTTCATATGAATAGTACTCTATTTGGCAGCTTGGTCATTAGAAGCACTTTTGCTTGAAGTGCGTCGGTATATTCAGTATATCTAGTAAAAATCATATAAATGACAACTGTCAACAGAATTTTTTTTTTGACTCGATGGATTTTTGTCAAACAAAATGCCAGTGTGTTCCTCTCAGTTCTCCGGTAAAATAAATATTTTTAAGAAAATATTTTCCCAAAAATAGCATCTGGTACTAAGTGAATGGTTAATAATGAACCGCAGTTTTATCGGATTGCTGACTGCAAGCCAATAGCTGACTCCATAGAAGAGTGTAATTGACCCTTAAATGTTGAACAATAGATTGTCGTTTGCTTTTACTTTTTAAAGGCAATAAAATCAATTCGGATTTAATATTCTTGTAACTTGTAGACGATTTTCGTCTGTTTGCTATTGGTTCTGTTTTCGCTTTGCATTTATCTTTTCGCCCCTTACAATTTGGAACACAAACGAATTGCCCTTTCAATGATGTAAAGAAGAAATTCTTTTGATTAAATTTCTTTTAATTGAATCATTATGGATGTACGGATGATCTTATTGCTGTAGCCGATGGTATGTACTACATCAGTGCAGGACTCTTTTTTTTATTTCGATGTTTGGAACAAAAATGTAATGCAGACTGAAACAACCTGATAAAATTGGGTCGTTGCTAATCGCCCGTGCGTGAAAATGGCGTCTTATAGGCTATTCGCCCGCAAATCACTTTTTTTACGAGATAAACATCTATATTACTGGTAGTGAAAATGTTAAGGAAGAGAATAGCTTAAAAATAAATAAATCAGAGGAAGAGTGACGAATGAAATGTAAATGAATCAAGAATAAAGTGGTACGAACACGTTGCCGGTTATTGTGACTTGTCAACTTTAGGTACGTCGGAAAGTGCTAAAAGAGTCGAGGTATACCTCCAAATAAATTTCTAAAAATCCGGCGTGCCTAAAGTACCTGCTCCAGCATTATCTCCTACGTGTGTGTGAGAGAGAGAGAGATACACAAAGAAATTGTTTTTAGCCCCGTACGAAGTACAAAGTGGCTCATAGGATTACGATGCCGTGTGTAATTGATGGAATTCGAAGATAAGGGCAAAGTGTTTGCCTATGTTCATAGATAACGAATCCACAATAAAAATTTTGTCTGTCCGTCTGTCCGTCACGTCGATATCTTGAGTAAATCAAATCCGATTTCAATTTTTTTTTTTCCCCTGAAAGATAGTCGAAATAGTGAGGCTAAGTTCGAAGATGGGTATATTCGGGTCGGACCTTCGTGAGTTAGGGCCGCCTAAGTGTTTTTAAGGTCTTTTGGGGATATCTACGGCAAAATAAACGATGTAGACGTAAATGACACGGCAAATATTAGGTATTGTCAATACCAATCCAGGAAAAAAAAAGTTTTGTAAAACCGGGTGAGTGGACCTTGAGATTATTCTGCCTATGGAAAATTTAAAGGAGAAAAGTAGAAAAATCACGTCTTCGGTCTCTGGGTGTCATTACCGGCCAGCTTGAAATATTTCACTTCTAACATGTTTTCTAATCTATACAGATGGACTTCAGAAAAATTTGAGATATGAATTTGCTTCTGCTTAAGCTTACTCGAACAAAAATACTTGTACTTGTCTTCATGATTGGAATAGTTACACGTACACGCGAGTAATAGTAGTGGTGGAACCATATAAAGACGTAGAAGCAGTTTTTTTGTATGAGTGAAACGGCTGTTTATCAGCTGAAGCAAATTCATGTCTAAACGTCACTGACGTTCGCTGTATATTTTGAGAAAAAAGTCAGTCGAACGGTCGAAAAAGTTGGAAAAAGTGTGAAATCAAACGAATACTTGCCTCGTTGAACATAGTTGAGGCCGTCGTCCCTTTTATAGTAATTTATTTTGGTCATATGTGGCGTTGTCATCCTCTAGTTCATGAGCTAGCTCCATCTTCCGTGAAATGTAGATTCTTAACCTGTCACAGACGGCAAGCATATTAACAGTTTTACTATATAAACTATTACTTCATTTGATCGAAGATTTACATAGATTTCAGAAATCTTTTACTTCATTTGTTTTGAACATACTTTTTGCTACATAAGACCTCATCAGTCAGAACTTGTCGTTTATTCTTGATGTCGTTGTCGATAACACATGTCCACATTTAATGAATTAATTTAGTGAATATTAACCTGTTACAGACGCCAAGCATATTACGTGTATTATTATCGGGTCTATTACTTCCATCGATCAAAGTATTTTTAATTTGTAAATTTCAAATCTTGTACTTCAATTTTTTTAACATGCATTTCGCTATATTAATGGCCATATTACCCAGTGCTTGTCATTATTTCTGTCGTCATTATCGATAACAGATGATATAGTTGATACATCGGGCGTGTGCTTCATATCCTTAGACCACGCAATTTTTAAGATGTACACATTTCATAATAATTTGACTTCAACTACGTTTACGGGCGCAATAGGTTTACGGTCAAAGTAGGGTGACAGACGCACTAGGGTCACATACGCAATAGATATACGGGTTCGTACGGGGCTCAGTCGCAGCAAACGCTCTGACTGTTCTGATGGCTCGTTTATTGCTTAAACAGTTATCACCGATAACTTTCCTTATCACCTGGACTTTCATTTTGTTATCATCCACATTTTTACGTAGCAAGTCGGCTGAAAATTCAAAATTGAAAATGTCTTAGCCCAACCAAACGTATCTTCACATTTTTATATTCATTCGTTCGTCCACGGATTCACATAAAATAAGCTTTTGAAAACTGAAAAGGTCATTTGCGGGCGAATCGTTTTTAAGATGCCATTCACACGCCCGGACGAATAGTCACTTCGATAAAATTGAAACAAAGAAATTTGCATCGGAAAACTTATTGCAAATTCTAGGTGAAAGATTGCAAGAAAAGGACACTCAGTCGGATTGTCTTTACTGTGGTAGAAATTACCATGGCTGAACTAAACTTAAAAATTTGGATCGATATCTGCACTTAAATTAGTTAAAAGCTTTCCAATGTTGTTTTGCTTCTATGGGGAATTGACCAGTACATTGAATATGCCATTAGTATACCAGATTTTATGTGAGATGAAAATACTATCCGAACTTAAAACGGTTCAACCGTTACGGTTGTGCATGCATAAAAGGTGGATTAGTTTTAGCTAAACATTCTGATATATGTCAATCTATTTTAATTAGGGATGACACCAAACCTAAAAACGTCATTAGTACAACACTGACATCTAAATGATCTCCATTCACAAAAGATTCAATCGTCAGAACGGCCCATATTACCTCGTTTGTCAGTCAATCAAAATTCGGTCCTCATTCAAAAATTACAAAACCGCATAAATAACGCATACACACGGAGCATCATCAACAACAGGTGAGTGTGTACACACAAAGTGATTTTCATTGTCAAGGGCAGTATTTAAACATTCAAGTGTTGTATACGTGGAATCGAATGAACGACTGGTGGATACACTACACATGTTAGCAACTTACATATATGCTAATCGGAGAAAATGTTTTGTGGGCTAATAATATGCTCACACTCTCTCTCTCTCTCTCTCTCTCTGTGTGGTATAATAAAATGGTGAGTATGCGCAAACACTGGAATCAACACTCTTATTATACGAACGCGGTGTATATATGAAAGCATTTTTACACCGAATAAGAATGCTAAAAGAGATTTTCCGTTTCCAAAGCTATCGATATCAACAAAACGGCAATGTTTCAGAAATGTTGTTTAACGAATTTCTGAATGAACTTTATGGTTTCAGTTTTGTCTTCAACGTTGACTCTTCAAGTACCCGGGAACGGATTATAACACTTAATAAAAGCGCTGTTTTCATTGTTTATTGAAAGTATTAAAAAAAAATGTTTTAATGTTTTATATCTGTACGTTGCGATAAAGAGTCGTCGTGGATAATAAATAAGAAAGAGAAGAAAAAAACTTAAGGAATTTTTAATATTTACTGAAATAATATTTAATGGACAATGCTATTAAAAATTGATTAAAAATGAAATTATTTTTATGAAAATATTCATTCATCTCTCTGTTCAGTGTTCAGTGTGTGCACAGTTTAAATAAGTTAGTGATCATGACAAAAGAATTTAATTTATTTTCAATTTGCTTTTTATGTTTAAATATTATTTAATGGGCAGAAAATAAGAAACGAAAAAATTTTTTTCCAATTTCCGTTGACCCTTTAAAAAATTAATAAATAAATTCAGTGAACTCAGTATTGCATTTGAAAAACAAAAACTTTAAATCATGCAAATGAAATACAATTAAAAAATTATTTCAGCTTAAAAATAAATTATTGTTTTTAAAAGCAGCGCCAGAGTAGCACACAAAAAAAAACCATTAAGGAATAATGAGTTACTGACAATCTTTGTGTAAGTTAAAAACCATTTTCATATCACACAAAACGCCTTATTTTTCCGTTGATTAATTTATAGTCCTGAGCGGTAAAAGAACTATTAAAAATGGTTTTATGTTGTTTTTAGTATATAATTCAATAAAACAAAAATATAAAAAAATTTCCATTAAAAATCTGAGATGGCAAAGCACAATATATATATAACTAGGCTATAACAGTTGTATTGGCGTCAGAGTCAGATGCTATACAAGTCAGAAGTTTTTTTGTTGTTTTATAATGAGTTTTCTCTAGCAGAATTATACGTTTCTTTGTTTGTTTGACGATATCGATACTTGCAACCAACTTCATCCACCTCATAATTTCACAACCCATATTTTGAAATTGTTTAAAACTGTTACAAACGATAAATGTCGTAATAACTCAATCTTTAACTTCTCGCTGTTTAAAATGTCGCCTTGTATTCGATTATGTACTTCATTCGTCTGAACGTATATTTTCGATGTTACCTTTGAATCCGCACCCTTTCTGAAAAAAGTGGGACCATTGTTTTGTGCAATACCCTCTCTAGCAAACAAACTAGGAAAGTTAAGGTTATAAAACTGTGTATCCTGTCATTGCAAGTTTTACACTTAAAAAAAATAATTAAATGATGAAGTATGAACAGCGATGTCCTTTTTTGTGTTGAAAATATTACATGTCCTCTCACCATTTCAGTGTTCGTAAGTAAATAATTTGTGATGTCTTTTTTGTGTGTTGCTCAGTCATTTTGGTGTGAAAAAATGAAATAAAGTTTTACATTTGTGTGTTTTGTGTGATGTAGATATTGCTTTAAAACAAGAGCAACACGGCAAGGCAACTCCATTACAAAAAAAAGTTAGGGGTAAGGTGGTATTTTGAGAAGTTTGGTTGCTAGAGAGGGTTTTTTTTGTGTGAAAATGTGTTGGCTTTGAGTAAAAATAATAAATGTTTGTGGTGGTGGTACTACAAGAAAATTGGCTGAGTAAATTTTGAGGAAATACGAAGATATTATCGAAAATATATAATTTTTTCACACAAATTTAGGCTACAATTTGGCGTTCTTAAAAATTCTGAAAACTTAAAAATTTAAAAATTTAAAAATTAATAAATTTTCAAGTAACAACACACACGTAATTTTGAGAACTGACACATTTACTGTGTTGTGATTTAATGGTTCTTTGTGAATTTCGCTAGTATTTTTATATGGTGTTGTCAAAAGTTCAAGTGAAACACAGAAACATAAAATGTGTCAGTTTTGAAAATTCCGTGTGTTTAGCTCTAAGAAATTCTTGAAATTCCTAAAAAAAAAATTAAGAGCAATGTACGTTCTGCGAATTTATAGCCTACATTTAGGCTGAGAAAAATGGTTTAATTGTCTAAATGTAGGCTACACCTTTTCAAAGGGTACCATATTCGCGTGAAGAATCGTCGAAGACAAATAGTCAAGAAAAATCGGCAAAGTGTGAACGTTACTTCAAGTAACATAAATAATGGAAAATTTGTCTTTCTGGCGTTTCTTCACATTCTGACGACTTTTCTAGTCGTTTCTTCACACTTTGACGTTTTTAGCCCCGTACGAAGTACGAAGGGGCTTGTAGGATTACGATGCCGTGTGTAATTGATGGAATTCGAAGCAGACGGTAAGGGCAAAGTGTTTGCCTATGTTCATAGATGACGAATCCGCAATAAAAATTTGGGCCGTCTGTCCGTCTGTCCGTCACGTCGATATCTTGAGTAAATCAAATCCGATTTCAAAAATTCCCCTGAAAGATAGTCAAAATAGTGAGGCTAAGTTCGAAGATGGGCATATTCGGGTCGGCCCTTCGTGAGTTAGGGCCACCTAAGTGATTTAAGGTCTTTTGGTGATATTTATGGCAAAATAAACGATGGAAATGTAAATGACACGGCAAATGATAGGTATTGTCAATACCAATCCAGGAAAATCGGGTGAGTGGAAGGTAATCGAACGCCGAATAGAAAGTTGTTGAAAAAAAATTAAATTTGGGTCCTTGAGTAAATTTCGTCCGTTTTTCGTAATTTTTGTTTCATTTGAAAGATAATCGAACACCGAATAGATTGTTGTTGAAAAAAAAAATTAAATTTGGGTCCTTGGACTAAGGCCGTTACTAGGGCCCTATGTGTATTTTACATATAACTCGAGCAAATTTCATCCGTTTTTCGTAATTTTTGTTTCATTTGAAAGATAATCGAACACCGAATAGAATGTTGTTGAAAAAAAAATTAAATTTGGGTCCTTGGACTAAGGCCGTTACTAGGGCCCTATGTGTATTTTACATATAACTCGAGCAAATTTCATCCGTTTTTCGTAATTTTTGTTTCATTTGAAAGATAATCGAACACCGAATAGAATGTTGTTGAAAAAAAAATTAAATTTGGGTCCTTGGACTAAGGCCGTTACTAGGGCCATATGTGTATTTTACATATAACTCGAGCAAATTTCATCCGTTTTTCGTAATTTTTGTTTCATTTGGAAGGTAATCAAAGGCCGAATAGAATGTTGTTGAAAAAAAATTAAATTTGGGTCCTCGGACTAAGGCCGCTACTAGGGCCCTATGTGTATTTTACATATAACTCGAGCAAATTTCATCCGTTTTTCGTAATTTTTGTTTCATTTGGAAGGTAATCAAAGGCCGAATAGAATGTAGTTGAAAAAAAAAAAAAATTTGGATCCTCGGACTGAGGCCGATACTAGGCCCTATGTGTATTTATACTCAATAAATTAAAATTTTAGGGCTATTTGAAATTTTTGTTTTATTTGAAAGGAACGTCGTACGGGGCTTCGTAATTGCGCTATGCGCAATTTCTAAGATGTACACATTACATAATAATTTTACTTTAACTACTTTAACCGGCGCATAGGCTTACGGTCAAAGTAGGGTGACAGACGCACTAGGGTCACGTACGCAATAGATATACGGGTTTGTACGGGGCTCAGTCGCAGCAAACGCTCCGACTGTTCTGATGGCTCGTTTCTTGTCAATTCTTCGTTTTTGGTTGATTTGTTTATCACCAAAAAAATCGCAAGATTGTGAAAAAACGTCAAAGCCTCAGCGTAAAAAAACGCTAATTAACATGAAGAATTGAAAATTTCTCTTTATGTTGATTCATCAAATTTTGGCGTTTCTTCACTCTTCGGTGAATTTTCTTATGGCATTTTTCACAGTGTGAAGAAACACCAAAATGTGATGAATCGCAGCTTCTGCTTCACGGCTATGATGAGTCAGTAGCAAAATTATTTGTAAAATCCATTAAAGCAAAATATTTTTTTGCAACAACTTTTGCAAGTGTTTCAAAAGTCTATAAGCTCTTAGTCTACAGACTGCTAGTCAATTTCACTAAAACTTAAAATCCAAAATTGAATCAATTACTAATACTAAAATAGAATAACTTCGAAGGCTAAACTCATTGTTAAAGTTAATGGAACTTTCAATATTGAAATTATCTCCGGATTTTTTCTATCCTCCACCAGAATGTTCACCGTTCAGCTATACATAATATGTTTAGCATCCATTTAATATAGCGAAGAAGTTCGCCGGAAAACTTAAGTAAAACTAATAAAAAGTTGCATTTTTTATGGATTGGAATGAATAAATATTTCCGTTGTCGTGCTTCCAAGTTCTTTATTGAATTTTTGTCGTGTAACAATGGATTTTAAACGAAATCGGACAATTACTGTAAACTATTGAGTTTATCGTCGAAACGATTTATTTTTATAATTGACGGCAATTCGATCAACGAATTAAGAGGAAGATGAGAAAAATCCACTTGGCACAATGTGAATTTCTCGTCGCAATATTTATTGTGGATTTAAAATCTAAAAAATCAATAGACTCTTCGGCCACATCTTCGAATTTTAATATTTCGGTAAACTGAAAATTGTCAAATTGAATGTTTTCTCCCGATAAATGTAAAGAAAATTGAAATTTTACAAAACACCTGGTCCAAATTCTATAACCGAATTGACATCCCCATAAATAACAAGTGTTCATCTAACCTTTCGATCATGGTAACGTCTATAACGCATTCGCATTTATTTCATGGCCAATTTTCCGTTATATATCCATGCCCACCGGAGCAGTTGTTGTGTATATATCCATACACTTATAGGCATCAAGCAAGATAAATGTAAAAATGTAAATTTCCCAACAGATCGACAAGTGCTTATAAAAATGTAAAACACTCGAATTTGTCAACATGTTATAGGGAGTATATTTGTATCCCCTTATTGGAATCAAATTTATATTTCTAAATTGATTTTCTATGCGGATATCAGAAGAAATACAAATAAAGTGTGGATGGTAGATGGGATAGGTTAGGTTCGTAGGACCGAAAATTTGTATGGAATGTCGGATTGATTAACAACATTGTATACAGACCGATTGTATTTCAATCTATGCATAAAACATTGGAGTGATATTTTTGATAAAATCTACAATTCCAAAATGGAATAAAAGTTTGCTTCATAAGCCCCATCATCACTGTCGTTGTGCGACATTTTGCGGGTAAATAATAATTTTGAATATAATCGTGTCAAGACACACTATAAATGTATGGTAAGTGCTATAATACGTCAGCTATTCACACATTGTGCGAATAGCCAAAGTGTTATAAAGGTCGCTATTCGCACATAGTATTTTCTCAAGGTCGAACAAAACGAGGACCACTTTTTTCTGTGATGCCAGCAGCTTTAAATCTTTGATAATGATAGAACAACGCATTTTTGATGAAATAAAATGTATAACCGACCTCCCAACACACTTATATGTGGGAAGAATTTACATTATGATAAATTAAATCGGATCAAACCAAACACCATTCTTACGGAATTTTTACAAGTAAGAACAAATCAAACAACTTACTGACATGATTTATATAAGGATAGTCCGTAGGACTGATATAGCAGAGTTGCATGCTCTATAACGTTTCTGCCATTGAATTTTTAATAACCGGGGGAGGTGCGGGAAAAGAGGAAAAGTAGGAAAATTTTGCAGTTCAAAGACGTTGAAACACCAGAGTGATGACCAGAATGACTTTGACATCAGCAGCGATTTACAACAAATATTACATCCAAAGATATTACGTGAGAAACTTTTTCACCCTGAAAAACAGCAGGAAATGAAGACTAGACTGTTTTAAAACTCATTCTGGAGAAAATTTGTAATTTTTACGTTGTTTACCTGTGTTTGGGTGCCAACCTAATAGTGTACAAAAATCCTGGCCATCCCACGAATACAATTCTCATAATGACACTTAAAATCGAAAAACTTCTTTTACAGTGTACGAAATATATAGCGAAACAGAGATTCGCACAAAGTTCGAATAGCCAAAGTTAATACTTAATAATTTAAGTGGCTATTCGTAGAATGTGTGAGTAGGATCTTCGTAAATGTATATGTACAAACAAAGTTACGTCTCCATAATACATCCCAATAAATTTATATTTTCGAAAATAATCAAAAGCTTATTTCGAAATGTTTTATTGTTTCGGTATACAATTTGATTCTCTAGGGTATAACACCACAATACAACATAAATCCATTGTACTCGTTCATATATTGTGTGGTCACATTTCGATAAAACTACTGAAAATTTTATATTTATGGAACTAAGGTCACCATCCAGTGTTTTCTTTTAAGAGTGTAATTTGCTAGAACGAATAACTTATTTAAGCTTTTAAAATACAATTAAAAAATCGCATATTTCACTTGGTGTTAACACACAGTCGTGTACTAGGTATTTTAACGCGATTAGGAGTCAGGTTTAGAATGTGTTTTGTTTATTTAAGAAAAAGAAAAAAAAAACATTTTTTTCGGTTACAGAAAATGAGAAGAAAGAAAATTGTATTTCGTTTTTTTGACTTCCTTCGCGCGTGTACAGGAAAATCTATTAAAAAAACACACGACAAGAATTTCTGTTTGGTACAACCGAGCGAAAGATTATGTTATAATCGACCGGGTGTTTGAACATATTTTTTCTAATACATTCGCTGACAGTCAAAATATGATGCTGTGCAGCGATAATCGAAAATGATGATCCGTCTCCTATAAATCATTTGTCAGTTTTTGTTTAGAATTATTTTAGAGTCTTTTTTTAAACGCAATGGAATCGGGTGCTTTTGGTAACTTTTTAGGACGTTTTTCTTTAAAAAAAATCTATTGAGTCACTTCGTTCATGAAATTAGTCTGTCTTATTGCCTGTTTAAAGCTTGAATTTTTGGTAGTTGACTACCAAAAATTGGTAGGTGACTACCAAAAACTGGTATTTGCCTGCCAAAAACTGGTAGTTGACTACCAAAAATTGGTAATTGACTACCAAAAACTGGTAGTTGACTACCAAAAACTAGTAGTTGACTACCAAAAACTGGTAGTTGACTACCAAAAATTGGTAGGTGACTACCAAAAACTGGTATTTGACTGCCAAAAACTGGTAGTTGACTACTAAAAACTGGTATTTGACTACCAAAAACTGGTATTTGACTACCAAAAACTGGTAGTTGACTACCAAAAACTGGTAGTTGACTACCAAAAACTGGTAGTTGACTACCAAAAACTGGTAGTTGACTATCAAAAATTGGTATTTGACTACCAAAAATTGGTATTTGACTACCAAAAATTGGTATTTGACTACCAAAAATTGGTATTTGACTACCAAAAACTGGTATTTGACTACCAAAAACTGGTATTTGACTACCAAAAACTGGTATTTGACTACCAAAAACTGGTAGTTGACTGCCAAAAACTGGTAGTTGACTACCAAAAATTGGTAATTGACTACCAAAAATTGGTAATTGACTACCAAAAACTAGTAGTTGAATACCAAAACTACGAAACTAGTAGAAAGTTGGTAGTATTTAAAGTTAACAGCACCAGAAAAAATTGAGAAAAATAAAAAAGACCGCGCGAAGCTTTAGCCGGTCTATTCTTGTTTTCATTTTGTGTTCGAGTGAAAATTGTAGACATAAAATCCATGAACATGTCTATCATATTGAGCGGTAATATATCAACGGATTTAAAGTTTTCAAACATAAAAATCAGAATTTCATTTTGAAGGAATTAAACTTCTAACTTTTCAATTCAAAAAAAAAATTTCTCTTCTCTCTCTCCTTCCCTTACGACCGTAGAAATATGTCGGATATTTGATCCACTAATTCACAATCAAAAGTTCAGTGAGTCAAACGGTGCCGAGATTGTTGTGGTATTGGATGCATGTTATGTCGATAAATTGGATGCCCGGAACCAATTAACCGTAAATCTAAAATTAAAATGAAAATATGAAGTAAAATGCAATAATCCGAAAATGATGGAACATTAGTTCGCAAATTCATTTCGGTTCGGTTTAGCACCAGTTCTCATGCTATAAATTGGTGTTAAAAATTACCACTGTAATTCCGCACACACGCGAAATGTAATTAAATGGTTAGCTGCGGAGTTGTCGGTTATGAGAAATATGTTTTTGGATACGAAACAATCTGAATAAAAAAAGACTGTTCATAATTTCTATTTGTACCTCCGTCCCCCGTGTCCCTTGTCTGTTTTCAACAATTCGTGTGGGTTTTCATAAATCTCTTAAGTGCAGACGGATCTAATTTCTAATGCATTTTTTTGATGAATCGATTTTCGGAAATGTACTGCAAATTCCTTTACAGTGACTAACATTCTAAAGTCAGCGTTTTCGTTTTCCTCTTTTGGTTTTTCGTTGTGTCAGGTTTTCTTTTTGGATTAGTGACCGTGTAGTTTTGTTAGTGTCAGTGTCAATGTTTTTAGTTTGTGTGTTTGCAGTTTCTGTTTTCGCGTTTTCTGGTTTTGTGTGAAATTTGATTGGTTTTTGTGTGGAAGCGAGTGAATTTTGTGTGGAAGCGAGTGAGTTTTTTGTGTAGAAGCGAGTGAATTTTGTGTGGCGGCGAATGAGATGATCCGTGCGTGGGCTGGTGGGGTGAGTGAGTTTTGGTTTATTTTTTCCATTTTTGTTCCGTCTATTTTTTTTGATTGAAATAAATTTTCTCTTTGCTTTGTTGTGCTACGTTTTGTGGGTACCTTTTCATAGCAGCTTCTCACTAAATTTCGAAATTTCCATCGAAAGGTGGCAGAACTTTTATTGTAAATTTTCAAATTACAAGTTCAATCAGAAAATTTACTGCTATCTCGAGTGGACCAGGGGAAACGACTGAGGATAGTTAGACCACGTTAACCTCTGACCGCCTCTGTATCCGGAGGTCGAAACAGCACTTTATCTCCACTTTCGCTTCACGCGATCCATGGGAAAGGGAAGAGTAATTATGCTCTGTTTGTTTGTTTTGGTGTTTGTTCTGCATATTACATAACACCACCCCTGGAATTAGTATGTTTTCCAGGTAAAATAAAGTTTTGTACCATTGGTCGATTAAAAAGTCTGAAGTCCATTCACAGAGTTCGATTACTCCAGAAGGCCTATCTTTTTTTTGTTATTGAACTCAGTGATGACAGATATTTTTATCAGTTTTTTTTTTGAACACTCTTCTGGATTTAGGAGGAGGTAGTTCCTAAAATTCAATCATTCCTAAGGGTCCGTCTTCTTCCCTGTTCTAGAAATAAAGGACGAAAACCATCTGTCTTTTTGAGCTCTTGTCTGGATTCAAGAAAGGCATAAAGTCACATAAATCTACCTGATCTCTTTGTCGTCACTAGTTTAAATTAGTATTTAAGTTCCCTCATTTTGACGTGTGACCCACAGATTAGTAAAAATATAGTGGACAGAAAGCGCTTGCCGTGACCACTCTATTAAGTTATTGTGGTTTAACATTTTAAACACTGGGAACATTCAAAATTATCGAAAAGCTAAAATTTCTTAGATTCTGCTGGTTTTAGAATGGTAGTCACTGTAAGTTTTTAACAATTCAAAACAAACCTCGAATAGAAAATTTATTATTTTCCCTTGCATCTCTCTAATTCAATTCCAAAATTTAATCCGAGTAATATGAGAAAATTAGCAAAGTGCAAAAAAAAAGCCATTATCACAAGAAACGACCAACTGGCATTTTCTGTAAATTGGGTTAATACAATTGCCA
Organism: Bradysia coprophila; assembly: GCF_014529535.1. Lineage (NCBI taxonomy): Eukaryota > Metazoa > Arthropoda > Insecta > Diptera > Sciaridae > Bradysia > Bradysia coprophila. The sequence goes on along the minus strand of NW_023503927.1, from coordinate 177,328 downwards.
ATGTGTTATAAAAATAAACGAACATACCTTCGGTGTACAGTAATTAGGTTTATTTTGTTGTTTTTTTATCAGAACTCTTCACGGTTTCTGATATAAAAAATATGAATTAAAATCAATAACTAGTTATGAGAATTGCTAATCAGCAAAAATAATTGACTGTTGTAGATTTGAATACTCACACACTTGCACACACATTCGATTTGGATTTTTATTTTATTTATTGTTTCTGCTTGGTATTCGATAATATCGCACTGGTGTGTCGTGTTATTATATTTGCACTGTTCAAATTGCGAATTGTTTTAATAGTCAAGTGCGAGTTGTCCGAAAAAGCCGTTTCGCTCATATTGAATGTAAAAAGCGATTTTATGGTTGATTATCGTAGATGGATCGACCAGTAACTCAAAACGCGATGTTGCCAAGCTGGGATCGGACTGGTTTGGTCTAGGGGGCCGACGTTGCCTAACAATTCTTTTCGCTCAATTCGGATCAAAATTCAGTTTTATAGAGCCGAAAGAAGCTGACGGCGGCTCCCTGGCCCAAACCAGTTCGATCCCAGCTTAGCAACATTGCGTTTCGAGTTCGTGGCCGTCCCACGTACGATAATCAACCATAAAATCGCTTTTTACATTCAATGTGAACGAAAGGACAACTCGCACCAGACTATAAGTTCTTTTTTTTTCGTGTGAAAATTCGTATGAATAAAGACCATATTGTGGTGCTCCATTTAGGAAAAGCCTTATTACGGAAATCATTTTATGTCGTCTTCTCTTCCTCTACTCTACCGATAGACAATTTGATGACATTTTGCTACCTCACAAATAGATATCGTTGCAATAAGTGCGGTAAGACTGAACACTCTATGTAATAAAGTCGACCAACTAGGCCACAATTACCAGTTTTCAGGTAGAAATATAAAGCAACACTTTGGTTCGATAGCTTTGCAATGAACGATTGTGTATTCAATTTTTGAAATCAGCAATCATCATCACTGACAGCAGTTAGTCATTTCAAAAAGAGTGGGGTTTCATGAACTAAATTATTCCTTTATCAAACTAAGGTCAGGTCAGGTCAAATCAGGTCAAGTTCAGGTGAGGTTTAGAAATTACCTGAACCTGACCTGTTCTGAGCCTTAAGTTCCATATCTCCGTAAAATGTATTCATTCGATTACCCTTGATCTCATCATTTACAAATTGTAAGCGTATCAGAAACATTAATTCTGTTACTTCTTTTTCTTAATGTGTTGTTGTGTGATCTACTATGCCATTAGTTTTAACATACATTCCATTAAAAAGCAGATTTCTTGCCAGAGGCTTATCTTTGTCGTCGTTGATGTCAATAACAGATCAGATACTATTACGATTCGATAGAAGAAAACAGGATTTTCTTTCCTATTTTTAGTGCTACTTGAATTTGAAGGACATTGCCACCAATACATAAAAAATAGAGAGCAAAAAACAACATAAAATCTAGTAAATCTCCACAACGGTTCCCCGAGAAACCGTCTTCATTGTAAATGCTGCTGGAATAAGTAGAATTTATTGCAACATAAATTTTTATTCAGATTTTCCAGCGCTCTTTATTGTTTTACGGCGCTCCAGACTACCATGCAATTGCTATCGACTGTAATCCAGTGTTGGACGAACGACGAAACAATGTCTCCCACACATTGTGCCTGCCATTATTAATCTTTGAGTGTTTTTTTTATTCGTTTGGAATTCATGTGAAACCATCATGTATCATGCCATAAAACTTTTTACGTCGAATGCGAAAAAATTACCAGAGAATTATATATTCAAATTTAAGTAGAAAATGTCAAACAAAAGACCACAATTAAGAATTAATGAACAGAGAATTGAATTAAACGTTAAACGTTGTTGGTGAAAGTTAAATAAAAACTGAAATGATTTTTGGAAAGACTTCAAATCAGATATTAGAGAACTTTAGCAAATCACACAATAACGACAAAACCAATAATTTCCAACAATAACGAAAACGATATTGACACGGAAAAATTTTATCATTGTGAATGAGGCGGGATGGGTAAATATGTTCACAAATCATGGTGTGTTATGTGGTGGCAGAATTCAAACTTCTTTCATTTTGAGTTTAAAATTTTTGAATCCGATTGATTTGACATTTTCAAATGAAAGTCACACAGAGGATATAAGCGTTTCATGTGAAAATAATAAATTTATATGAATCTCTCGATTGACCAGCGTTGACAATAAGTGAATTTCGAATTTTGATGAATAAATTCTAGTTTTAGTCTTCACAAGTTGTCAAGGATTTACTTTGAATTAGCACCTCCAACTTGGGAGAACTTATAAATGTAAAATTGAATCCTTGTGAAATAAAATCGCTGATTTAGCCTATCGGTTCAATGGGAATTTTTGGAAAAAAAGAAAGACAAACGAGAGGAAACATCACCAGTCGTAGAAACAACGATTTATGCACAGGACAACTGAAATAGTCAAACGCCCAAATGAATCAAGACTCGAATTTATGCTCCAGTAGATCATGTAATCCAGTATAGCTCCAGCAATCCAGTATATTTGAGTTTATTCGAGTATATCCTATCCGCTATATTGTATATAAATGTGTTGACAGAATCGTCAGATCGGTGATTGTTTATTTAATTTAGAATTGTTGTCTACAACGTGTGTCTCTGAACATACATAGATTTATTGAAATCTGTAGACTAGAACATTCTGAAGCTAGTGGAAATGAGATGGAAAAATTAGCTTGCCTTTTGACGACATAATTTAGAGAACAAGTTGTGCTGTGGTGAGCATAACCTCACAAACAGCACGTGGAGCACATGCTCACCCGAAACACATTTTGAAATTCATTCGCTGCTATTCAGATTTTTTTTTCTTTCGTGTAACTCCCTGTACCATCCAAATAGACACGTTTTAGACAAAAATTCTAAATTTTGTAAGTTGACTCAAAATTTCTAGTTGTAAGACAATTATTATTGAGAGTCAAAAATTGCGCAACCAATCAGAGGATGCGATTTTATATTTAAAAATAAAATTGAACCCTCTGATTGGTTGCGCAATTTTTGACTCTCAATAATAATTGTCTTACAACTGGAAATTTTTAGCCATAAACAAGAAATTAAATAAGATTGTCCACATAACAGATTTTTATGTTAGTACACCCGCTACTCGTAAAATTCACCAGCAGTCAAAATGAGCTATCAATGGAAAGCTTAGATAATGTAAGTTACAACTAGCATATTAGGTTCACATTAAGCGTCATCAGTACCAGCCCAGATCTGTCAAAAGTTCACACAGATTTTGAAAATTTTTGTTGTACATTTTTTCCAACATCTATCAATGAATCTAATCAAACTAGGCATGCCCCGAAAGTATTTGATGAGCCCACTCTCACCCGGAACGATCGTTTATAGCGGCAAAAAACTAGGTTAAAAAACACCCTTTTTCCATCTTCGGATATCTTCAACCAGGAACCAAGTGTAGCTCGAGACTGTGTGATGCCTGTTTTGTGGTCTACTGGCAAAGACCTTTCAAACCATGCGTATATTCATCCCAGACGAAATAATAGCACTTTTTCACTGCTATTATTTCACCTAGGCTTAGATAAATGTTTTAAAGATGAATATCTGCTGTTAAGAAAGTTGTCCGGTGCACAAATTATATTTTTCTACTTCAATTTAATTTCATTTAAAGTACTTCAGAAAAATTTTGAATTCTGCCACCACATAACACACCATGATTTGTGAACATATTTACCCATCTCGTTCCATTCACAATGATAAAATTTTTCCGTGTCAATATCGTTTTCGTTATTGTTGGAAATTATTGGTTTTGTCATTATTGTGTGATTTGCTAAAGTTCTCTATTTATCTGAAATGTTTTTCTTGCATTCTTTTTGTGTGAAGATTTTCCATTTGAAAAAGGCAATTACAGACAGGGAGCTGCAGGAATGGATCAAGAAAACCACTTTTTCGACCAGTATTTTAATAATTTCGTAATTTATTTTAATTCGTTCAATTTGAAGTGTACTGGTGAATCTCCAGTATAGAACTGAACGTGAAACGATTTTTTTTTAATGTGGTGGTCCTCGTTCATCGAAAGGAGTGTGTAGTATTCAAAGGCTGTTCTTGTATCAGAGCTATTTGAATGTCTTCTGTAGACTTTCACTGACAAGCTAAATGCACTAAAACACTAAATGCATCAAAAACGAATTTTTAGACATTTTCGTACCGCTTCCCCTAATTTTGTAAAATCATAAAAATTTCATTTGATTTTCGATTTAGTTTTGCAGATTTCCATATTTCCTGACAACCCCTCATTCACACGACTGACCAATTTTAGATGAAATTTTAGAATATTTTCGAAACATTTGCACATTTTTAGCGCTTTTTTGCAAATATTTCTCTTCGTTTCCAGATTTTATTCTTCTTCCTAGACCTCGCCAAGACCTTTCAAAAGAACTCCAATTTGTTGAAATTAGTCAACTTTTAGATGAAATTTGAGGAGATTTTCGCTAAAATTTATCAGTTTTTTTGTAGCGCTTTATGCAGGGCTGCATCGCAATTAAGATGTTCAAGTTAACGAATTGTCTGAAAAATGGATAGTTTGGAGGAAATTTGCGAGACCATCACGCAACCTATCTATGTCAAATTTAGTTCTATTTCCCAGTTTTCATCGAGTATACAATTTGACCACTTCAATTACGCTGCAGAGCTGCATTAAACGCTATAAAAATGATAAACTTGTTATCTAAAAATTGTATCTAAAACTTCAACAAATTAGGGTTCTTTTGAAAGATCTTGCCGATCTCTAGGAAATAGGATACAATTTGATGAAATTTGGGACGAAAAATATTAGCAAAAAAAGCTCTAAAATATGTAGAAAATATCCTAAAATTTCATCTAAAAGTTTTCAGTTTTTTTTAAATGAGGGTCCATAAAGCTTGATACGAATCTAAATCGAAAATATCAAAAAACTATTTTTATTACTTTACAAAGTTACAGCACTGAGGAAAGAGTTACGAAAATATCAGAAAACTCGTTCTATCGTGAAGCATTTAGTGCAAACAGGGATGTGCTTAGCTTATTTAAATTATATTAGTTAGTCTACGTAAGACATTAAAATATAGCTCTCGTACAAGAATAGTCTTTGAATACTAAACACTGTTAATGGTGAAAGAGGTGCGACACATACAAACCAAATACCTTTCACGTTCAGCTCCACTGGACTTCCAATTGAAGGAATTAAAATAAATTACAAAAATATTGAAACGAGAGTCGAGTTGGTGGCTTTCTTGGTCCATTCCTGGAGCTCGTAGTGTAGATTGCTATCTTTGTAGAAAATTTTAAAATTCTACTTAGACATTTAGAGTGAAAAAAATGCAATTTTCAGCTCTTGTTTTCTTCTCATAGCAATTTCTTCAATAGAGCACTTCCTCCAATATAAAATAGCAGTCGAATGGAATGTTTTCTAAAAAATGTGTACGTCGTGTTACATAACATTACTTACAAATATTATTGCAAGCTATCCAGCCCCGATATTGTTTCTTTTTTTGCTTTTTGGTGGTAGATAATCTGCTCCACTTTAAAAATGTCATGCCATTGTTTTCTAAAAAAAATTAAAAATCTAAAGAAAAGAAACAAACAGTCAAGGGTTTCAGCGAGGGTTCTTTTTTCATTAATCTTAAGAGTATAATTGTCTAGTTTATGGGGTTGAAGCGCAAACTTTATTCAAGTCTTGATGCCTCTTTTGTCTTTCGTATAATGTATGTCCCATAAATAATGCATTGCAGACGACGGGCTTTGTCTTTAGTTGGTAATACTATCCCGTAAAATTTACAATTAAATTTTATATTCGTGTTTATCATTTGAATATTACATCCATTTCACGAGTCGAGAAGACGATGAATTGTAGGGGAAAAAAACCGACAACAAAAATTTGATTGAGTCGATTAATTAATATCATTTATTCATCGAAGCAATTAAATGAATTACATCGAATTGAATTTACGCCCTTCGGCGATTAAAGTCGATTAAACGAATCGAGTTTGGCTGGGTGTTATAATTTATTCAATTTGATATGAATCGAAAAATTGTTTGTTTGTAAATGGAATGAATAAAATTACTATCATCGTTGCATAAAATGTAGAATTAAACTTTCAACCAAGAGCAGTCTAGGTCTCTTTCGATACAAATGATGTTAAATATCGGCCAGTAATTCCCGATACCACATTGTGGCTGTTGGGGTTGTGTAATAAGAGCTTCCACACTTTTTTCCGGATCTTTCACCCCTTCTGAACAGTTTCACATTCACATCTACCACACAATGTGCAACATTGATTGCAATACATAACGTAGTACCTTTTAACGTACACAGATTCAAATCTGGGGTTCAATTCGTCTGCCCTTTCATCTGTTATCAACAATGCGAAGTAACAAAAATGAGCGACGAGCTCTGGCTTGACTGACTTATATAACAAAAAATATGTTAGAACAAATAAAGTAAAAGATTTTGTATCAAACGTTAGGAGATAAAGAAGTAAAAGATTTAATTATTACGATGTGATAGGGTCACAGTTTAAAAAACGTTAATGTGATGAAACGTAGCGAGTGATATTATTATTTCGAATCGTTGTTTCAAGAGAGAGAGAGAGAGAGAGAGAGAGAGAGAGAGAGAGAAAGCTCCCAACGGAACATTATCATGTCGAGATCCGATTGACATTTCCACTTTAACTCCATACATTTCTATCGGTGTAACACACTGATAGGAGAAACAAGTAGTTCGTGTTAATTATATGTCTGACCATTATCATCACCCTCAAAGGCGTACCGCTTTTTGATAAAATCATATGCAAACATGGCTCATATTAAATTGAGTTTATAGGAAGCAGAAAATGAATTTTTGCACTTTGATGTCGAAATGTCAATCTTTCATGTCGCTATCGATATAGATGTCTTTTGTGTATGGGGGAAGTAGACTATTTTGAATTTTGTCACTAGTGCGGTAATATTTACTCACGTCACTAGGAGAGAAACATTTTCTCTCACGACGATGAGTGTGTATTCCGTGACGTAGCCGTTGCACTCATCTTAGTTAGAAAACACATTTTCTTCCGAGTAACGCTCGAAACTGTGCATACTGAATGAGAAATCATTAATTTTGTGTTTTGCGTTTGACAGTTCCGCTCTACGAAAATTGCCACGTACCGACCTATGATTGACATGAAGCATGTAAAGTTTACACTGACAAGAGTTGAAATTCTTAACTGTAGCAGGTAATTTTGTCTCCAGGTAATCTAGAATAGCTACTACAGTTGTATTTTTTGTATGAGGCGCTACATCTGTGGCAGCTATCCACGCCATTAGTCGTATAAATTTATACGTCAGAGAGAGCTTTTTTCTCCTTTGTACGATCTGTCAGTTTTTCTATTTTGCGATTTAGTATGGAAATGAAAACTAAAATTGAGATATCTTTGCTGTTTTAAGTGGTTTTTCATATTTTTTTGGACCAAAATGTTTTAAAATGTGTTTGAAATCGATTGGCATTAACAGATTGTGTGAAAATATTTTATTCTATTTTATTATTTTGTTAATGTCAATCGATTCCAAACACACTTTAAAACATTTTGGTCCAAAAAAATATGAAGAACCACTTAAAACAGCAAAGATATCTCAATTTTAGTTTTCATTTCCATACTAAATCGCAAAATAGAAAAACTGACAGATCGTAACAAAGGAGAAAAAAGCTCTCTCTGACGTATAAATTTATACGACTAATGGCGTGGATTCTAGAGACAAAGTTACCTGCTACAGGTAAGATTTTGAACTAGTTTTTTGTCAGTGTAACGTTTTACCGATTTTGCGACTTCAAAGTAAAGCTCATGTCCGATTCGTTGTTCGAAAAAGTGTTGTATGCACACAGTGTTGAACTAGTCACATCTAATGCTTGAAACAGCCCCATTTCAGTACATGTATCGAAAATAGCTATTCTTGAAGCGTTGACAACGTTCTACATTATGCAACATTATTGTGTCGTATTAACTATTGGACGGACGGAATGAATGTTCATGGAATGAATAAATAAAACAAACAAGTACATTCGGTTCCTTCGAGTGAGTGCGTAAATAAATCATTCCTCAGCAAAATGTTAGACTAATTAGGGTTTTCTTCTTTTAATTTGGGATATTAAATTGAAATTCCGTCCGTGTACAAAACATCTAAATTATTAAACCGGAGAGGGTAAATTCAATTACCGACAAAGTCGGAGTGTATTTTATATAGTGACGCTCCGTTTGAAACACGGCAATAATGTATCGAAATTTTATGTCTAGAAATAATTCCGATGTCGACGGAAAAGCCAAAAATTAAATTGAATTTACCGTGAAGAGGAGAATATATTTCAAATTAAACGAAATGCAAAACAGCACCTCAAATGAAACTTAGGTACCTGTACAAACTGGCCTCAAATAATTTTCATCTAGTCAACGATTATAATACCCTATATACAGTCAGAGGCAGTTAAATTTCAGCATGAATTTGCTCCAGCTGTTTTTAGCCGATCCACACATTCAATCAACACGGTTTATATTTGTTCGTACGGTTGAAGATGCTACACACACACGTGTGGCAGTAGCATAACCGTATAAACAGGTTTGATTGTATGTGTGGATGAGCTGAAAAAAATGCTGAAATTTCACTGCCTCTGACTGTAATCAATTTTCATCCGTGCGGCGTTGATAACCTTATTTTCTCCACTCCAATCTGGTGATAAGATGGTGTTTTGTTGACGCAATGTTTATTTTCTAACCTCTTGTTTCTACCATGGGGTGAACAAGAGTTTTTCTCTTTGCAACTATCACTTTATTTTGGTTTTGATGTCTTTGTGTTTGCACGAATGAAATTATTATTTGTTTACCAACGGGAGAAAAAAGGAAATTCCAAAAAGGTCGACAGCTTGAAGTTCCCATTTCTCCCCGAGAGTAACACACAACTTTTCATCTGTCCGTGGCGTGAATAACCGTTTCATCCACGAATCACAACATCAATTTATTTCACCATTTTTCAAAACCAAAACAAAGTGACAGTTGCAAAGAGATGTCCACCTCATGGGAAAAACAGAAATTTTCTCACCTAAACTGTCATCAGATAGAGAGAGAGAGAGAGAGAGCGTCAACAAAACGGCTTTTCACCGCATTTGAGTGGATAAAAACGGTTATTCACGCCACGCACTATGAAACCTCAGACAGAAATAGGAAATTGCAATGCGAGCGAATTCCTGCCCTTGCTTCGCTCTGGTCACAAACTTTCGCTCTTGTTGGAATTTCCTATTTTCTTACCTTGGTAAACAAATAACCATTCTACCATGTACATCCCTACTTTATTATGCGACTTTATAATAAAAACTTAAAAACAACAGCGGATAATAACAACAATATGCAGTCGAAAAAGTGTATCTACAGAACGAATAGAACAGTACCGCGTGCAAAGTTTAAATATAAGGACGATCCAGCTGTATTCGTTTTCCATAGAAATTCTACCTAATTCCAACCACTCCAACATTTGCAGATTATTTTCATTGTATACCGATGGCACACGTGATTCGAATAAATTAAGACTCACTCTTCCTGAACGAATTCAATTTTTTTTTGTTTTTCGAAGACTCGCCGAGCCAACTTTATTTTATGAATTCGGCTTTGGTACACATGTCTCAAGTAGCTAAGCCAAAGTTTGGTAAAATTTGTACGAAAAGATTTCCCATTGTTACAATAATGTTGTCATGGCAAGGGATGGAGTAAAAAAAAGGTGAAAGGGAAACATTCCAAATTGGATCGTGACCGCGCGGTTTTTTTTCTCTCGTTTCAGTTATAAAACGAATGAATGTCAAAGGAAGACACCGTTGGATAGACTTGATTCTGAATATTTGATTACATTTCTTTTTATTGTATTTTATATTTTAAATTGCATTTTAAGAGGGTATCTGTCTGTCCATTATAGATTTGATAACTTTAATTTAATTGGGATTTTTTTACAGTTGTCTCGCCGCTATGCAAGGTGTTGAAAGTTGAAATGAATGGAATGATACCGACTGAATTTTAATGATTAAAAACGTGATAATATGGACGGAAAATTCTCGGAAAATCGTAAAAAGTTATTCGACAAATTAATCTCAGAAGACCATTTCATCTAAAAATATCTTTAAATTTTACTTTTCTTTGTCATCGTTTTAAGAACGATTTTCATAAACACTTTTCGAACTTCTCCTCCGACAGTACATGTGTATATCATCCCTACGAATAATGTAGTGCAAATCCCACTTATGTACGAATTCGAGTACAGCGTAATTTGTAAATCTTCTTCTTCTTCTTTTTCAGCCTGTTTCTATCCACTGCTGGATGTAGGCCTCTCCAACTTCTTTCCATTTTGTACGATCCATTGCCATTTGCTGCCAGTTTGCCTGCAATATTCTTAATTCCGTTTGTCCATCTCTCTGGTGGTCTACCTATAGCTCGTCTTTTATATGGTCGCCAGTTCATGATCTTTTTCGTCCAACGTTCGTCTGTCCTTCTTGCAATATGTCCCGCCCAGCTCCATTTCAGAGATGCTATTCTTTCCATGACATCAACGACCCTGGTCTGTTGTCGAATCCATTGATTCGTCATTCTGTCTCTGAGTGTTATTCCAAGCATACTCCGTTCCATGGCTCTTTGTGTCACTCTCAATTTATCTTCGGATGCTTTCGTTAAAGTTAACGTTTCCGCTCCATAAGTGAGCACTGGAAGGACACAAGTGTCGAAAACTTTGCGTTTCAGACTATTATTCATTTTGCTTTTGAAAATTAGTCTGAGTTTTCCGAACGCTGCCCATGCAAGTCCAATCCTACGTCTTATTAGTAAATCACACAGTATTAAAGAATTTTTCCAACACTCGAGATTTTATTAAACCACCACCACAGTCATCAGCTGTATAGAAATTCACCGCTCACATTACCCCGGAGGAAGTATGTACATTTTGACACCAATTTGGTTTTTCTGCGATAAAGCTAAGATAAACTTAAATCAGGTAAAGTTTTTACTTTATCCTGCGAGAGCGTATTGGTATAAGGGCAAATTTTTCTCCATCACCAGTGATAGAAAAGTCATGACATTTTAACCGTGAATTTCTTTCCAATAGCAACAAAATCATCTTTTCCATTTCCCCGTGATCCTGGGCCCATAACCTGTTAGATTAATTCTTATCATGTTTCAATTCTGTTTCTTATTTTCGTTATTAATTCTCTGTGGTCAATTCGTTCTACCACTTCCTGCCACTTCTTGTGGTCAAATCCATCCACCAATTTCCTCATTCACATGCGGTCAATTCCTCCAACCGCTTCAGAATTTCTCACGACCATCAGCTGGCTTGTCAAGCTGGTGGCTTGTGCTACTCCGAACACCACTGACAGCGTTACGTAATCTTTGTTCCACTTGAATGTTCCATTTCTTTCAATATCATTTGTTCCATTTTTTTATCTATTATATTCCATGTCCCGTGCTCCATGTCTTGGATAGCCAAAAAAAATCGTCTCTTCCGCTTCCCCGTGATGCTGTGCCCATAACCTGTTAGATTCGCAGATTTCAGGGGGCGTAGATCACTAGATTAAGTAAATTGTCATCTGCAACAAGAACATTGTGAAATGTAACAATTGCGTAGCTAATGAGGTACTGATGGGATCTAAATATCCTAAAATTTGCCATAGTTTAACAAAAAAAAATGTTTTGCGTTTTGACATTGCCTATCCAAAAATAGACCCTGCTTTCCATACGATGGAAAACTAAATGTTCAACATTTTCAATTGATTCTTTAATCTCTAAGATATACAGCGAACGTTTCCTGAAAAGAAATGATGCTTATACGATGTGTTGAACATCGGCCCTTTTCAAAATGCTACTGTTATAAGAATGAATTCCATTTGCAAATTTAAATCTTTAGAATTTAAACGGTGCATGAAGACTTACCTGCAAAAAATCGAAAATGTAATCAAGTTTCTGATGTATATAAATTCAATTTTTTTTCTTCTTCTTCTTTCAACTTATAAAATACAACTGCAAGCGATGAAATATGGTGAAAAAAAAACTAACTTGGGGGAGATATTTTTTTCGATGAATGAGTGGGGAAAAGAAATATTTTTTTAATAAAAATGTAAAGTGAAGCAAACGTAAGATGATTCATACGACAGTGAATCTATTTTTGGAAAGATTTTAGTTTTTATGGATGTATCTGACGATATATACCCTGCACGGTTTCGCAGTACACAATTTCGTTAAGTACGGATTTTTTTTTTCCTGAGAATGTTATAACCAATGTATAGATGACGCGTCCTCTCTTTCACCTCACTTGTTCAGGTTTATAAGGTACAATGAGAAGTAACACACAACAATAAAATTATGTGAAACATTCTTGTCATTTTTTCCTTTGACGATTTTTATGGGAACAATTCTCAAACAATAAAATTGCAAAACGAATAGGAAATTGTAGAGATAATCCTCGACATTGTATGAGTATTCATATTTAGAACGCTTTTGCAAGCAAATATTTACACCTTGAAATTGTCCGAGATTCCTTTCTGCTGAGTCTATCGGTGCAGCAATACCTAAATCATACCTAAATGATTCGAACTTTTAGAAACAGACTTTAGTTTCATATTTAAAAAATCTCCAAAAAATAAAAATCGTCAAGAAAAATGGCCAAGAGGTGCCACTTAAATCAACATAGTGTGAAGAGACGCAGGATACTAATAATGGTTGTCTTTCTGGCTTTTCTCCACTCTTTGGCGTTTTTTCTTGGAGTGTCTGCCCACTCTGACGATATTACTTAGCGCTTGTTCACAACCTGTTGATTTTTCTTGGCCAAGAGACGCCAAAGTGTGACAAATCATCAAAAAAAAGTCAGTCTCCACTATTTTGCGATCCTCTTTTGCGCTTCTTCTGGTGATTTTCTTTTCTGATTTAACCAATCAACCAATGAATGATAAATTGCCAAGTAAAATCGTCAAAGTGTAAGAAACTTCAAAATGTGATGAATTGCTGAAAAAAAACTTGACGATTTGAATTTGGAGATACTTCACGGATACTAATTAGAGCATTTGTTATGTGTAAACATTTCTGAAAATTTCTATCCCTTTAAAGGATTCTGAATTTTAGGATTCTTTTTGATAATTTCCGATGTTTAAAAACATTTCTTATTTGAACCGCAAACGGCAATGTAATCATTAATTCTTTCACTTCCTTTGTTTCTTTCAGGTTTGGTACAAAGTCTACTACTTCAATAGTTTTTTCTTACATTTTGATATAAAAAACATATTAGCCAAACCTAAGAGCTTATTTCTATCGCTGCTACCGATAACAGATGACACTGAGCAACTTTTTCAACTTTTTGTCACTGAGTGACGAAATAATGGACTTTTCGTCACTACTTTTGAACTATCAAAAGTAAATAAAAAAATCCTGCCCTGACCAAATTTCGAACCCCCGACACCAAAACTTAAAGCTTATCGAGCAGCACCTCTGGCCATTAGGCTATTGAGATATATAATCGCTATGAACCAATTTTTGAAGCGTAACAGCGGTTCTTGATCTTTCATACAATTTTTCGCTCATTCAGTGGTATATGATTTGCATTTAAAAAGGTCATTTTTCGCTCGCTTGATAACATGACACCTAGTGTCAAACTTGTTGCATAAATAACTATTTTTCAACTGGGTGAGGAAAAGTAAATCGTTCTTTGCCTTTATTGGTAAAACGGTTTTGTGCACCGGACGACTGAAATATGATTTTTTTCTTAATCGCAAATAGCTTTGAAATGTATACTTTTGTCGATCTAAGACGAGAATGAAATTTCATATATTTTTCATGCTTGAGTTGTGGTAGACTACTTGATTATTTAATTGTTCGTCGAAATGATTTATTGATATTTATTTGGGTGTTTGTCTGCTTCAGTTGTACAAAACGTTGTTTGTACTTTGACAGGAAAGTGATTTTTTCAGCACATCTCCTAAGCTTAGGGCTGCCACTGAAAAAATCGAATTTTTCTGGCTTGGTACAAAAAATACTATTGTGTGCAACCATGTGATAGATACTTAGGCACGACATGTATATTCTCACTCAAAGCCACAGACATCTAGTGCCTACAATAGAGGGATTCTTTTGAAAAACAGAATCTTGAAATCGGACGCGTTTTCCATTGGACTTTTTTATATGTGCCTGAATTGGTGTTGGTCCCTAGAACCTAAAGCCACTTTCAAAAAAATTCTTCGAATCTTGTGTGGCTGGTGGGAGGTGATCGAAAACTGAAAACATGCACTTTTCTTAGAGAAATTTCTCGAGGTACACGAAACGTACATGGTCGTGTTGGGTGTCATTTGAAAGGTAATTTCATGTACTTTTAGGAAAAATAGAGCTTACAGAAGTTTGGTAGCATCTTCGATGCAATATAAGCACTTAAACATTTCAACTTCACATAACTCATCGTAGATGCCACCAAACTTCTGTAAGCTCTGCTTTTCCTAAAAGTACATGCAATTACCTTTCAAATGACACCCCACACGACCATGTACGTTTCGTGTACCTCGAGAAATTTCTGTAAGAAAAGTGTAAGTTGTCAGTATTTTTTCGGTTGAAAACTTCAACTGCACATATCTCAGTGTAGATGAATTTTAAACATAACAAGAACCTATTTTTCCCATAAGTACATGCAATTACCTTTCTAATGACACCCCACACGACCCTGTACGGTTCGTGTAACTGGAGAAATTATTGTAAGAAAAGGGCATGTTTTCAGTTTTCGATCACCTCCCACCAGCCACACAAAATTCGAAGAATTTTTAGACCCGTACGAAGTACTGGGGTCTTATAGGTTTACGCATACGTTTGTAACACGTCGAATTGGACTCCCTGAGTCCAGTGAAAAAAAAATGTCCGTCTGTCCTCCGTCTGTCCGTCTGTACGTCTGTTTGCACGATAACTTGAGTAAAACGCATCCGATTTTGAAAATTCTTTTTTTTTCCCGTTTGGTAAAGACAGGCTACGTTCGAAGATGAGTGATTTTGGATCGACCCCTCCCGAGCTGTGGCCCAATAAGTGCTTTACGGTTTTTCGAAGATATCTCCAGACATTTAAGCACTACACTTGTCAGTGATACGTCAAATAAAAGGTATTTACAATACCGATCGACAAAAAAAAAACGTTTATGGAAATAAAACGGATGACCGACTCGTGAGTTAGACCCCTTGGTGTGAAACAGGCACAGGGCGGCAAGCAGTTTTTGCTTGTAGATCGGCTACATTTGAACATATTTCGTTTGTTTTAGCTTTATTAGATAGGTATTGACCGTACCAATCAGGGAAAAAAAGTTTTTGAAATTATGTTCTCCGGAGCGTGAGCTAGGTCTCTTGGAGTGAGCTCTTATCTGGCTACTCGGCCGTACAGTGAACGTGGAGTATTTTGTCAATATCTCGAGTAAATTTTGCCCGAATTTCATGATTTTTTTTTTGTTTGAAAGGTATTAACGAATGTAAAGCGTCGGTAAAATTTCCGGTCTCTTAACAAAATGGCTGCCGGTGGCCATATTGGATTTTAATAAAAGTGATATATCTTGGGAAAAATGGTACTTAGAGAGTTTCTGTTAACATGGAAATAATTTGTTATGTGTGTGGGGTGTTTCAGGCATTCCATATATGGACATCTATATATATCTATATTCACCTATATTGAGCTATATACAGGCATATATAGCTATATAATAGCATATTCATCTGTGAAATGTTTATTTATAGTGAAATATAGGTAAATATAGCGGTATATAGCTGTTTAAATAGGAATTTATGAAAGTTGACTTCGTACGGGGCTGTCTATATTGCCTCCGGCAATTTATTTATATATGATAACAAGGCAAAGAGTGGATAATGCAAGTGATTTTAAAGCGCGAATAGCTTTTCAGTAGAGAATGAAGTAAAAGAAATGAAGGGTTTCACAGTAAAGGCTTTTGATACAAATAGGTGTTTCGTACGGTCGGCGTTAGATATGTTTTTGAAAGTGGCTTTAGGTTCTAGGGACCAATGCCAATTCAGGCACATATAAAAAAGTCTAATGGAAAATGCATCCGATTTCAAGATTCTGTTTTTCAAAAGAATTCCTCATAACATTTATCTCTCGATTGCATAAATAACTATTCTCAATAAAGGCGACGAAAGTTCTACTTTTTGACGTTGAGTTGAGAAAAATTCTAGGATAAATTAGTTTTTCAATGCCCGAACGTTCAATGAGAAAATATTTAAGAATTTTCCAAAACTGTCTCTTGCAACAAAGTATGTCACAATATGTGGCATTGCAGCGTTCAGAGACGATTAATAAAAGAGACTTTAAAATGAACGTTTTGTCGTATAAACTAGCATTTTCCATGTCTCATCCTTTCTTGGTATACCACATCTCGTATATAATTCTTATTTACATTTTTTTGCAATCACAAAAGGAATTTCTGTTCACATCCTTGAGTCGTTTTACATAAATATTATGTGTACGTCGTACAATATACAATATTAGAAAAAAAAAAACAAAACAAAAATGTAAAGAAGATGAAAAGATTTAGGAAGAAAAAGAGTAGAAGACAGTCGAGTTCATTAAAAAATTTCAAACGATTTTCTTTAATACTAGAACATTATGTAACTATATGTTACTTATATATTGTCTATATTTATCTTTTTATTATTATTAATGTCATAACCAAATGAGTACATTGAACGATGATGAAATAAATTTGAATTAAAAGAAAAAAAGGAAGAGGCGCATCTAATTCAAACGGCAATGTTTTTTGCCTCATACTTTTATTTCCCTAGGGATACATTTCTCATTCCAAAATCATATCCTTGAACACATATCAGATAGATTATTCTGTAAAATTCCGTATATTCTATACTACATCACTGTTTGCGTGCTATTTTTTATAGGAATTTTCTTTCTGCAATATCAATATCTCCTACATTTATTCCGTTGACTGTTAAATCAAGGGTCTTACTGTTGGAAGTTAAAATTTGTGGTAAGGAATAAGGGCAGTTATACAAAACGTGATAATTATTCAACGTCAACAACAGAATGAACAGACTCTGTGGCTGCTTTACCATAGACTGGCCACGAGTTAGCAAATTTTGTAATGAGTTGAAATTTCATTTCAACTATGATTCAATAGACTTGTTTCTGTACAAATGGATATAGTGTTCTTCAAGCATTTTATCGAGCACCACTGTCGCCTTGGCCTGATATTAATGCAAAACGTCGAAAGACGTATTTAATTCTCTCACAGATCGAAACTACGTAAAATACGGTAAATTCGTGATACAAAATCGAACAAAATGAACAAAATCGATCTAGTTCTGGAGTTTATTCCTGGATGAGTTGTTTTTTTTTTAAATATTTTATGGCCAATAACTATTGTAATTCTGAACAAATCAAAAAGTTGTATCCAATCGACGAAGAACGCAATATTCCGTTCGTGATATTTTATAAGACGTTTCGACGTTTCCTTACTTACTGCGTTGTTATCTCCTAATGTTTAAATGATCACATGTTGAAGCTTGAGTGAACTTTAGTAAGGATCGGAATAGGTTGATTTAGGTCGACATGTGACCGGAAAATTGACGACCTGACCTGACCTGACCTGAATTTTACCTGACCTGATTTAAATTCGACCTGACCTGACCTGGCCTGTTTCAAATTTATCTTGACCTGACCTGTTTCAGTTTTAACCTGAAATGATCTGATTCATTTACATATTTTTTGTTGATTCTCGTTGCCACAGACTTCTAAATTTCTGGCTACGACCTGTGGTTTTATGAGGCATATTTGCAAACCGAAGAAGAACGTTTGTCAACACTATGTTATAGTAATTTCTGAAACAGGTCAAATCAGGTCTGGTCAAAATAAATTCAGGCCAGGTCAGGCTTTCGATTTTCAGGTTCAGGTCAAATCAGGTTTCAGGTCATTTAGGTCAGGTTTCAAGTTGACCTGACCTGTTCCGAGCCTTAAACTTTCACCAATGCGAAATAATCGCTAGGAAAATTCCGTGTGTAATTGTCTGACACGGGAATCAAACCCGGATCATTTTGATGGAAGGCTAGTACTTAACCCACTGAGCCATTCCGTCCAATTTTGAGAATGGAGTTCTGAAATAAAAAAAAAGAATGTTTCAACGACTTTTGATAAGTTCATCAGTCAAGGGACTTGCCAACTTATAAGGTGGGACCTAGTATGATCTTGTATCTTTAAAAGAAACATTTTTTTTCTAAATTTTTATTTTCTATATTTTTCCTTTATTTATTGAAAAGACATTTTCTGTTGACATCTTGTCGTATAAAATACCATTTTATATCTAAATATAAATTTTGGACAGTTTCTGGACGAAAATTGAATCGAAACTATTCTTCACATATGCAAAGTCCTTGTCCAGTTTATCTTCTTTTTCGTTTTTTTTTATCGACATCTATTTTAGTGCGCCGACAAAATTCCACCACCCAGCTCAATATGGTGTGTGCTTTTGAAATTTATTTGATGTCAATGAATATCCGTATCAATTTCCATAATCATATTTTTACAATACCTTTTTGCCAGTTATGGTATCGCTTGTGTATAGCCGATGCTTTTACGTTTCTATTCAATTTCAGATTGTTATAGTGGAATAAAAACTGTAAAAAAATAGTTGGAATTGATTGCCTCATTTTTCTGGAGCTTTTAACAGAGAAAATTCGTGTGGTATCGCAGTACAACCTTTCATGAATTTTCGCTTTTTTTCTGGAGGGGATTACCACATCAATTCTCTTGTCTCTATTCTATGCATGTTGTTTCGTAACATGATCACAGGATAGGGATTATGACATCACCTCTCGTTCCTCCATTCTATGTGAACTCCACCGCTGAAGCGATAGAGTATGATATGATAGAGCGATAGAGTGGCCTCCAGGACTCTGAAACAGTAATCAGTTTTTCGATCGACCCTATAGTGGCTTGGCGATAAGAGTCTTAAAAAAGGATATAATTTGTATGTTTCTGTTAAATTTTTCTTTGTGGGCAAATTTGAATTTGTAGGTGGGCATTTGAGATATGCAGGTGGGCACGTGCCCACCTACAATGTTGCTTAGGCTAGTCCCTGAGCGATAGCAAACGTTTTTTCAAATCCTTATCTCCAAGAAAATAGGGCCGATTGAAACACTGATTACTGTTCCGGAGTCCTGAGGTCATGTGCTATACGATGGTAATCCATTTGACTAACATCCGTCCAGTAAAAAAATAATTATTTTGACATTGGCTTTGTTGCAGCGACATCTTTCAGTGAAATAGTGAGTCGTACTCTATCGGTAGAGTTGACATAGATTAGAGGAAAGAGAACTGATGCCGTAATCCCTCTCCTGTTCCACTGATTTGATTAAAATTCATACCATTTCCCCATCAATTTTGCTGTTCCGTTAAACCGTACATAACAAGTGCATAAGCTGCGGAACCATCCGAGGAACTCAAATATCACAATTAATAGCAAAAATCTTAACCGAATTATTTCTACCATTTTCCTATTCTTATCCCTAGTACCATTGAAACGGTTACGTTTTTATGAGGAATCTAATAAAATGAGTGGGTGGGAAAGCTAATTACCTAATTTCTACAATTAAGCCTCAATTTTGCCTGTTATGCAAGTAGCAAGCCCACAATTCGTTCAAATTCTTTTAGTTCCGTTTCTAAAGTGGAGAATATTAATTGGAGCTAAAATCGGATTTTTCTTAGAAGATTATTTAAGTGGCATACTATTGCGTTGGCGTTTAATGTATGTGGGTCAACGACAGTTGTAATATTTCGTGATTTCTATTTCATAAGTCGATTTTGCTGATACCAACGTTACACGTGCATGCTGTACTCGTTTGTGGAGAATAATGCGGTCGCTATTTATTCAAATTCAATTGAAACGAATAATGTTTTATACGGACTGCAAGCATATCACCAATATGATTGTCAGGTCTACTACTTCTTTTGATCTAACACAATTCTATTTTAAATCTTTTACTTCGTCAGGCTTAACGCACATTTTGCTACACAAGTCACTTTAGCCACTATGCATCACTTATTTATGTGGTAGTTGTCAATAGCAAACGACATAGCCTCCCGTAAAAGGTGTTTTTTAATGTGGAAAGTCTGAATTCTGAAATTTGCCATTTATCTTCCGCATCACACACATTTTTTGTTTTGTTTTGTACACAAAATGTATCAAATGAATAAAAAAAAGAGTTGAAGAATTGAATTACTTGAACTACAAATAGCGAACTCTGTTAACTGAACAGTGAAATACTTTATTATAGTGTTCAAAGAGCGGAAAAATACACAAAAAGAACATTGTTCAACTGGTATGTCATGTCAAAAGTTGTGTGTAAAAGTCCAGTTAACTGGGAATAAACCATTTAATATAAGTGAGGTCTATGGGGGCTTCCCCTATCTGACGTTCTCTTTGAACACTCTTTAGCCCTTGATCAAACCAACGTACTTCAATTAAAAGTGCTTCGACAGCTGACAGCCTGCCGCATAGAGTATTATTTTGTATGAAAACTTTTTCCAAATTTTTTTACAGTGCCAAAATTTATTTGATACACTATCCACTTTCAGTGGCACTGCTCTGCTCATACTTAAAGTGTTTTGATATGAATATATGCTCGTTTTTGACAAAAGTAGAACAACAAAGATGAGAAAATTAAATTTGCAATCCTCAGTTTTGAAAACAATGAGGTTTGCCGATAATTTACCGATAATAGTTGTAAATTTTACTCTTATCAGTCTCAATGAATATTTTTGTTGGTACTTAGGAACGTCGATATCTCGATATCGGTAGTTTATAATATCGTTATCGGTAAAGCTTAATTTTTTTTTGATGAAAGCGAGTTAAATACGAAAAGAGTTGCAAATCGCTTTCAAAAGAGTTTGCCCCTCGATCAAATGCAAAATAGTAAGCAAGTACATAGCAGAGTTACTCTGCAATTGTTGCTCTATTCTCGTTTATATGGTAAAAGAACGTTCTACATCAACAACATCAATTTCAATTCGATTAGCGATCTTACCGAGAACAAAATCTGTCCTCTTTTTTGTAAAGTTACTTCGAATAGTTTAAAATTTACACACACAAAAATTAATTAAAATTCAGGTGCCTTGATGGGAGCTTTTCACAACCACATTTTTAATTGATATACTGAAAACACTTCTTTATGCTTGCGATGGCTATAGTAATTGGTTGACGACAATGGCGATAAAAATAAGAATGAAATTCAGCTGGAAAATAGTTTGAACAGTGTTAATCAATAAGGTTAATTGGTGTGCAAATCTGTAACTTGGCCGAACTTTCATACGTTCAGAGGTTAACAATCTACAATAAACGCAATTTCGGCTCCAAATTTTAGAAAAATTTTAATTGGGAGGTGCGAGAAAACAGAAAAAATAGGAAAATAAGCGGTTCAAAGACGTTGAAACAACACAGTGGTTGCCAGAATAATTTTTATATCAACAACTTTTTACTATTACTATAACTATTTTCGTTGCTGTCTACTGGTGGAACAGCTATTGACCATCAACTTTGAGCAGAAACTCGCCAAGATACACGCTGAAAATCTGTGAGAAACTAGCGAAACAAAACTATACAAAACAAAACTCTGTTCTTTGAATCGGACTCCAAACTTTTCTCTCACTGTTTTGCAGAATTTAGAGTCAAATTTTGGCCAGGATTTCTTGTACACCGTTAGGTTGGCACCAAAAACACAGATAAACAACGTAAAACCTATAAGTTTGTGTGCGAAAGCTCGGAAAAAATAATAAAATAAATAAATGAACCACGTATTCCAATTATTTAAACAATGAAACTACAAGTTCTATCCATATTATAAGGTTAAAAAAAGTCTAGTTTGGTCTGTATTTCCCGCTGTTTCTCCGACGGGAAACAGGACTCATACCTTTTTGAAACTCATTCTGGAGAAAATTTGCAGGTTTTTACCACTCTGGTGTTTCAACGTCTCTGAATTGCATATTTTCCTGCTTTTCCCGCATCTCACAGGGGATAAACCTATTGTTTCAGCCCAGCCCAGGTCCAAAGTAAAGTAACTTCACGATAATAAGTTTCGTCGTCCTACGATTTCTTTGAACAGTGCTTGCATAACCTCTCTTGCGAATATAGTGTATCAACGAAAAATACGGCAATGAGATATAAAAAAGTTGATTTGTGTGTTCGGATGACTTTAAAAACACAACCATATTCGCAGTAAATTGTCATAGAACATTATTGAGACTAAAATGAGTATTTCATCCGAATAAAATATAAGATCTCTACAGTCGTATACCCTAATAACCATTACCGTTAGAAGCGTTTGTCATATTGAAACCAAAATTTATGAAGGTAAAAAGGCCCACACCGAGGCCCACACACGGATCTTAATAAACCGTTCCCCCCATCCGCTTATAAAGTTATTATTTTATCGAGCATTTAATCTACGAGTCGTTCTTCTCTTTTTGTACGTTCTTTTTTATTATTTTAGGTCTGTGCAAACCTTTTCCAGTCGTACCACTTAGCAAATATATTTTTAAGAATAAAGACTATGATAGGATTTTCCGGCAGGGATATGTCATACAAAAAAACAATTATTTGTGTACATTACGACCGCGATTATGAAAGTGGAAATGTGTTTTGATTATGTGGCCATTTGCTCGCAGAGAACCCTAAAAACACAATTTTTTTTAAAGTGGAATTTATTAAAACGAAGCAAAATGCTAAATCAACCACTTATGTATGTCGGGCAATATAATTCATCATTATAGCTATTTTGCTAACCAGTTAGTAAATAGGGTTGTTTTGCACAGTAGGTGTGAGATTACGAGCGAAGCGAGTTCGGCAACACATCGTGGGCGCAAAACCACCACATTTACTAACTACTTAGCAACAAGATTTTAAATTTAAATTTTTTTTTAGTTATTTTTAGGTGACATTTTAACTACTTACTGTAATGTCAAAATCGAAACAAATTAACACATTTTTCGTTGAAAGATTTATTATTTTCATGCAAAATTACATTGTCGGCAATAAATAGCAGATACTACACATACATACATGAAACACCCCCACTAAAATACCAATAGAATAGGGCATGGATCTTGTTGACGTTTTCACCATTTGTCAGCAAATTTTATTTGGCTGAATATGGCGCTGTTGTAGTTGTCAAGGTAAAACTTCAGGAAACAAACATATTCAGCTATGGAAACAAGAATGGCGATTTTATAGTTTTGAGGGTAAACTAGTACGTCATCTCATGCCCTATCCCGTATCCGTACGTAAATATTAGATTTGCGCGCGGACCTGTCAATTTATTGATATGTGTAGCATATCCAGTTCATTATGTATCCTCTACTAAAACGGATTTGTCAGTGTGTAAATTTACTCCAATTAGATACACTGAAACAAGAGTACCTCTTGGAGTACCTGCAGCTACACATAACGACGCTAAAGAGACCTGACCCAAATTTTTCTTTTGTTATTCTGTCAAGTTTAACAGTACAACAAAAGAAAAAAATGAATCAGGTCTCTTTCTCGTCGCTATGTGTAGCTAGTGTACCAATTATGAATATTTTGACATTACAGTAGATAACATTATATTCAGCCTCCGACGTCGCTTCCAACACAACAGCAAGTGCAGTAAATAACGATGTTGAGCGCAGGTTTTTGTTTTCAAGCGTCAGCAGCTAATTTAGTAATCGTTTGTAATTATTTTTAAAATCTATTGCATCAGCGTTATGCTATTGTTACTTGGTACAAGATGGTAAACAGAAACGTTTATAAAAAACCGCCGATTGCGGGTAATAGTCCATACGTACAACTGTATTGTTTACGTATGAACTTACGATCGTGAAACACATTTTTTCCTTTCATTAAATTTTTTCTGTTTTAATTTCAAACAACCAAAATGTTTGCATTAAAATTGTCAACAATTATAATTTTCGTATATTCAAAATTTATAATGTTTACCATTTATCAACTCAACAATAACACACCCGACTGCGTAGAAAAATATTTGGAAAGAAATATACTTCACCGAGTCGCTAGCATTTAACGACGACGACAAGTTATGTTTACAATAACTTAACACTCAATATTTGGGGAAAAAAAATTTCCCATCACTTAACAATTTGCCTCTTTCGAAACTGGATCGCGGTGGCACGCATCGCACGGTGGAACGTGTGCTTGGATAAAGTTTCGAAGTGACTATTCGCCCGAGCGTGCGAATGGCATCTTATAGCCCGCAAATACCCTTTTTAATTCTTTAATTCGTTAACCTGTTACAGACGGCAAGCATATGACCACTGGTCATTGACCAGTATTATTATCAGGTCTATTACTTCCATCAATCAAAGTATTTTTAATCGGTTGATTTCAAATCTTGTGCTTCAACCCTTTTTTAACATGCATTTTACTATAAGACAATATTACTCAGAACTTGTCATTATTTTTGTCGTCGTTATTGATAACAGATGAATATCCGTATGTGACAGGTCAATAGGTCTTCAAGCAAATTTTGGGTGAATCAGTGGACGAACGAATGAATTTAAAAATTTTAAGCTGTGTTTGGTGTTAGGCGTTGACGCCTTTAATTTTGAATTTTCAGCGGACCTAGGATGTTAAAATGGGATAAAAACAAAAGAAAATTTCTTTGATTTTCTCTCACTTAAAAGATGTGATACAAAGAGCTCACGTTCTCTGCTACAAAATGAGAGACTATGGGCTTAAGCTCTCTTTTATAAAATGTGACCCAAAGAGCTCAACCACTCATTTACAAAATGTGATACATGGAGTTTATGCTTCTCTTTACAAAATAAAAGCCACTGAGATTATGCTATATTTTAAAGAATTTGATGCAAGGATGCTACCTTTTACAAAATGTGAGGCAAGAGATTGAAAAATTGTAATTTATGTAGTTTATACTCCCTCTTAAAAAATGTGACGAAGCAGCTCGTGTTCCCTTTTATAAAGTATGACGCAAAGTAGCTTATGCTCCCTTTCACAAAATGTGAGGCAAGTAGAAAGCTCTCTTTTACAAATTGTGAACTATGGAGCTTATGCTCCCTTTTACAAAATATGATGAGGTAGCTCGTGTTCCCTCTTGCACTGTGTAAGTTACGAAGAAAAGGATGTCTTAGAAATTGTAACGGAATAAAGTGTGAAATGATTTACTTTACAGAATATAACACGAAGAACTAGTGATCACTTTTCTTTCTTTTTTCAACAAAGACAAAGGCTTGGACTTTTGGAATAACAACGAAATTTACGCTAACCTTGAATTTAGAAACAAACGTTGTAGTTGTTCATATATCACTATTTTCTTGGTTCGTTACCATTTCATTTGTCACTCTTTCCTCTGATTATTATGTTTCTACGCTATTCACTTCTTTAGATGTTTACATGCGTAAAAAAATAAGATGCTATTCGCACTCGCGAGCGATTAGCAACAGCCATAAAGTTTTTATTTAACATTTTAACTTTGTTGGATTAATGTATTGCGCTCTTGGCTTTTTAAGATCAAACCACAATCGGATAAACTGATTTTAACTTGACTAACACTCCGGGTACAACTGGTCTGACTTTGTAAATCCCTTTTTTTAACGGTTTTTGGGAATGTTACACCATTTTATGGTACATTTTTTCGCCTCCATGTTCTGTATGTAAGGCTAACAACAATAACTTTGCAAACCATTGTAATGGAAATAAAGTGGTGTCCATGGTGTCAAATGTAATAAAAAAAAATCTTTTTGAGTTAAAGGTCTTTTCTAAAGAAAATACGATTAAATATTGAGATGGTGCAAGGAAAATACATGGAAAACACTTATCTCCAGTCCGGTGTAATATTTTATTCAAGATGTGTAGGTACTCTGTGGTGCTTATGAGGAATGGCACTGTCTTCTTTTAATACACTTTGAGTCGTAAAATTACATTGCTTTTTATGGTGCGCGATCTGTGAAAATTTTATGAATTTGGAGACTATGTCGAGTTGTTCAGGTTATTGTTTAATGAACGGCAATGAGAGAAATTCGGTATTATTCCACACGAGTGGCTTATTTCGGTTTAATTTTGAGACGGCACGTGGCTTATCAATTCTAAATTTAAACTGCTACCGGGAAACTGTTTCAATGATACTGTTTATAGTATCTATAATATAGATGAACGTACGTAGAATTTGGCCTATCTTTCTACTGTCATATGTTACGCAAAAAAAACGTATTTCATTTGTGTCTTTGCTTTTCAAGAGCTTTCATGAGCTTTAAGCTTCTTTTATATTCTACTTTTCCAGTGGATTTATAAAAAGAAGTTCAAAGCTTTCGAAAGCTACCTAAAAACACTCGTAATCCATGATAAAGTTATTGAAGTAATAGATTTGTGTGAAACTTTACACGTATGAAATAAAAGGTTTAAGTTGTTTTATCGCAACTAGCACTTTCTGTTTCTAAAAGAGTCGAAACATTTGCTGCAAACATGAAATTTCAAGAAACACCGTACGTACACACATCCACATTTCAAACCCTGTCTTTGTAACAGATAAATGGACCGTAAATGAATTTCATAATTAAACTGAAGGGTCATTGAAGATGCGTATCGAACAGTTAAATGTGTCTGTGTCTCTCATGGGAATTCCGGATTGTTTAGACGATTAGTAGCTCCGAATAGAAAGTTTACTCAATTTTAGGCATTTAAGGGTACAGTTAATTGAACAAATTCCAAAAAAAGATGTAGAAAATTGTGCGAAATGCGGTGAACCAATTTGGCTGTTCCAAAACTTTCCGTCGGAATGGAAAAATAATAAATTCATTTTGCTTCCGGTACAGAGAACGTATTGTTGCCCTTTGCGTTTACATTCACAATTTTGTTGTTGGTCAGAAATTCGAAAATAAAATTTGTTTTTTTTGCAAAACAATTGCGGTAGGAAGACGCTTCAGGGGGTGCCGGTCGGTATATAAGTCTAACATAAAATCGAATATAAATTAAAATATTTTTTTGTTGTTACCCATAGTATACATACTCTTACTCACAACATTTGGTAGACCTATGTGTTATGCTATTCTATGTTATTCGAAGGGTCGTGAAATACAATCCCCACTGAATTATAATGAGTAGCTCAACGTAATCCAATTGTCTTACGTGTCTAGATTTTGTGAAATAAATTCAATATTTAAATAATGATCAATGTTTTCTTCTACCTTCGTAAATCGTAAATTATTTCCTGAGGGAGGTGCGGGAAATGAGGAAAATATGCAGCTCAAAGACGTTGAAAGACCAGACTAGTGACCAGAATAACTTTTATATCAACTATTTACAACAATTTTTAAATCAAAAGGCGTGAGAAGCTTTCAAAAAAAATCGTTGTTTTGCTGACTCCTGTTGCAAAAATGCTTTTCGAGACTTCCTGACTAAACTCGTCATATTTCAGCATTCACTTCCAGGGATGTACGTAAACAAAAGCAGAAAATACGCGAATCCTGCTTATTTGTGCATTCTAAGGGCAACAGCTCCCGAACCACTGGCCTGCGTTTCATAAATTTTCTGACTCTTCTCATCAACGCCTTTCATTCAGCCATCAATCTCGAGCAAAAGTTCATGGATACATTCGTGAAAAACCAGCAAAAGTCGCTGTTTTGCCATACTTTGCGTGCTTTCTTGGCAATACCTACTGATCCATGAACCCGATTTTCGACAATTTCAATATTATGATTCGTCCCGCCAATACCTTTCATTTAACGTATTGATCACCAATTTTGAGAAGAAACTCGCGAAGATATATGATGAAACTCCGTGAAAAATAAGCGAACCAGAACAGGACAAACCAAGACACTGTAGGATTTTTTGTACACCGTTAGGTTGGCATCCAAAACGCAGGTAGACAACGTAAAACCTGAAAATTTTCTCCAGGATGAGTTTTAAAACAGTCCAGCTTTGTCTACATTTATCGCTATTTTTCCGGCGGGAAACAGGAACAAACTCGGACGGTTTTAAAACTCATCCTGGAGAAAATTCTCACGTAATACCTCTAGATGTAATTATTGTTGTAAATAGTTGTCGATGTAAAAATTTATCTGGCGCTTTAACGTCTTCGAACTGCATATATTCCTACTTTCCCGCAACACCTTGTTTGTTTCTGCGAATGTCCACAATAAAAAGAAAAACACAAAAACGAGACAACAGCACTGGTCAATGTTCATTTGTCTTTTCGTTAGCAGCATAAGAAAAGTATCAAAAACACATTACACCGAACCGTTGCAAAGGCAATGAAACTCGACGAATCTGGAGATCCTATTGGTCACGTATCCATAATAATAAAAGGAAAACGTGATCCTAATAAAAACACAGCCAGAAATAAATTTACTATATGTTTAATACAAAATACGCATTTTACGCATCACTGTATAAGGAAACACACTTTTGTACATCATCAACGCAAAACTGGTGAGGTTTTTCTTTCTTCGGTTCATTTAACTACCAAATATTATATTGTGTTTAATAAAGAGGTTCTTTCACACCATTATGCTTTTTTCCTGTGCTTTCCTGTGCTTCAATTCTACTTTCAACAAAGCTTAAAAAAACGTTACACCATCACTCAGTAAAATGGTTTTTAATACGGGCCCCGGTTCTTCATAAATGGGACATCGTGTATTATATCTGGCGATGTTTTTGAGGAACTCGCAATTCCATTTTTTTTTTGTTCAAACGCGTAAAGGTCATGTTGACGATGCTTTCGGTTTATTTCCATTTCAGATCACGTAGACCAGATTTACTTGTTCATGGTGTAAATGGTTATGTGATGATGATATTTCATGTAAAAATTAATATTAAATTCGGGAAAATACATAGTTTGGAGAAAATTTAATTTTCTCTGGATTGTAAAAAAAGGCCTGAGTTTAGTGATCCATTAAAGTGGAAACGATTTATGGGTTTTTCGTTCATTATCATTGTTAAAATTAGTCTCTAAGAAATTCAGGAGCTATTTTTGAGAAAACTGTCTCCCGTATTTTCCTAAATTTTCTCACATTTTCCAAGTTTTCCCGTATTTGTCTAAATTTTCCAGAATTTTTCGATATTTTTTCAAAATATTTTTTATTTAAATTTTTTTTTCTCCGAAATAGGCCCTGGTAGAAATTCATAGAAGTCTATATAGATAGAGGAGTATACACTATGAGGTGACTGTGCGGCGTGTGAGTTTAATATTTTCTTTATTTTCCTCAATATATGTGCGAACTTAATAATCCCATTACTTTATTACAAATAAAATACGAAATTAAATGTGGAAAATAACTTCATCCTTCCATTCACGAAATATTCGGACAGGGTACTCGGTACTGGAAAAACTGAATAGATTCCGATAGATATTTTACTCAATTTTTTTGTGCCCCATCTGTAAATTTCTTTCTGCAACTGCGCTGCGAAAACTGAATTTTTTCATGCGTGATTTTGGATGCGATCGAAGGGTCTTTTTTTCTCTGTTTTTATATATTTTACTTTTCGTCACTAGTGCTGAAATGGATTTTACACGCTACATGCGTCGAAAACCGTACTTTTCATTTTTGAAGCACGTCTTTCGACGCCCTCAGCATGTAAAATCCATTACATAGTTCGGTATAAAAATAAAAAGTCTCGTATTCGTTTGTTTATTGATCTCAGCTTCGCCTCGGATCAACAAAATTCACACGAAAACTCTACTTTTCATCTTTTTATCCCTAGTGATGTAAAATACTATACTTTTCACCACTCATTCTGAACCATAACCCGTAAATAAAAATTTCGAGCTGACCAAATTTCGAACCCCCAACACAAAAACTCAATGCTTATCGAGCAACACCTCTAACCATTCAGTGAACCAATTTTTGAAGCGTACATAGATGCACTCTACTTGAGTAGAATGTATGTGAAACTAATCTATGGTTCGCTCAAGATTGAAAAATTGAAAAATAGAAATCGAAGGCGAGTTTAGCTACACATCGACGATGGCAAAATACCGAAGCAAAATCTATTACTTCATTACATTTAACATCTTATTTGGTTATATAAACGAATATTAGCCACGACTTTTTGTTTATTTCGCTAGTGATTGTCGGTAACAAATGAACCTAGTTGGCGCCACAGGAAAATTTTGATTCCACCAGTTTCGTGATCAACTCGAAAGTGTCTTAGCATGTTCTTTCAGAACCTTGCAGTATATCTACTTTAATGATGTAACTCCTTTCCGAAAAAATGCAAATTTTTATCAACTCCCCGCTTTAAGAACCAATAAACAACGAACCAACAAGAAACGAAATATTTGACGATTCTAAGGATTTCCAATTTGATAATAAGACTTTGTAAAAGTTTAGAGAATTAATTTTTTTTTTTATAATAAAATTCTTGCGAAATAATCCTAATTCTATTTACCTTGCGAACTTAAACATCGAAGACTTTGACGATGGGTGGCTTATTTTTCACCGCGTACAATGTGTCCTATGAACTGGATGTTCGTTACACAAATTGGGAATATAAAATAACAGTCATGTGTATACCAGTTGCCGGTTTTGGGGGGTGAAATTTCGTTTGGTTTTATTTGTATATTGACTATAGATGTTACCATTTACCATAAAACTTAGCCGGTTAAATTATGGTCTTACTGACATTCCGTGAAAATCTATCAACCTCTAAAAGGGTACAGTGCTCGTTTTGTATGTGGAAGGTGTGATTGAGTTGGATTAATCAGTAATTGAGTTTCGGAAAGAAGAAGAAGACGAAAAAAAAAATTCACGGAAATGTCACATTTTGCAGAAGGTGAACCATATTAATTACGGACGGCATTAGCAGAAAATGTTCAAAACCTTTGTTGGTGAGCAACCCAATATAATATTGGCCAATGGTGGAAAGATATATATAAAAGCCGGCAGTCATAAAATTTATCGGATTGGTTAAGTCCTTGTCTATCTTAATTAAAGAGGATAATAGAATGTTTATTACATCATTGACATATAAAATGGAGTAAACTTTTAGTGGCCGGTTTTATGGTTTATTTTTGTTATATCTGGGAATTCATAGTACTTTTACACATTGTTCTTCTATCCCTTGTTGATCGAATGTGTATACATATTTCCGCCGCAAAAATACATGGCTCTGTGTCGACAACATTTCCAAATTAAATAACAACATACGATACGATAGGTTGCTTCCTTTCGTTTATTAAAGTATTTATCACAGTTCGAATTAGACCCATTAGTTCCGAGGGGAAAACTACGCGAGAAAATCTTGTTCCATCTTCTTTTATTGGTGACTATTCGCGTCTATTGGTAAATATTGGCGTCTATTCGTAACTATTGACTTTTGGTGCCAATTGACGGCTATTGGCATCAATAGCAAATGCCACCCGTCCTAGCGCGTAGTTCTCTCCTCGAAACAGTCACAAATAGACACCAATAGATGCCAAAAGTCACCAATAGACACTAATACATGTCAATACGTCAATAGACTAGACACCAATAGTTACCAATATAAGGAATTGTTACATCAATACTTACCAATAGAAGGAAATAGTACGCCAATACATGCCAATGGACCCGGCTATATTGGCGACAATTAGCATGTATTGCCGTACAATTTCCTTCTATTGGTAAGTATTGGTGCCATTGGTGGCTATTGGTCATTGGTGGCTATTGGTCATTGGTGGCTATTGGTCATTGGTGGCTATTGGTCATTGGTGGCTATTGGCAAACTATTGTTACCAATAGCAAATAGTACCTGTTCCAGTATTTGCTTGCGTAGTTTCCCCCACGATTGGTTCACATTTATTTGCGCGTGTGTGGTGGTGGTCGATCATCCCTTGTATGCGACAGCCAAAGACCGAATATTTGGTTAATTTCGTTTCATCGTCTCATCAGACTATATGTAATGGGAGTTAAATAGTTTGGAAGTAATTATTAAAGTTAGGGAAACTACTTACATTATTACACGAACCATACATTTTTGGATACTATGTCCCTGGTAATAATGTCCTAATTTCATCGGCATCAAAAGTTGTCAAAACATCATACCATCGATAAATTCGTTTTATATATTCTTCAGCTGGAAAAGTCTACCAACAAATTTTGTTGTGGTATTGCATTAAGAGCATTAAGAGGAAAACCGGTTTCGTTTTAGCACAAACCAATTATAGGACTTTCTATGGTGTATTGGTGCCGGTGGGTGGATATAATACGTCATAACCAATCGATATCGGTACAATTTGGAAGAAATGAAAAAAAATTAATTTAAAGTAAATAGAGGATTTCGGCTATGAGTTATCATCGTATTCGAATGCCATGCTCAGCCTCATGTTTAATTAACAAATTTTCATCAGGGATTACTGTTTGTATTGTGGTGATCACAGTTTGCCATTGAATTGTCAAGCATCAAGTAGCCTGTGATCCAGCCTATATATACCATGTACAATGCGTCAATAAATCATAATATTCCCGGCC
The DNA here is from genome assembly GCF_014529535.1 of Bradysia coprophila. NCBI lineage: Eukaryota > Metazoa > Arthropoda > Insecta > Diptera > Sciaridae > Bradysia > Bradysia coprophila. The sequence continues at coordinate 144,786 of NW_023503927.1, read as the reverse complement.
TTGGCCGAAGACACATCTACTGAGTTTCATTAGTAGATCTGTATTAGTTGACTGTAGACTTTCTATATGGTTGAGATTAGCTCCCATATAATTGGTGACCCCAACAAAAGTTCACGTTAAAAAACCTCTGAACAAAATTAAAAGAAATTTCAGCTAACAATAGCACTGAAATCTTCTTATGAAAGACCAAATTGGCACAATTCTAAGAAATTGTGGATCCAATTTGCACTGTTCGTAATAAACGTTCAGTGGAATGTACCAATAACAAATAAAAAAGTGCCCACGAGCACCACAGTCGTCAATTAAATTTAAAATATCACGAAATAATACATCTATACTTCGGTCGACAACATCCTAAAATTGTGTTTTTCAATTATGAAAACCAATTCAAAATTTAGTAACAAATTGTACTTTTAAGCATAAAAACTAGGTTAATCCACTAGTTAAGCTCAAAAAGTAAATTTAGATTTAAGACTTAGTTTTAGCACAAATATTTTGGCTAAAATGTTGTCGACAAACTACCGTAACTATAACATCTAGTTACAAGAACTACAGTCAACCAAAAATAAATTTTTTTGGCCTAGAAATATGGTTAAACAACCAATTTCATAAAAATTACAAATCAACGTTTAGTGAAACTAAATAGTTTGATCAGAGGAAACCATTTCCTGAGAATTATTCACGAAAAACGATACATCGAAACTTATCAACGACACTTTCCACCAACCTCGATTACGCGGTTGGGATGTCCACCTCAAAATGGGTGCGTTGCATCACTGTGAAAAAGATAAGGTCTTTTCGTTTCTCGTACAAAACTCTAAAAAAAGTTTCAAAGAATAATTCAACACTTCAAAATTAAAAACAATTTTTCGGAAAAAAACATCCAAAAAATTCTTCTGACAAACACCAAAGAATCAAGTATTCCCTCATTACAATTATAGAACGATTTGCAACAATCGCTAATTCTAAATTAGTCCAATCACCCGGCTCAGCGTTTCGAAAATTAAGCTCTACGCCTATCCGTCTTGAGAATAATCTTTCGTGATTAACTCATAAACGACGGAACCGTTTAAGCAAAACCGAAGCGTGTCGAGGATTGAAACTTTTTGTTTCTTAAAGTTGTAATCGAAAATACTTGATACATGAAAATTGATCCAATGAGTTATCCATTGTGCGATAACACATCCTTTTTCCATGTAAACTAGTTTCACAAGTTCTTACCATCATAGAACGTAAAGAATAAAAAGTCATCGTGTATAAATTCAACACCCTTGAATTGACACACAACAAATTCAAGTTCACGAATGACATAAATTACAAAATCTGATATTAAACCACTAAACCGGCGCCAATAGGTTAAAACTCATTGACCGTAGAATCGTACAAACGTACATACAACCGTTCAATGAGTCACATATATAATATCAGTCGAAATGTACATGACAATTATACTGCCTAAAGTCTGCTACCACAGACAGCTATAACCATCTAATATAAGTACATTTCGTGCAGTGCGTATTCCTGCAAATTAAATGGCAGTAAAAAAGCTCCACAACAATTGGAATAAAATTTAAAGAATTAAAATTATTCCGGAATGTTTCGTGCTGTCATATATTCAAATAACATTCCACGTAGAATGAGACAAGCACCAAACACCGTCTATCAGACTTAAGACAACAACACTTCATTTTTCGCCCATTAAAAACTGTAAAAATAGCAGTTAAATGAATGACATCTTGTCATTTTCCGGGTAAAGCCGTGGACAATGTCATTTCACGAAATTATGAGGTTGTACGATCTCTTAATCTGAATTAATTTGAAATTAAATAAAGAGTTGGAAACATAACCAATCTTCCAACATCAGAGAAAATTCATCTTCATCCGAAATAAAATCATTTTCGAGATAATCTGTTTCAAAATTAAACCCAAATTTAAACAGATCCAAAATTCGATATAATGAATTCTCGAATCAAATCTTATTAGATTGTCACCAATCTAATCAAGACACAAAATTTCAAAGTAACAAAACTTTCGAAAAACCAACTGTTTTCACAGCTATTAGGTAACCTTATGGATCCTACCGCTATGAAACAGATTCAAAATTTTCAAAGTACCTCACGTCATACACCGGTTACCAACATTCAAATGGTTTTGGACACACAACTCGACAAGCAAGCGACTTCAGAAATCACTCAAACCCGAACATCCGTGGCTCCAACCAATCCACCACATCAAATCCCTATCCAAACACAAGTTATAGTCCTGCTGTGAAATCTCGTCCCAAATCCACGTGACACAGACGATCGACTTGGACCAACAAAATTTCTTCAAAGGGGGAAGTATCTGTGGTGATCACAGTTTGCCATTGAATTGTCAAGCATCAAGTAGCCTGTGATCCAGCCTATATATACCATGTACAATGCGTCAATAAATCATAATATTCCCGGCCTTGGCCGAAGACACATCTACTGAGTTTCATTAGTAGATCTGTATTAGTTGACTGTAGACTTTCTATATGGTTGAGATTAGCTCCCATAGTATAAAACTACCTGCGAAAAACGAAAACCCACACATCACAACAAAGATTGTGGGATATAAATAAAGAAAAACAGAAAATGTTTGAAATGTTGTCACTTTTCAGATGCCCAGTTCTTATTTGTATCCATACAATGATTCTCCGGGAAATTGCGTACTTACGAAAAGACACGCGTATAGAAAAATCAAAGTCTTCACAAATTATTCGGGCGGTCACAGAATTTATTCTGTTGTTGGTATGATTGTGATATCCACGAAAATACCATTTTAGTTACAAACAAAATTCAGGTTCGACACTGAGAAACTCGAGAAAAAACTGTTAGACTATACTTTAAACGAAAGAAGTAGCAGATTTGATATTACATCGCGATACGCTTGCCGCTGGTAAAAGTCTAGAGATTCTCGAAAGAAATTGTTTTTATCTTATTACTAGTTTTCAGTGTTAACAATGAGCCATCATGACCGAAAATTTTCATTTCTGTTTTTCTATTTTTAATCGATGCAGGCTCTTCATTTTGAGCAAAGTAATTTTGTACATGTTACTTGCGTCGAAAACTTTTCATGTTTCAAGCAGTATTTCGACGCCCTCAGCATGTAATAGTTATTTGTGTATCTGTTTTGGACGATTGTTTTTAGGCAATTTCGCGAGTGCGAAAGTGCCTAAAATCAATCGTCCAAAACAGATACTCAAAAAATTTTTCATGTAAGGGGTCGAAAACCCGAGAAAAATCTCGAAACTCCCTCATTTTCGGCCCCGACACATGAAAAATCCATTACATAACTCGGGATAAAATGATATGTCCTGTTTTCGTGTGTTTATTGACCTTGGCTATGCCTCGGATCAACAAAATTCACACGAAAACTCTACTTTTCAACTTTATCATTTTTTATGTAAATAACTGTTCCAGCACATCTCTAAAATGTGCCGTTTACTTATTAATGTCGTTCCTCAAAGTCTAGTCCTTCAAAATAAAAATCTTTAAATTTCAACCTTTTCCATTTTTTATCAGACTTCAATTTGAAGACAAATGAGAATTTCGTAATCGCTGCAATTGCAAGTCTTATTGGACATTTTTCGTTACATAAATCTTCGCTGACATATAAATTATTAAAAGTCACGTTCGCACTTCCGTTGATGAATTTCTCTTCTTACCAATTAATATCGCTTTAGCATCGTGCAATAAACAATTTATTGTTGAAATCCAGATCAAGAATCTAGCACAAATTAATTTTTTTTCTCCAACACATTCAAACACTGTATCCATCCAAGCCCATGCACCAGTTTCAAAATTCTCTCGTGTCACTAGTGATTGATATTAATGTTTAACTACTTTACGTCAACTAACTTTTCCTTAATCCTGATATTGCAATGCCATATATTCCGTTCATTAAATTACATGTACGGCTGAAGATTTCAGATGACTATACAACAAGGTAAAATAAACTTTACCTGGCATCAACTAACATTCATTTTATAATATTAAATGTTAAAACATGCTGCATTAATGCTGAGCACAGCATATATACACACACGTTGAATAAACGAGACGGTCATACATTATGCTGGAGAATGTTCGAAATTGTAATGAAATTTGTTCGGGCTCATTAGGTTATTTACTTTTGCAACGAATTGAAATTTAGTAGACGGCAAAAGCTCTAGCTCTATTTCCTCATTAAGCCCAAAAACTAATTTGCTTTTATTATTCGATTAGATTTACTGTAAAGGTCAATACAGTCGACTATGTCTGGGTAGACTTTTATTAAATTCATCAAATTAGGTACCACACAACAGCAAAAAAGAAGAAGAAAATTTGAACAAAAAAGTTTTATCCAGCATAAAGGCAATTCGTTTTATTGCCGTTTATAAGCTGAATGGTATGGAGCCTCCATCTACGATATCAATTGTTTGAAGCTGTTTTTGTATACGCTCAATCTGAAATTCTCAGAAAATCGGGTCGCATCTTAAGCGCCTTTGTGATTGGTTTCTATATTTACTTTTTCATTTATTCTTTGTAAATTAGACTTTACTTTAATCTTATAAACGAAAAAATTGTTGTAAAGTCCCGAATGAGAAGGTCAGCTTATCGTTTTTATTTAGAGACTTTTGAGCACCGCTAACAGAATATAATGACAAATAACCAAAGAAAAAATCGATGAAACTAAGTCTGTAGTCTAGATTGGGTTTTTAACACCCATTTGATTTCGATTTAGATTAGCATTCTGAGCCACAATAACGGCCATTAACCTAAACCCTAAACATGCGTATTGTTTTGTTGATTTTTCGTCTTCGAATTGTTTGGCATAAAAACGATTTGCATTTTTAACGCACGGTACGTTTGGGTGGTTTATAGAATAAAATTCTTAATCGAAATAAAATGAGCGTTGAATTATTGCTGTTGTTACTGTTTGTTCAAAAATGAAATGCACAGTTTTTAGTATTTCGAGACAGTTGAAAATTTCAATCTGTCAGATAGTAAAGGATGCGTTTAATTAACCGGCGCATTAACAGATTTGAAATTTGAATGGTTTTTTCCACAGCTACAGATTTTTGCATGTTAAGTTTCTTACATTTTTTGTGAAAAATGTAAATTTATTTTTAGTCTGAGTATTGTTCTACATCTATAATTTCTCTTAGATCGTGTCTTTATTCAAAGAAATCGATGGTGTTGTACAGCGGCTAACTGTTAAAACCCAGCCACTATTGAGAATTTTAAATAAATCCAAACAATCCAATCCACAATACATTCCATAACTTTTAACAGCTGTCAAAAATACTATACCTGCATATATTAGCGACTCTTTTTCAAATACCGAATAAATTTGCTTCAAGTCAAGTTCAATTTTTGCATTGATCAACTAGTTTTGGTGATCTTTCTAGTAATTATTACGCACTACATGGGAATCATAGAGTTGAATTAACCTATACTTAACACACATTTGATAGTTGCTTTTGTAAAATATTCAATGCACAAAACCTATTCTACAAAACCAGTCCAATGAGCCAACATACATGTTCTATTGAAATTTCAATTGTCAAAATAATATCGAAGCCATTGATTTATGATGACGAGAAGGTACATTCATCTCTCAGAAATTTTACTTTTTCATTTCTTTTATTGTTTTGTTTATTTTTTTGTGTTTTTACGAAATCCTTTTCATTATTCATGATAACTCAAAGTAAATACAAAAACATAAAAAGTAATGAAAAAGTAAAATTTCTGAGAGATGAATGTTCCTTCTCGGCATCATAAATCAATGGCTTCGATGTCATTTTGACAATTGCCATTTCAATAGAAATGTATGTTGGCCGAATGAACTGGTTTTGTAGAATAAGTTTTGTGCATTGAATAACAAAAGCAACTATTAAATGTGTGTAAAGTAGAATTTAATTCAACTCTATTCCCATGTAGTGCGTAATAATTACTATAGAATGATCACTGAAATTAATTGATAAATGGAAAAATTGATCTATTCGCCTAGTCGGTTGGACTGTAGAGGAGCCACATTTTTAGCCCCATACGAAGTACTGGGGGCTTATAAGATTAATATGCCGTTTGTAACATGTTGAATTGGAAGCAGACGGTAAGGGCAAAGCATTTGTCTATGTTCATAGATAACGAATCCGCAATAAAAACAAGGCATCAGAACAGTCGGAGCGTTTGCTGCGACTTAGCCCTGTACGACCCGTAATCCTATTTCGTCCGTAACCATAATACGTCCGTAGCCGTAATACGCCCGGAACCCTAATACGTCTACAACCCTCTAATGCGTCTGTTACCAAAATGCAAATTTACTGAAAGTATTCATTTTTAAAATTGCGCATTGCGCAATTACGAAAGCCCGTACGAAGTACCTCTAAAAAAAACAATTTACGACATTATTTTAGAAACCCAAAATTTTTTGCCAACTTTCCATTGGGTATTCAATTACCTCTCAAATAAAACAAAAATTAGCAAAATCGGATGATATTTACTCGATTTATGTGCAAAAAACACTTAGGGCCGAGTAGCGGCCTTAGTCCAAGGACCCAAATTTAAAACTTTTTTTGCCACCATTCTATTCGGCATTCAATTATCTCTCAAATGAAACAAAAACTAGCAAAATCGGATGAGAATTTCTCAATTTATGTGCAAAAAACACTTAGGGCCGAGTAGCGGCCTTAGTCCAAGGACCCAAATTTAAAACTTTTTTTGCCACCATTCTATTCGGCATTCAATTATCTTTCAAATGAAACAAAAACTAGCAAAATCGGATGAGATTTACTCGATTTATGTGCAAAAAACACTTGGGGCCGAGTAGCTGCCTTAGTCCAAGGGCCCAAATTAGAAATTTTTTTCGACACGTTCTTTTCGGTATTCAATTACCTTCCATAAAAAACTAAATCTAGCAAAATCGGATGAGATTTACCCGATTTATGTGCAAAAAACACTTAGGGCCGAGTAGCGGCCTTAGTCCAAGGACCCAAATTTAAAACTTTTTTTGACACCATTCTATTCGGCATTCAATTATCTCTAAAATGAAATAAAAACTAGCAAAATCGGATGAGATTTACACGATTTATGTGCAAAAAACACTTAGGGCCGAGTAGCGGCCTTAGTCCAAGGGCCCAAATTTGAAAGTTTTTTCGACACGTTCTTTTCGGTATTCAATTACCTTCCATAAAAAACTAAATCTAGCAAAATCGGATGAGATTTACTCGATTTATGTGCAAAAAACACTTAGGGCCGAGTAGCGGCCTTAGTCCAAGGACCCAAATTTAAACTTTTTTTGACACCATTCTATTCGGCATTCAATTATCTCTCAAATGAAACAAAAACTAGCAAAATCGGATGAGATTTACTCGATTTATGTGCAAAAAACACTTAGGGCCGAGTAGCGGCCTTAGTCCAAGGGCCCAAATTTGAAATTTTTTTCGACACGTTCTTTTCGGTATTCAATTACCTTCCATAAAAAACTAAATCTAGCAAAATCGGATGAGATTTACTCGATTTATGTGCAAAAAACACTTAGGGCCGAGTAGCGGCCTTAGTCCAAGGACCCAAATTTAAAACTTTTATTGACACCATTCTATTCGGCATTCAATTATCTCTCAAATGAAACAAAAACTAGCAAAATCGGATGAGATTTACTCGATTTATGTGCAAAAAACACTTAGGGCCGAGTAACGACCTTTGAGCCCTCCCAACAAGCCCGCGTTGCATCTTACCCAAAAACAAGGCATCAGAACAGTCGGAGCGTTTGCTGCGACTTAGCCCCGTACAACCCGTAATCCTATTTCGTCCGCAACCATAATACGTCCGTAGCCCTAATAAGCCCGGAACCCTAATACGTCTACAACCCTCTAATGCGTCTGTTACCAAAATGCAAGTCAAGTTGGGCATTTTCAAATTTACTGAAACTGTTCATTTTTAAAATTGCGCATAGTGCAATTACGAAAGCCCGTACGAAGTACCTTTTAAATAAAACCAACAATTTACGACATTATTTTAGAAACCCAAAATTTTTTGCCAACTTTCCATTGGGTATTCAATTACCTCTCAAATGAAACAAAAACTAGCAAAATCGGATGAGATTTACTCGATTTATGTGCAAAAAACACTTAGGGCCGAGTAGCGGCCTTAGTCCAAGGGCCCAAATTTGAAACTTTTTTTGCCATTATTCTATTCGGCATTCAATTATCTCTCAAATGAAACAAAAACTAGCAAAATCGGATGAGATTTACTCGATTTATGTGCAAAAAACACTTAGGGCCGAGTAGCGGCCTTAGTCCAAGGGCCCAAATTTGAAACTTTTTTCGCCACGTTCTTTTCAGTGTTCAATTACCTTCCATAAAAAACTAAATCTAGCAAAATCGGATGAGATTTACTCGATTTATGTGCAAAAAACACTTAGGGCCGAGTAGCGGCCTTAGTCCAAGGGCCCAAATTTGAAACTTTTTTCGCCATCATTCTATTCGGCATTCAATTATCTCTCAAATGAAACAAAAACTAGCAAAATCGGATGAGATTTACTCGATTTATGTGCAAAAAACACTTAGGGCCGAGTAACGACCTTTGAGCCCTCCCAACAAGCCCACGTTGCATCTTACCCAAAAACAATGTTCAGCAACTTTGTTCTACTCGTCAATACCTTTCATTTGATATATCACAAGCAGCTATTGCGTGCGCATTTCGATAGATATCGTCGAAAGACTGAAAAACACCTATGGGGCCCTAGCTCTGGAGGGGCCGACCCTACCATGCCCATTTTCGAACTTGACCTTACTTTTGTCGATACCAATCGGGGAAAAAAAGAATTTTGAAAAAAGGTTGTGATTTACTCAAGCTAGAGGGGTCACGGACTAGCAAAACTTGCTAGTTTAAGTTTTTTATGGAAGGTAATTGAATATCGAAAAGAACGTGACGAAAAAGTTTCAAATTTGGGCCCTTCGACTAAGGCCGCTACTCGGCCCTAAGTGTTTTTAGCCCCGTACGAAGTACTGGGGGCTTATAAGATTAATATGCCGTTTGTAACACGTCGAATTGGAAGCAGACACTAAGGGCAAAGCATTTGGTTGTGTTCATAGATGACGAATCCGCAATAAAAACAAGGCATCAGAACAGTCGGATCGTTTGCTGCGACTTAGCCCCGTACAACCCGTAATCCTATTTCGTCCGCAACCATAATACGTCCGTAGCCCTAATAAGCCCGGAACCCTAATACGTCTACAACCCTCTAATGCGTCTGTTACCAAAATGCAAGTCAAGTTGGGCATTGTCAAATTTACTGAAACTGTTCATTTTTAAAATTGCGCATAGCGCAATTACGAAAGCCCGTACGAAGTACCTCTCAAAAAAAACCAACAATTCACGACATTATTTTAGAAACCCAAAATTTTTTGCCAACTTTCCATTGGGTATTCAATTACCTCTCAAATGAAACAAAAACTAGCAAAATCGGTCGAGATTTACTCGATTTATGTGCAAAGAGCACTTAGGGCCGAGTAGCGGCCTTAGTGCAAGGGCCCAAATTTGAAACTTTTTTTGCCATCATTCTATTCGGCATTCAGTTATCTCTCAAATGAAACAAAAACTAGCAAAATCGGATGATATTTACTCGATTTATGTGCAAAAAACACTTAGGGCCGAGTAGCGGCCTTAGTCCAAGGGCCCAAATTTGAAACTTTTTTCGCCATCATTCTATTCGGCATTCAATTATCTCTCAAATGAAACAAAAACTAGCAGAATCGGATGAGATTTACTCGATTTATGTGCGAAAACCACTTAGGGCCGAGTAACGACCTTTGAGCCCTCCCAACAAGCCCACGTTGCATCTTACCCAAAAACAATGTTCAGCAACTTTGTTCTACTCGTCAATACCTTTCATTTGATATATCACAAGTAGCTATTGCGTGCGTGTTTCGGTAGATATCGTCGAAAGACTGAAAAACACCTATAGGGCCCTAGCTCTGGAGGGGCTGTGGTGATCACAGTTTGCCATTGAATTGTCAAGCATCAAGTAGCCTGTGATCCAGCCTATATATACCATGTACAATGCGTCAATAAATCATAATATTCCCGACCTTGGCCGAAGACACATCTACTGAGTTTCATTAGTAGATCTGTATTAGTTGACTGTAGACTTTCTATATGGTTGAGATTAGCTCCCATATAATTGGTGACCCCAACAAAAGTTCACGTTAAAAAACCTCTGAACAAAATTAAAAGAAATTTCAGCTAACAATAGCACTGAAATCTTCTTATGAAAGACCAAATTGGCACAATTCTAAGAAATTGTGGATCCAATTTGCACTGTTCGTAATAAACGTTCAGTGGAATGCACCAATAACAAATAAAAACGTGCCCACGAGCACCACAGTCGTCAATTAAATTTAAAATATCACGAAATAATACATCTATACTTCGGTCGACAACATCCTAAAATTGTGTTTTTCAATTATGAAAACCAATTCAAAATTTAGTAACAAATTGTACTTTTAAGCATAAAAACTAGGTTAATCCACTAGTTAAGCTCAAAAAGTAAATTTAGATTTAAGACTTAGTTTTAGCACAAATATTTTGGCTAAAATGTTGTCGACAAACTACCGTAACTATAACATCTAGTTACAAGAACTACAGTCAACCAAAAATAAAATTTTTTGGCCTAGAAATATGGTTAAACAACCAATTTCATAAAAATTACAAATCAACGTTTAGTGAAACTAAATAGTTTGATCAGAGGAAACCATTTCCTGAGAATTATTCACGAAAAACGATACATCGAAACTTATCAACGACACTTTCCACCAACCTCGATTACGCGGTTGGGATGTCCACCTCAAAATGGGTGCGTTGCATCACTGTGAAAAAGATAAGGTCTTTTCGTTTCTCGTACAAAACTCTAAAAAAAGTTTCAAAGAATAATTCAACACTTCAAAATTAAAAACAATTTTTCGGAAAAAAACATCCAAAAAATTCTTCTGACAAACACCAAAGAATCAAGTATTCCCTCATTACAATTATAGAACAATTTGCAACAATCGCTAATTCTACATTAGTCCAATCACCCGGCTCAGCGTTTCGAAAATTAAGCTCTACGCCTATCCGTCTTGAGAATAATCTTTCGTGATTAACTCATAAACGACGGAACCGTTTAAGCAAAACCGAAGCGTGTCGAGGATTGAAACTTTTTGTTTCTTAAAGTTGTAATCGAAAATACTTGATACATGAAAATTGATCCAATGAGTTATCCATTGTGCGATAACACATCCTTTTTCCATGTAAACTAGTTTCACAAGTTCTTACCATCATAGAACGTAAAGAATAAAAAGTCATCGTGTATAAATTCAACACCCTTGAATTGACACACAACAAATTCAAGTTCACGAATGACATAAATTACAAAATCTGATATTAAACCACTAAACCGGCGCCAATAGGTTAAAACTCATTGACCGTAGAATCGTACAAACGTACATACAACCGTTCAATGAGTCACATATATAATATCAGTCGAAATGTACATGACAATTATACTGCCTAAAGTCTGCTACCACAGACAGCTATAACCATCTAATATAAGTACATTTCGTGCAGTGCGTATTCCTGCAAATTAAATGGCAGTAAAAAAGCTCCACAACAATTGGAATAAAATTTAAAAAATTAAAATTATTCCGGAATGTTTCGTGCTGTCATATATTCAAATAACATTCCACGTAGAATGAGACAAGCACCAAACACCGTCTATCAGACTTAAGACAACAACACTTCATTTTTCGCCCATTAAAAACTGTAAAAATAGCAGTTAAATGAATGACATCTTGTCATTTTCCGGGTAAAGCCGTGGACAATGTCATTTCACGAAATTATGAGGTTGTACGATCTCTTAATCTGAATTAATTTGAAATTAAATAAAGAGTTGGAAACATAACCAATCTTCCAACATCGGAGAAAATTCATCTTCATCCGAAATAAAATCATTTTCGAGATAATCTGTTTCAAAATTAAACCCAAATTTAAACAGATCCAAAATTCGATATAATGAATTCTCGAATCAAATCTTATTAGATTGTCACCAATCTAATCAAGACACAAAATTTCAAAGTAACAAAACTTTCGAAAAACCAACTGTTTTCACAGCTATTAGGTAACCTTATGGATCCTACCGCTATGAAACAGATTCAAAATTTTCAAAGTACCTCACGTCATACACCGGTTACCAACATTCAAATGGTTTTGGACACACAACTCGACAAGCAAGCGACTTCAGAAATCACTCAAACCCGAACATCCGTGGCTCCAACCAATCCACCACATCAAATCCCTATCCAAACACAAGTTATGGTCCTGCTGTGAAATCTCGTCCCAAATCCACGTGACACAGACGATCGACTTGGACCAACAAAATTTCTTCAAAGGGGGAAGTATCTGTGGTGATCACAGTTTGCCATTGAATTGTCAAGCATCAAGTAGCCTGTGATCCAGCCTATATATACCATGTACAATGCGTCAATAAATCATAATATTCCCGGCCTTGGCCGAAGACACATCTACTGAGTTTCATTAGTAGATCTGTATTAGTTGACTGTAGACTTTCTATATGGTTGAGATTAGCTCCCATAGGGCCGACCCTACCATGCCCATTTTCGAACTTGACCTTACTTTTGTGGATACCAATCGGGGAAAAAAAGAATTTTGAAAAAAGGTTGTGATTTACTCAAGCTAGAGGGGTCACGGACGGACGGACGGACGGACGGACGGACGGACGGACGGACGGACGGACGGATGGACGGACGGACGGACGGACGGATGGACGGACGGACGGACGGACGGACGGACATTTTTTTTATTGCGGATTCGTCATCTATGAACATAACCAAATGCTTTGCCCTTACTGTCTGCTTCCAATTCGACGTGTTACAAACGGCATATTAATCTTATAAGCCCCCAGTACTTCGTACGGGGCTAAAAATGTCCGTCCGTCCGTCCGTCCGTCCGTCTGTGACCCCTCTAGCTTGAGCAAATCACAACCTTTTTTCAAAATTCTTTTTTTCCCCGATTGGTATCGACAAAAGTAAGGTCAAGTTCGAAAATGGGCATGGTAGGGTCGGCCCTTCCAGAGCTAGGGCCCTATAGGTGTTTTTCAGTCTTTCGACGATATCTACCGAAATGCGCACGCAATAGCTGCTTGTGATATATTAAATGAAAGGTATTGACGAGTAGAACAAAGTTGCTGAACATTGTTTTTGGGTAAGATGTAACGTGGGCTTGTTGGGAGGGCTCAAAGGTCGTTACTCGGCCCTAAGTGTTTTTTGCACATAAATCGAGTAAATCTCATCCGATTTTGCTAAATTTAGTTTTTTATGGAAGGTAATTGAATACCGAAAAGAACGTGGCAAAAAAAGTTTCAAATTTGGGACGCTACTCGGCCCTAAGTGTTTTTTGCACATAAATCGAGTAAATCTCATTCGATTTTGCTAGTTTTTGTTTCATTTGAGAGATAATTGAATGCTGAATAGAATGATGGCAAAAAAAAGTTTCAAATTTGGGCCCTTGCACTAAGGCCGCTACTCGGCCCTAAGTGTTTTTTGCACATAAATCGAGTAAATCTCATCCGATTTTGCAAGATTTAGTTTCGTTTGAGAGATAATTGAATACCGAAAATAACGTGGCGAAAAAAGTTTCAAATTTGGGCCCTTGGACTAAGGCCGCTACTCGGCCCTTAGTGTTTTTTGCACATAAATCGAGTAAATCTCATCTGATTTTGCTAGTTTTTGTTTCATTTGAGAGATAATTGAATGCCAAATAGAATGATGGCAAAAAAAGTTTCAAATTTGGGCCCTTGGACTAAGGCCGCTACTCGGCCCTAAGTGTTTTTTGCACATAAATCGAGTAAATCTCATCCGATTTTGCTAGTTTTTGTTTCATTTGAGAGGTAATTGAATACCCAATGGAAAGTTGGCAAAAAATTTTGGGTTTCTAAAATAATGTCGTGAATTGTTGGTTTTTTTTGAGAGGTACTTCGTACGGGCTTTCGTAATTGCGCTATGCGCAATTTTAAAAATGAACACTTTCAGTAAATTTGACCATGCCCAACTTGACTAGCATTTTGGTAACAGACGCATTAGAGGGTTGTAGACGTATTAGGGTTACGGGCGTATAAGGGCTACGGACTTATTATGGTTACGGACGAAATAGGATTACGGGTCGTACGGGGCTAAGTCGCAGCAAACGCTCCGACTGTTCTGATGCCTTGTTTGCACATAAATCGAGTAAATCTCATCCGATTTTGCTAGTTTTTGTTTCGTTTGAGAGATAATTGAATGCCAAATAGAATGATGGCAAAAAAAGTTTCAAATTTGGGCCCTTGGACTAAGGCCGCTACTCGGCCCTAAGTGTTTTTTGCACATAAATCGAGTAAATCTCATCCGATTTTGCTAGTTTTTGTTTCATTTGAGAGATAATTGAATGCCGAATAGAATGATGGCAAAAAAAGTTTCAAATTTGGGTCCTTGGACTAAGGCCGCTACTCGGCCCTAAGTGTTTTTTGCACATAAATCGAGTAAATTTCATCCGATTTTGCTAGTTTTTGTTTCATTTGAGAGGTAATTGAATACCCAATGGAAAGTTGGAAAAAAATGTTGGGTTTCTAAAATAATGTCGTAAATTGTTGGTTTTATTTGAAAGGTACTTCGTACGGGCTTTCGTAATTGCGCTATGCGCAATTTTAAAAATGAACAGTTTCAGTAAATTTGACAATGCCCAACTTGACTTGCATTTTGGTAACAGACGCATTAGAGGGTTGTAGACGTATTAGGGTTCCGGGCTTATTAGGGCTACGGATGTATTATGGTTGCTGACGAAATAGGATTACGGGTTGTACGGGGCTAAGTCGCAGCAAACGCTCCGACTGTTCTGATGCCTTGTTTTTATTGTGGATTCGTTATCTATGAACATAGACAAATGCTTTGCCCTTACCGTCTGCTTCCAATTCAACATGTTACAAACGGCATATTAATCTTATAAGCCCCCAGTACTTCGTACGGGGCTATCGTACGGGGCTAAAAATGTCCGTCTGTCCGTCTGTCCGTGACCCATCTAGCTTGAGTAAATCACAACCTTTTTTCAAAATTCTTTTTTTCCCCGATTGGTAACGACAAAAGAAAGGTCAAGTTCGAAAATGGGCATGTTAGGGTCGGCCCTTCCAGAGCTAGAGCCCTATAGGTGTTTTTTAGTCTTTCGACGATATCTACCGAAATACGCACGCAATAGCTGCTTGTGATATATCAAATGAAAGGTATTGACGAGTAGAACAAAGTTGCTGAACATTGTTTTTGAGTAAGATGCAACGCGGGCTCGTTGGGAGGGCTCAAAGGTCGTTACTCGGCATTTTTCGATGGTATTTCCCGAATCTTTTTATGGATTGTCTTCAAAATTTTTAAGATTATATTGCTGTCACTGTAGGGTGGTTTCTACAGTTTAATTGGTCTATATGATCGACCATTGTCCCATCTGTATAACTTTTGATTTTCATTCTTTTGACCTACAAACTTATAATAAACTTATAGCTTTCACTAAGATGGTTGACTAGATAGTTTGCGCAAATGACATATAGGCTATAGGTCAACTTATATAATAGAAGAATTATGATTCTAAGATGTAGCTTCTTAGAATGGTTAGCCAGGAAGTAATTTCTTCATCAACTCTATTTCTAAGGTCAAATCAGGAAGAATGACGAAAACATTTTACTTTTCCACAGTTCTTAATCTCTTCTCAGCTCAAGAACATCAGAATTTTGATACATTTCTCAGGTTTCTGTTGGTTAATTTATGGATTTTTGGGATTATTGAATCCATTACATTGGTTCCTAAAGATTTGTTACTTTACATGGTCCACCAGGTCACCATATCTAGAACTTTCGACTTATAAACATTTGACCTACAGACT
The DNA here is from genome assembly GCF_014529535.1 of Bradysia coprophila. Lineage (NCBI taxonomy): Eukaryota > Metazoa > Arthropoda > Insecta > Diptera > Sciaridae > Bradysia > Bradysia coprophila. Next base: position 128,827 of record NW_023503927.1, on the reverse strand, counting down.
TATGACCTTATAACCTTTACTTTATAAGTAGTCGACTTATAATTACATGACTTATAAATTCGTATTTATATGTTTAGTTATGGGCTATACGCCATTTGTGCAAACTGTCTACTTATTATGCCGAATTTAGCTTATTGCAGCAGGAGTAGAGCAGAGACATACATAATTAACTTGTATCAAACACTAATGATTGTGCCACAATAAGTTTGTTGCTTTTGAAGGGTTGTGAAGTACAAAGCAACCACCACACCGTCTCAAAGGAATATTTATAGCAAAAATAAACCGAAAAACAATTCTCTTTCCCAAAGCATTGAGCTAGCTATTCTGACAAAATAATTTCTCTACCATCTATCATTCAACACATCAGAGAAAGGAACATAATATCCTCTTTTGGTGTGGTACCGAATGCAAATGTATGCGAAAATTGCATGTTCTAAAATGTTCTGCGGAAACGTATCTTTTTTACCATTTTCCCCCAAAAATTCCGAATCCCTTAACAATTCCAAACTTTATCCAACTGCATAAATATTCGGTAAATGAAGCAACATTTTTGAAATTGAAGCGTTTAATTTAGCAAATTATCGTATATTACTGGCGCAATTGTTAACGTTGCATAAAATTAATTAATATTTTAATGATGATAAGCAGATAAGCTTTTCTGTATATGTGTTTAGCGGTGGAATTTTTAAATATTTGATTTAGTTCGGGGGTGAATATCACAATACGTAAATATTTAACAGTGTCTTTGCACCTCAAAATATAAATTTTCCCTTAACCATGTTACGATAAGTTACAATTTACGATGAAATTCAGAAGAATTTCTGTCTATATGTGATGAGTATAAGCTGGAATTAACATCAGGTCCTTTAAATCATGTAAACTAATTGCGGTAATTCAAACTTCAAAGTTTTAATCTGATATTAAACGTCGAAAGTGCTGACGTTCCTTAATTCGATGTCTCATAGACGAATTCGTACATATCTCATATATTCGGTCAATTGAATGTTTAATTTTTGACCTTCACACGTTTTATCACCACCGTCTGTCTACACCAGTAGCAGTAACATCAGTTATTTTGTAGGTTAAGACAATTATTTGTTATCGACAGCTACCATAATAATGAGCGGTGGGCTCTGGTTTTTGTTCTTTTATTTAGCAAAGTATATGTTAAAGCCATTGAAGTAATAGATTTAGTCACTATAAATGCGATAATCTGTGAACGATGTTGAATCAAAGGATTTTTAGACCATGCTAAGAGAGAACTCGCACGCAAATTCTACTTTCAGTAGTTTCATAAAAGGACCAATCAAGTGTAGAAAAGTGCTAGCAGAGATTTGTTAATCGAAAATGATTCTGCAACTTTGCGAAAATTTGATGAAAAAATGAATACATTTAGGTTCATGTGTCAGATTCCCCGACACCGTTTTAGTTGCGTTACGCGAGTGTTGTATTTCGGGAGCTATTTTGATATTCTACAATTCTGCTCAATATGTAGCGTAGGCAAAAAATGTCAAAAGAGAAATGAACAACGCAACCAACCATTGAATGCTCCGTCAATAGACATTTACTTAAATGTGTTGTCAATAGGGCAAATGATGGAAATGTCTGTGGGTTTCCCGATCTCCGGTTCGTCTCACCGAAAGACACAAGAAGTACCATTTCCATCATTTGTCATTAATAACTAAATGTACTCACGTCTCACAAAGGTGTTTCGTGCTCAGCCGAGCTAATTGACTTGACTACGAAATTCCCACATAGTTTCGCGTAGACAAAACGTAACAAAAGAAATATGTTTCACTTCCATGAACAGAATGGTCTAAAGTAATTAGTTAATCCTTCATCCAAATGACAACCAACATGTCGAATAAATGGGACGATATAAAAGGAAATTATGTAAAGCACTTTCACATTTCACTGATTAAGTGTCGGTCATGGCAATGTAGGTTAACGCAAATGTGTAAAATTAGGAAATGAGTTAATTTGATTAATTGAAATGAGATTTTGACCATTTGATAAGCAATCCCATTAGAATGGACGAACATAAACGAAAATCACTTTTTTTTCACGCAAATCATTCGAAGGAATTAGTCATACGAATCAGATTATGTGTGTGTGGTATACAAACACATTACCTTTGTTCATCCCGAACTCCGAACTGAAGCAACGAAATAAGTGATTTTCAGTTATAAAGACCAAAACCGCAACAGTTTCCCTTAAGTACATAGTCTCGAAAGTCATATATCTTGTTACTATAATTAGGTGACGAAGCAAAATTATAATTATACATAATCAACCGGCAACAACACACAACTTCGGTAAGAAAATGTATTTTTGGAAAAAAATCAGAAGAAAATCTTCCATAGAATTATTAATCGATGTTTACGATGATGCTCAACATGAAGCTCTTTTCAGCAATGTAATAACGAACTCTCGTAATACATGAAAGTTTTTTTTTTTCTTTTTCTTTCTTTATTACAAAGCCGACATTATACCTTTTGGATATTGTCGGTCTATAACATGTTCGATATACAATTTACATGATTGAGATACTGTGAACCATATATACAACGGGGAATTATTAGAACATTGGGGCTGGGAGTAAACAGAGTGGTTGCTGGATGCTTACAACGGAATGTAATATTCGGAGTAAATATTCAGTAGAATATTTGATGTTGTCGTTAGATCATTAATATGTAAATAACTGAAAATTGTAATCAATTTTTGCAAATTTGTTGATTGTTTAACAATTTACGGGAACATCGAACGACGGTGACAACGTGTTGCGTTGAGAGTGATTTGAAAATCGATTACAATTACGGGCAGACACATTTTCGTTTGAATATTTTTTTAACGAGTCCGTTTAACGGAATGGTTTTTCCTCAACAGGCTTCCTTAGGGATAAACATAAAACATTATTTCATGCTACTATTGGTTATATATCAAAGTGATGTTATTTTAGGCTAACATTTCATACGAAAAGCATATTGGCAGTATACGAATCTATTACTTCGTCTGGTTAAAACATTTGGTTGAATCAAAATCTATGACTTCATTGGTGTTAACAATCATTTTCCTATTTAAAAGGGGTCTGCCCAGGATGTTTTATGTCGGGAAACAGATGACATTACAGAGAACGCAACATGATGAGATACATCGGGCATCGGACGAATAGGCTGCGTGGCACCAAAATTAATTAGTTTTAGTATGTGGGAGCCAAACAATTTGTTTCTATTCACTGAGATAATTAAAGGCAATGATTGTCAACACGATTGCTTAACAGAGTGTAGTTGTCATTAGTTGATTTCAAACATGGGTCATGGCTAATTTTTAATTAACGTAAAGAAAATTCGCATTCAGTGCAAATAGCTACTCTATTACAACGAGACTAATCGCACTTTCGATTTTTCAACAAAAGCATTCGGTAACATTTAACGTTGTAAAAGAAACAACGAAAAAACCCGTTTTGAAATGAACTGCTGCTTCCTTTAACAAACTGCTGTGAAAGAGACTGATGGTGCTTCCTTTTACAAACAGTTAAGGATTCTGCTGAAACTGTTGTAAAAGGTATCGAACAAATGTTGACGCAAAGGCTTCAGTTACTCTATTCTTACTATGTGTTGGAGCGGTACCAGCAAAACCATTGTGGCAGGTAATTTAATAGTGATGTAACAGAAGCTACGAAGTGCGAATAGCCAAAGTATTATAAAGACAAAATTCGATTGAGAATAGCACTAACGTTTAATTAACTCACAATATCCACTCCTCGTACGTGAAATTGGTACATAGCTGCTTAGTCATCCAACAATGTTCCACCTAAATATTCGTTCATTCATTCATTGATTGACACACGTAAAAGTTTCCAACTAAACAAAATTCCAGAAAATCAACGAAAGCCAAAACAAACACGTAAACTCTACCAGGGATACTCGCTGAATTAGTTTATCGCTGAATTCTCTGTGTACATTATTGTGATCGGCGCACTTTTTTCCCTCCTAAAGTAACAACAGCCATTTCCATCATCAAGATTATAATGAAAAACTATAAAAAAAAATCCCAAATCAATCACAAGTCGTAAACGAATTACGAACTATTCAAACTAAAATTAAAGGTATTTACGGCCAAAAACGACGACGAAACGTGCTAAAATCAAGAGCAGCAAAATATTTTAGGTCCACAACACATTTTCCGCCAGTTGTACCCTCTAATATTAGAACTGAAATCTATTGTGTACGGACGAATCGCCATCAACATTTATTCCTCTCTGTTTAATCACCAATAACCGTAATAAACTTATGATTTATGAATAATGTTTGGCTGGATATTCGCCTATTAACGAATCGTTATTTCAGTCGATTTGATTGTCGAGAGTGTGTTAATATAATATTCGGAATATATGTGCCACTTGGCTGAATAATTGTTATTACTGTTTGATTAACGAAGTATTAGCGAAAAATAAATATTTTTTTTTTATTTTAAGTTAAAACAAATTTAGTCGATGACGAGGTCGATGATTGCTTCATTATTTGATTGAGTGCGAATTTATTGTTTATTTGAAAGATGCTTCATCTCACGTTCGATGATAAATGTCGTTTATTCGCAATATTGCCACCAAATCGTAAATAAAATGGGATTCGTAAAAGTTGGAATTTTCGCAAAGGAATGTCGACATGTCGTCTGATATATATCTTTGAACTGCACTGTAATGTTAACAGAACGAATTCTTTATTGAGAGCACTATTTCCAAACGCTTGGAATTTTATTAGTCACAGATCTGGTGTGACATTCCTATGGCTTTGTCAAAAACTTAGTTTTCGACATTGTTGACCTTCCCTTCACCGCGTTCGCAAATTTACTTAATTTTCTAAGAAATTGTGAGGTGCGGGAAAACAAGAAAAATAGATAAATATGCAATTTCGCCAATAGCGTACGAACCTGGTTAAAAATTCAATAATTTGGTTCGTCTCGTTAATACCTTTCATTTGATGTATCGTACACGATTTTTGTGCGAAAATATCCAGTGATATGACTGAAAAACTGGTGAAAAACAGGCAATATTCTATAAATCAAATGTAAGGTATTGACGAGACGAAACAAAATATTAAATTTTGAAGAAAATCAGGTTTGTACAACAGTATCTATTGGCGAGAAAGGAAGTAAAACTGCATATTTTCCTACTTTTCCTGTTTTCGCGAACCTCCTTGGAGTATCAGTTCTGTCGAATCCGTCTACATCACGAAAAAGCCGAAGACGTTATCAAAATATATCAATCGTTCAACATCATCTGTTATCGACGACATCAACAAAAATTAACAATGAGCTCTAACCAATATCGTTACTATATAGCATGTTAAAGCAAATGAAGTAAAAGATTTTCTTTCCATCTGTAGAAAGCACTGGTATCAAATGAAGTAATAGATTTGATAACTATGCCACGAAATATGCACGGTGTCAGTGAATCGGTTATATATCAATATTTTTGCGGTTCCTGCAGTGCACGGCAGTTAGAAGTGATGTCGAAGGCGATTTAACAGTGAAATACTGTGAAACATCGCTAAAAGCCACTTAATTCTCTGAAGGTGTGTGCTCGCATATTTTCTCGCAACCGTTTTCCAAATAAAATCTTTTTATTTTGAAACTCTGAAACCGGAAACCTCTGCACTAAAATTCATTTTTAATGTTAGAAAAATCATATTTAATAATTTATGTTTCGGTCTATTGATAGATTTATCGTTGTTTATGAATATGTGATATGTGTTTATGGCCTGCCTTAAAATTTATGTTAATGTATGTGTTTTTTCAATGCTTAAGCAAACACAGAACGTTTTTTTTTCTATTTTCCAATGAAGCAATATGTTCAACCAATTGGTATACAATTGGAAATTCCGATTGAAAAAAGAAAGAGGCTGTTGGAATGGAAGACTCAAATCTCTTGTCCTCTTTTTTTAACAAAGAATATTAAACACAGAGATAGAACTGAAATTGTAGTCGATTTCAAAACAGTTTACGAGAGGGTACCACTTCACGCATCATCAAAAGAAAGTGTAATGTAGCCATCTAGTGCGTAGGACTTCAAATATCATCGAAATTGCAGAACATCAGTAGAGTGTTAAAGGAGATCGATTGCAAACCAATCACCAGAAGAGATTTTTTAACGGTCATTTGGTCCGGTATTTTGGGGAACGCAGTGGCATTACACCAAACTCGATTTATATGAGAATACATGGTCAATTATTTCGTTATTTGCTGTGTGCTGCTTCAACTGATCTCGGCGTCACACGTACGAATGCGTACAAATTTAGCTCAGCCTTCTCGGGATCAGTTGAATTCAGAACTGGTTTTCGATCTCGTTCAACACTATTGATGGTGGAGAGGCTACATTTCTACACGGTCAATATCGTCAGGAACGATAATATCGTTTATTAGACCCTATTGTTTTTTGAACGATAATATCGTTCTGAATGAAAACATCCGCTGGACGATCTTTAACGATAATTATCATTTTCTGTTCGATTTTATCGTTCTTTTGGATTTAGTTTTCAATTTAGTTTTTTAAAGAAGGCAGGAAGAACAAGTGTGTGAGAAGATTCTAATGAAAAGTTAAATTTTCCGAACAATTCTTACATGGAAAATAACGCTAATTCTGATAACTCTGAATTTGGGTTCTTGCGGTCTGCGACGCTGAGCAAAATTGATCTACTCAAATATAATATCGTTCCGGACAATATTATCACCCAGGACGATATTATCGTTTGGTTGGCCGAAATTCTATTTCAAAAAACAATATCGATGTTATCGTCTAAAAAACGATATTATCGTTCAAAAAACAAGATTATCGTCCATAGGGCGATATTATCGTTTTTTGAAAGATAATATCGTTCCTAACGATATTGATCGTATAGACCGCCACCTTGATTGAAATAGTTGTGCCTCACCTGTACGTTGTATAAAAATAAAAAAAACCAACAAACCTTATCACCCATTTTTCATCTTCAACACATCATACAAGAGACGAAACTTAAATTGTTCGGAATCAAAAGTATCAAGAAATCTCTTTAAGCAAAACTTTCCTTAAACTAATTTTCGCAAAAAAAAACTCGCAGAAACTTTCAATTTTCCGTTTTATAACTGCACTCAAAGTCATAAATGCCAAGTTGAAATTGATTCGCTTTCATATTTACGTGGCAAAATATGAAAAGTACGAACTTCTACAATTTTTCTCAGCCCGGTTGAAAGTACATACAGAGTTCAGGTGAACAATATGACGTCTTAATATGAAGTGTATACATAAACGGATTTCTTTTTTGTTATTTTAACTGGCTGTATGTTGTTGTCTGCTGTCGGATAAAGTTTCAGAAAAGTAATATCAATTCGATGCAACCCAGATAAAAATAACGAAAAAAATAAAGAAATTGAAGTAGAGGCCACAATTTATAAGGTCAGTCAACCAGTCTTAGTTACTTCATCGGTTAGAAAAAGGCCATCCATTAATGACTTTCATGCAAAATTAAAAACGAGAAAGAAAGTTTGTTCATGAAGAAAACCTCCTACGGCAGGTTTGGAATTTATTTTTTATTTTTTAAATTTAGATAGCTATATGTAGGTGGACGCTCATTATCATCTGCCCTCTATGTGTAATTTAGTCCAGTTTCAATTTGTCCCCTCCCACGTTTTCACAGACATCAACGTCATTTATGAACATTCCCGAAGGTAATAGTCGACCTCGAAGTGATCTGTATTGTCTGTGCCTCCCACGTTATTATTATAAGAAAGATAGCAATAGCAACGACATTCACAAACAAACCATAAGCTTCAGTCATCCGGTTGTCTATCAAATTTTCTCTTAACAACACTTTAAACATTTTGGTCAGGACGAGTCGCATGACGTTTGGGTTAGATTCGTGTAGGTTGCCTTCATGTTGTTATAACCTTAAAATGACAGACCTTAGATGCCATTCCGGGAACCACATTATTGTTCAGTCGAGCTATTAAATTTGGGTCGTAATTCGACTGTGTTTTTGGAACTGATTAGGGTTAGAGGCGGAACAATTTTTCATTTCGTAATCTTGTTATCGATCTAACGAGAGGGTTTATCAAAAAAGGATTTGTTTCCATGTTACAAGACCGCAAAGAAATCATAAAGTAATCAATGAAAAGTAGTTATTCCGTATTTACATGCCGCAACAATATTTCAGCAAATTGTCTGCGATAGATGTGAATGAAAACCGTCTTTAATCGACTTTCGTAATCAAAAACTTGAGGGACGTGCGGGAAAACAGGAAAAGTAGGAAAATGTTCAGGTCAAAGACGTTGGAACAATTATTACATCTAGAGACGTGAGAAGTTTCAAAAAAAAATTGTTGCAACTAGGTACAAGAACTACTGATTTGCGAAACTGCTTTTCGAGACTGTCTGACTTCCTAATTAAACTCGTCAGTACATTTTATTTGGTGAGTCGTACATCTTATTTGAGTATTTACCTGATTTACCTCTAGAGATTTAGGAAATAAACTAAAGAAAGCACATTCTTAGGGTAACAGCTCCTGAACCACTGACATGCGCTTCAAAAAAAAATATTTTTTGTGATTCGTCTTCTCAATACCTTTTATTTGATGTATCGGTCATCAATTTCGAGAAAAATTCGTGACAATCACTGAAAAACAAGCAAAACTTGGTGTTTTACGTGCGTTCTTGGCAGTAGCTACTGATCCATCAACCCGATTTTCGACAATGATACGTCTCGCCAATATAATTTTGAGCAGAAACTCGCGAAGATATACGCTGAAAATCTGTCGAAAATAAGCGAAACAAAACAAAGCACTGGTCCTTGAATCTGACTCCAAACTTCTATAGCTCTTTTGAACCATAAGGAGTCAAATTTTGGCCAGAATTTTCGTTCGCTGTTAGGTTGACAGCCAAAACAGGTAAACAACGCAAAACATACAAATTTTCTCCAGAATGAGTTTTAAAACAGCCTAGCTAGGAAACAGGATGAAACTCAGACTGTTTTGAAACTCATTCTGGAGAAAACTTGCAGGTTTTGTGTTGTTTACCTGTGTTTTGGCTGCCAACCTAAGAGTGTACAAAAAGTCCTGGAGTTTCAACGTCTTTCAAATGCATATTTTCCCACTTTTCCTGTTTTCCCGCACCTCCGCTGTTATTTTTTTGTCTGTCGATGTCGATGATGCAACCGCTCTTAATCGAAAATATTTAAACCATCTGAATTCTTCAAGCTTTTTGAACCAGTTCCAATCGATGAACTGCTAATTTATTGATCACAAAGAAAGTTTTGCGAATTTTCTTTTAATGCCAAACAAATTTGATATACAAACAACATTCTTATGGCTTCATTCATTCATTCATTTAGTGAGTGTATAAATGAAACACACAATCCACCATGTGTTTGCGTTCACAAACAGATTTTAAGTAAACAGAGTTCATATATATATATTGTGATCATACGGCGGTAAACTCTTTCATTAACAGACGAACACTGAATGGCTGTATGTTGCTTACGTACATTACAACACACGGTTAAACGTTTGAATGTTCGTATAAATATATGTAAGAATACGGTGGCGAAAGGTGGTAGTAACACGAGTACTCCGCATATATAAATTCACTTTATAGTTACCCTTCTTTGCTGTTATTTTGTGCTGTAAAAAAGTGCTCAACAGCACATTGAATTTATGAGATTTCCTTTGTTTGGAATAACCAAATTTGTTGGATCATTTATTTTGCTGCAATACACCGCCATGAACTTTAACACAAATTCACGCGTTGTATATGGTAGATGGTAGACATAAAAATTTATTATTACAGTGTTTTCAAAGCTAGATAGATTGAGTAAACCAAGTGAGTTATTGCGATAAAGGTTAAGGGAATTCCCACAAAGCGATATGTCTTACTCTCACACATGGAATGGAAATGTAAGGCAACACCTCAAAGGGCTTTATTGAAATAACTCATCGTCGTCGGTTCAACATCGCTCTCATCTGCAATCTTCGTGGAACGGAATAACATAGCAATTTTAAATGCAAAGTGTGAAGATCGATACAAAAAGCTTTCTTACCAAAATAGTAAAAAAAATCACAATTTCGGTTTCGGTTGATAGTTCGGGAACCGTTCAAGTTGATTGGCAATGGAAAATCCAATTAATTGTAAAAAGGTTCACGTTACGCCCTTTCACGGCAAAATTAGCAATTCAATTTTCCTCACTTTCTACATTTTAATTGGTTCATACCTACTTTCAATCACCACACCACTATCGATTTACTTAATCATTCATCATCCGTTTAGGTAGCGTGTAGCTATATAGTCCAGACGCTTACCGGAGTGGCAATGGATGGGTTTTGACACTTTTTAGTATCGCACGGGACTGTCCCTATTTTACGTAACATTGGACAGTTACCCCCACAATCACCCCTTTTGACACATTCCGTGACAAACACTCTATCTACAACGGTGGTATGGACGGGATGGTTCAGTGGTTACGTATTAGCCTTCCGTCCGTATCAGACAAATACGATGGATTTGTGTGCTGCTGTGCATAAAGTCTAGTCTACATTTAGGCGAGATATCAATTTAGCACCAAACTTTCCTCAGAGAGTATTTGCATACGAGGCGTGGTTCGGAAGTCACGGACTGCACAGACTGCACTTGTTATTGGCTGTAAATGGCTGTGGTCTCTAAACGAACAAATCAAATCAAAACGATTTTTAGGTCTTCTTTCTTTAGAAAAACCGAAATTCGAAAATTTGGTAGTTGGTAGCTGACTACCAAGATTGTAATTGACTACCAAACGTAATATTCGGGGCAGAGGTGTTTACTGTTTTACTACATGTGGTGTGTGAACTACGCACCGACTGACGAAATTATTCTACCTGCTTGCCTATTCAAAGTTTAATTTTTGGTAGTCGACTACTAAGCTGGCAGTTAAGTACCAAACTCGTAGTTGACTGCTTGTCTTTTTAGAATTCGATAATTTGGTAGTTAACTACGAAACTGGTAGTTGACTACGAAACTTATAGAAAGTTGGTGGAGATGTTTACCGTTCAACAGCTCGATATCGGCTGATGAAACTCAGTGCCGGACTATGGGGGTTCGGGCGATTCCCGAAGAGCCCTTTGATTTTTGTATGTACGAAGGGCTTTTTGAAAAATTCTTCCATACAACGCCCGAAGGGCTTTTTTGAGCCAGTCCGGCAGTGATGAAACTATTCCTGCTTGCCTCCAGAAAAAAATTGAGAAAAAGAAAAAAGATCTCACCAGGCTTTAGCCGGTCTATTCTTGTTTTTCTTTCGCTAAAAATCAAAAATTGGTTATCTAGTCCTTCGTGTGTGGAAGGACATTCCGATAGGTGAAACAACGAGAATGTAGGGACTCCTCATAATAAAAAAAAGTGTTCGATGGTTGCACAATCGATATTGGCATAGTGGCTTCTAATCAACGCACTTTAAGCATTAATGGTACTTTAAATAGAGTACTGAAAAATGGCAGTGTGTGACAGTGTAAAAACAACAATTTCATACAAAATAGTACTCTATTTGGCAGCTGACGACTATGATCACTTTTGCTTGAAGTGCGTTGATTTAATGCAATAACACCCTTCACAGACTTTTAATAAAATGACAGTGGTAAATTATAGAAACTATGACTATTTTAGGATATGCGACCTATCTGCACGATTCGTGACGATATTGACTTTTTAAAAATGAACAGCCATCCCATTTTACAGGGCCTGTATTTGTGAATTTTTGTGAATCTTGAAAATCATATAAATCGAGAAGTTTTACGAAAACGCTTCAACGATTACAGGCATCTTATACTCGAAACGTACGCTTCTAATGAAGTGATAGATTTTCAAAATACCTGATTATACTGTTGATATCCTTGCCACCTATGAAGTATAACTGGAAAACGTGTTGTAAAGACCTTAAGTTAAAATTTTTATCTCTGAGGAAACCTTCAAATTTACCGATTTTTTTATTTTTATAGAAATGAGACGATAAATTTGACTTCCATTTTCATCTCCAATAAAATTCCATGAAATGAGGATAATAACCAAAAGAGGATTGCATAAATACGCGGACTACTTTATGAACGGTAATTGCGAAATGACAACCTCAACCGGTTATGTGTTCCCTAAATAATAATGATAAAAGCGGAAAAATAGTTCACTTCAGGTTGATTAACTCATCCCACTTCCTGCAGTCAAAGTTGTAGTTGTACAGTGTTTGTACATGATGTACACCACATATATAGAACAAATATTGAGTGTATGATATTTCTGTCGAGATGTTGTTAGATAATAAATTAATTTTCAAACCGAATCAAAGTTTAGGTACCGAGTCTAATCCGAGAACAATTTGACTCGCAATTTAAATTAGTTTTCAAGCGCAGGACGTGACAAAATTTATGTATACAAATCAATGGCAAATCCGTATACAATGAACTGTGTGTGCAGTGCAGCTTTAACGTCGTGATGCTGACACTCAATGTAGAGAGTTAAATTTACAAGCAGGTACTTAATGAACTGACGACGACGCTTTGTTTTTTATGAGAACATTGTTTTAATAGAGTTTTGATGTGTTGATTGTAAATTCTTCAATGTTATGTAAATTCATCTTTTTATACAGATATACGTTTCCGATAGCAGAATTCCATTAAAGCTTTACTTTAATGTAGTCACAATATGCAAATTTAACCTTTTGTTTTATACGAACAGGAAAAAAGGCGATACTAATAAAATATGGAAAAACTTTGTCGTTTCATTCCAGTTCTTTCCAGTGTATACACGCACCGGTGATACTCTATAGATTATCGTTTTCCATTCAGTGTATACAAAGTACGACAAAGTATAAACCGTACCGAAGGCAACATGGACTTAGCTTATAAACACCTTTAGCAAAATAGATTTTATTATTCAAAGCAGAACTTTGACTTTTTCGGTCTGTTGATAAATATATTAAAATTTTGAGATTGAGACAATTAATATTTTCATGGCTTTATGCAGCGAAGAAAAGGAGTTTACTAATATTTCAATCAACGTGACAAAAGTTGAGTCAATCGCAACCAAATTGCAAAATAAAGAGGGGAAATTTTTTTACGATCTGATTTATTACAATACGCCCAGTGGAAGTTGTAGTGGAGGCATCGTTATTTTATGAACTGTATAACACTCCATTCCATTTTTTATTTGTTATATTTTTACTACCTTGACTAGACCTTGGATCAGGGATTTTTATTATTTATTAGCAATTTATTCAAGCTTTCTTTAAGCAATAATTCCCTTGCTTTCATGAATGTTTATTGGTAGTAAAGTTACCTCAAACTGATGCCATTGTAAATAACTTCACGACTGCTACCCTACTTTCTTGCGTATTTCCGTTATTGGCTTTAAAAATATTCCGTGAGGTACACACGACCACTTGAATTAAATCACATTGCCATAAACGAGAAAGCGAAATTCGACCAAGAAAATGTAAAAGTTATTTAAACATTAGCGGAATGTGCTGTATTAGTAATAGCGGTACATTACATCCGTGTTTACTCTTTATTTCGACGAAAATGGGTATGAGGGATTATTTTGAAAAACAGCCTACCGAAATCGGGCGTGTTTTCTAGTGGAACTTTTTATAGGTACCTAGAAAGGACTTCGACCCTAGAAGCCAAAACCACTCTCAAAAAAATTCTTCGAAGCTTTTATGGCTGGTGAAAGGTGATCGAAAGCCGAAAATTTGCACTTTTCTTACCAAAATTTCTCCAGGTACACGAGCCGTACAGGGTCGTGTGGGGTGTCATTAGAAAGGTAATCACATGTACTATTGAGCCGAATAGAGACTCATTGGTCTTAAAACTCATCCACACTGAAATATGTGCAGTTGAAGTTTTCAACAGAAAACTTGCACTTTTCTTACCCATATTTCTCTAGTTACACGAGCCGTACATGGTGATGTGGGGTATCATTTGAAAGGTAATTTTATGTGCTTTTGGGCCAAATAGGGTCTTATGGGGTTTGGATGCATATGCGATGAAATATGAGAAGTTGAAATGTTTTAGTGCCCATATTTCATCGCATATGCATCCAAACCCCATATTTGGCCCAAAAGCACATAAAATTACCTTTCAAATGATACCCCACACCACCATGTACGGCTCGTGTAACTGGAGAAATATTGGTAAGAAAAGTGCAAGTTTTCGGTTTTTGATCACCTTTCACCAGTCACAAAAGCTTCGAAGAATTTTTTTGAAAGTGGTTTTGGGTTCTAGGGTCGAAGTTCTTTCTAGGCACATATACAAAAGTCCACTGGAAAATGCGTCCGATTTCGGTAGGCTGTTTTTCAAAAGAATCCCTCTATAGGTTATGATTCGGCCAAAAAAGGAGCACTTTACAGGAGTAATCTCTCTCTCTCTCTCTATCTCTCGTCCTATCAGGGACTATTTTTAGGAAGTTAGTTTCGTTTTTATATATTTTCTTTAGTTTTCCTTAAGTCATATCGGCAAAACTTCAGGTGATTTTATTAACTTTAGTTTTTTATTAGGCCCAATATTTGCTACATGATAGGAGTTTTGAAAAACGATCAAGTGAAAGCAAACGGTTTCCAAGTTCCAACACCCCATACTCAGTTTCGCGGAAAATCAATGCTGCAGGGAAGGCGGCCTCTCCGAACGTCTACTACATTTTCATTCATAACTCTCGTGGATCAACTCGCACCAAGCAGTGCGTATACTCTAGCTGTAGATCTTTCTAAGGGCGACAATAGTACAACATTACAATAATTTAAAATAATTATTTCTTGAGTTATTGCCGAAAAACTGTTTTCTCAGTTTCCCCTCAGATGTTCTTAATTTTGAACGCTTTTCACAGAAAATAATTTTTTGTCAAAAAAGTGAACGGTATACGTGTTCGCTAGAATTGAAAGACGAATACAAGGAACTATCACTCATTAAAACCGGAAACCGCATGTTCCACGATCGCCTGAAGTTTTGGCGATATGACTTTTAATTGTCCCTACTGGTTTTTTCTTATGCTATTACCTTAATCATCGAGAGAATTCAAACAGGAACCAGAAAAATCGTGAGAAATCCCTGCAGTTCTATGGTTCTAGGAGAGGGAAGACAGTGGACCATGAAGACGTCACTTATTTTTAGGAACTGACCTCTGGTGACTTCAAACTTGTTAAAAGTCCAAATGTTAGCCGAAAAAAATGGCCAAAAACGTAAGAAATGTCTAGTGTCTAGAACAAAGAAGAGCTAGAAACATTGGGATTCGACTTTATTTTGGATGCGGTACTCCATAAACAGTCACAAAAACAATTTCATCCTGGAACGGGACAAATAAAATAGTTATATCACACGAAAAAGTTTTCGTAAATGCAAATTGAATTTTTTACAGCGAAAATCGTCAATAACATTCCAAATATGGAACTTCACTTAATCCTTGAACCGAAATCAAGGAGAGGAGAAGTAGTGACGAAATGTATGTGCAAGAAACACTTGAATTAGTATCCCAAAATATAGAAACGTATCTTTTATTGTAGCTTTAGAATGACACCACTTTTATGAAAAGTAGATTGGAAATGGCCAGCGAAAATGGCCTCAAAGTTGATGAATTTTCCGGTACACTTTTTGGGAGAACCCTTATACCAGCTTCATTCCGACTCCTCAAAAAAAAAAAGTTCTTCCACGAAATATCGGGAATGATGCATACTTACCAAAACAGGAGAAATTTTTCAAAAAAATATTGTATTTTCGGAGATATTCGACTTTAAAGGTTTTCATATGAATGGCTTTTCCGGCCGGAAAAACGATTTTCCATTTTCCGGAAAAAAAATTGTTCCACAACTTTTTATTGCAGACAAGATGAGACAAAGAAAATTTCTTGATAACGTTAATCGCACGGAATTACATATCGACCTGCACTATTAAGGAACATTTAATTTTCCAATCTGTTTCCTAACTTCTCACATTTCAATGATTTCTCTGTTCTTAAATTTCTAAGATTTATTCGTTAAAGGCAACGAAGGCCTTTAAAAGGTTAAAGGCAGCACATAATTGCATTGTTATAATCCTATCCTTTGAATATTTACTTATTAAATTGCAAATTTCTGCTTTACCATCAGTAAACGTCTCTATACACTTTTATAGCCATTTAATGGAATCCACACGAAACATCGAATTCATTTTCATCAAAAGCACGGTATGCATTGGTACGCATTGGGTTCATAAAATATGAAATTTCAAAATTTCAAAATTTTATCTCATTCCTGTTTCTGATAATCGTTTTCCTGTTAACGCAATTAGTGTGCAGTAAACGGGACCTTAATATTAAATTGTGCAACTCATATTTCGCTTTGTGCTCATATTTCAGGCTCGAAAGATTGAATTATGAAACAATATTTCTTATCTGTGCAAAAAATGATATTCGTTTATGTTATGTAAGAAGATAAGCGGGTTCAGAATAAATACAATTTCGTTGTAATCTGTTCTTTTTGTTTCATTAAACAAATCAAGTAGAAATTTATGTATATCACTGACAATATGTGACTTGTGCATACTACTTACTACACAGTCATCCCAACCATGCCAGAACTCCTTAAATTTACATAATGCGGAAATGTGCAGAAAATGCAAGCCTAACGATAATCAAAAGTCCAGTGTTCTCACACTTAGATTTAGAGTTTTCCTCCCGCCGGCTCAAATTTCAAATCTTTAATGACTCAGAAACAATTTTTTGTCAATTATGATGTTCTAGAGAATTGTTTAGTGTCCCATAAAGAAACGAAATCGACATTCCTCCGAGAGATCTGAACCAAATTTTTTTAACGTGAGTAGGGCTAATTAGCACCGGGTGCCAATAGTCTCTTTATTATTCTGTGGCTAATGGCACCGGATGCCAATAGTCTTTTTATTATACAACGGCTAATGGCACCAGGTGCCAATAGTCTCTTTATTATACTAATGCTAATCGCACCCGGTGCCATTAGCCACAGTATTATAAAGAGACTATTGGCATCCGGAAAAATAAAAATAAAAATAAAAAATATGGATGTTTTGAAAATTAGACTTGTTTTGTACACAATCCTAGGGAATCCATCTTTTTACGAAATATAACGTAAAGGTGTATTGTTCGATCTTGAGGAATTCATCCTTTTACGAAATGTAACGTAGTTCGTTCGATCATAGGGAATTAATCCTTTTACGAAATACACCGCAAATGCGTCTTGTAGAATACTAGAGAATTCATTCTTCTACGAAATGCAAGGTAAAGGCAGATTGTTCGATCCTTAAGATTTTATTTGAAAAGAAAGAAGTGAATAAAAAAAAACAGTTCATCCTTTTACGAAATATAACGTAAAGGGAGTTTGCTCGATCTTAGGGAATTCGTCCTTATACGAAATTTAACGTAAAGGCGGATTGCTCGATACTGAGGAATTCATCCATTTACGAAATATAACGTAAAAGGAGTTTGTTCGATCTTAGGGAATTCAACCTTCTGGAAAATTGGATTTTTTGATTCTAAGGAATTCATCCTTTTACGAAATGTAATGTAAGGGGAGTTTGTTCGATCTTAGGGAATTCATCCTTGCACGAAATATAACATAAAGGGAGTTTACTCGATCTTAGGGAATTCGTCCTTATACGAAATTTAATGTAAAGGCGGATTGCTCGATCCTGAGGAATTCATCCTTTTACGAAATGTAACGTAGTTCGTTCGATCATAGGGAATTCGTCCTTTTACGAAATATAACGTAAAGACGGATTGTTCGATACCTTTACGTTACATTTAGTAAAAAGATGAATTCTTTAGGATTGTGTGAATTTTCAAAATATCCGGATTTTTTATTCAAATTTTAATTTTTCCTGGTGCCAATAGTCTCTTTATAATACTGTGGCTAATGGCACCGGGTGCTATTAGCATTAGTATAATAAAGAGACTATTGGTACCCAGTGCCATTAGCCACAGTATTATAAAGAGACTATTGGCACCCGGTGCCATTAGCCACAGTAATATAATACCAATAGTCTCTTCCTAGAAATTTTCTACAATTATTAGACTTTTTTAGCTGCTGAAAATGTGTCCTATTTGCTCATGTATAAAGTATGCAACATAAATAAATTACGGCTCTTGCTTCGCTCTGAAACTTGATATTCGTCTATCACCAAACGATTTAATAACGGCTTTTGACATCTGTTATCCACATCAATGACAAAAAATAAACGTTAATCTCCAACAAGTGTTCTTCCTTGTCATTTCAGAATGTGGCGGGACATTTATACACGGTAAATATTACTGTGTACAATATTATCGTTCAACAAACTATAATATCATTCAACAAACGATAATATCGGTCAACAAACGATAATATCGTTCAACAAACGATAATATCGTTCAACAAACGGTAATATCGTTCAACAAACGGTAATATCGTTCAACAAACGGTAATATCGTTCAACAAATGATAATATCGTTCAACAAACGATAATATCGTTCAACAAACGATAATATCGTTCAACAAACGATAATATCGTTCAACAAACGATAATATCGTTCAACAAACGATAATATCGTTCAACAAACGATAATATCGTTCAACAAACGATAATATCGTTCAACAAACGATAATATCGTTAAACAAACGATAATATCGTTTAACAAACGATAATATCGTTCAATAAACGATAATATCGTTCAACAAACGATAATATTGTTCAACAAACGGTAATATCGTTCAACAAACGATAATATCGTTCAACAAACGATAATATCGTTCAACAAACGATAATATCGTTTAACAAACGATAATATCGTTCAACAAACGATAATATCGTTCAAAAAACGATATAATCGTTCAACAAACGATATAATCGTTCAAAAAACGATATAATCGTTCAACAAACGATATAATCGTTCAAAAAGTGATACAATCGGTCAAGAAGCGATAATATCATTCAAGAAACGATATTATCGTTCGAAAACTTTCCACCCAGGACGATAATATCGTCTTAAATGTAAACTTTATCCTGACGATATTGGCCGTGTAGAACCGTCGTCGCCTATCCTTTACAAATTAAATTGAATGGTTATCGAATGAAAAGCACAAAACCTCTTAATACTTCCACAATCGGAGAATTTTCAGATGTGGGAGCTCTGCGTACGTTTAATCTAAAGTAGATTCCTAATGTTTGCATACTTACACACTAATGAACATTGATTAAATCACGACCAATTTAATGTGATTTATATACCTGTTATAGCACGTTAATCATAATATTAATTGATTTTTCCCTATACGCATATTACACAAATGTTATGATATTTATATGCGTTAAACAAACCACCGACACCGTCAATTACGTCGACGATTTTTATACTAGCAAACGTATTTTTTGTTGTTGGTTAGAAACTGGGAAGCACACGAATATTTTTACACATTTTCTGTAAATCCATCATTTTCTTTCTGTATTTTATTTTTAGTCGCAAAATGTGTGTAACATGTCGCTGTTGATGTTTTCCAGAGAATGATGTGTGAGTTATTGATATTGATATGCAAGTTTTCCAATTTAATCGGTTTTACCATCTGTTCTTACACGGTACACGTTCTTTTTTTTCGTGAAAATTTATTAACGCGAAATTCATTTTAGCATAACATCGTTAATATTTGGGTATTGTACATCGTTCATGTGTAGATAGATGTGTGTGGTATGTAATGCGTTACAAGGAAGATTCGAATATTATCAGTCGGGTTACATAATGCCGTGTTGAGACATTTATCATTGTTAAGAGATTCACTTTTTTATTGAAAACGAATTACTGATGATAAAATTTGTTGATGAATAATTGATGGGAAGCGGTTAGATGCGAAATTTCCTATGATATCTCCTGTGTAGTCGACAGTTGTCATTCATTTTAAAACATTTCTAAATTTTTACCGATTTTATCATGCGATAGATCGTTGGAAAGGTCTCGATAAGTTCTAGGATTGGATTGGATTAGATGGGAAGGGGGTTAGCCCAGCACCTAAGCCTCTAGTGGGCCTGTTGTGCTATTGCACAAGTCACTTGATCATATGAATTGTGATTTTTCATCATATCTCTTCGGACTCAGATAGCTCACAAATCGACCGTGTAAACGTCCCATACGTTGTGAATTCTCTGAGCCACGAGTAGTATGCGAAGACCACAACCATCACTAATGACTCATGCATTTTCCCAATGAGCGACTAGTCGATCATAGATGACGCTTATCCTACAGTCTGTTGTATATTGTGAATTGTGTCATTGACATTATGTCAATATGGATTGATTGTTGCGAAGAAATCGAATATTGGATTTCTTTGAAATTTGCGACTTTGTTACGGTCGTACAGCCATTAGATAACTAATAGCGAGTGCTTAATCACCAAGTGATTAGAATAAAACCAGGCAAGCATTTTTGCACCGGGAGTCGAACCCGGGACCTCTTGGGTATGAGTCCTATGCTCTACCGATTGAGCTACCTGGACATGGATAAGTTCTAAGAACTAGGAATAAATTTGACTGTGCACAGCAGCGCTGCATAAAGCTCTTCAAAAAATGAGAAATTTGAGCGAAAATTTTCCTTGGCAGCAGCGATGCACAAAGCCATTCAAGAAATGATATCTGAGAGCGAAAATTTCCTCAAATTTCATCTAACAGTGGTCCAATTTCAACAAATGATGGACGAGCTCTGGGAGGTAGGGTAAAGCGCTTAAAATGGCAAATATGTCGAAAATATCATAAATTTCATCATAAATTTTCACGACAAAAATAATGACAAGCTCTAGCTAATATGGTCCTTTATGTAGTAAAATACATGTTAAAAACATTGAAGTACAAGATTTGAAATCAACAGATCGATGGAAGTAATAGACCCGATAATAGTACTGGTCTGTTCATATGCTTGCCGTATGTAACAGGTTAAGGCCGAAACCAAACGAGCAATTTTGTGTCTAGAAAATTTGAGGAAAATATTTGTAAAAAAGAGCAAAAAATGACAAATATGACGAAAATATCCTAAAATTTCGTCTAAAAGTGTTCAGTTTTTTGTGAATGCGGGCTCGTCACATCCTGGACACTTTGACAAAAAATATATGTGAATAGCATGAGTAGTGTCCCTCCCTTGGCTCGTCAGAACTACTTCCTCAGAAAATATGGTAAAGAATTAAAGGATTAAATCGAAAATACTATCAAGTCACGAAAATATTAAAATAATCCGAATAATCCTCGACAAGGTGGTTTTCTTGGTCCATACCCGCAGCTCCCGAAAAATAAAAGGAGAAAAAGTGCCATCCTCGCACGATGTTGTTTGTTTGTTGTGTAAATGATAGTGAGAATTATAAATGCAGAGCCGAAGGATGATTCATATTGGAAACTATTTAAATCGATTACGTTGATATGTAACATGGACGTTAAACGCCTGAATAGAATAAAATCTAGGAAACGTATAGCAAGAAAAAATCATCTGACTGAAACGTTGATGTACGACAATTTTTACTGTCATCAATAACACTGTTCCTGGAAACATTTTAATGCAGCAAACGATTTCCGTTGCTAAGTGACTGAATTTAAAAATTGTCTCGTACTTCCAGTCTTCGAGAACGATGAAAATAGTTTTTGTGAAAAAATAATTTCCGCTTATCAAAAGTTGTCCTCGCTTTTCATAATATTCAAACACAAAGTTGATCTGGTTGAATTTTTAACATGTTTTCTTAATGGCTTTAAAATAATATCCGGTAAATGCTTTTAAAAATGAATTATTAACTTGAGGAGATGAATGTGTGTTGGGTAAGTGTCATTGGGTTTTTTTCCGTTAAGGGTTAGCTATTGGCTAAAACCATTACGTGTCAAATTTCACCAATCGAAAATGGAAGAGAAACCGGAGAGAACAATTCAATTACCAATCTAATCTAACTTAGATCAAAGCGTTGGTTGAGTTAGTTTGTCTCTGAGAAATCTGAGCAGTTTATGAAAATTCTGGTAAACTGGTTCCTTTTCTCTGAGCTGCATAGACTGACATAACACAACGAATCTACTTTTATTGAGGGAAGGGAAGATCGAAGATTTTTGAAAAAAGGTTTTTGTGTTATGTCTCTTTACAAGGATATACGAAACGTACAATGCAGACCATCCTTCTTCAATGGATTTTTGCAGACTCTTTTACGGTCTTTTATGGCAAAAAGCCTGTTCAAAAAATGAAGTAAAAGATTCGAAATCAACCGATAGGAAATAGTTCAAACCAAATAAAGAGACAGATCCGATAGTAAAACAGAAATATGCCTTCTGTGAAAGGTTAATGTAACATCCACCCACGATAGCCGGAGAATTATTGTGGATATTAAATATTCTCCCCACGTATACATCGTCGGAGTATTATTCTATTCGTATCAGATTTGTCTAGGAAAAAACACAACCAGTTCCTTGTTCAAATGAAAACGATTACCATCACCATTCACTGAGTGGCATCGACTTCTGTAAATTCAATTCATATAACTTCTTTAATTCAAATTAAATAATTTACTTTGGAAATTTATTGCAGACTACGTTTTGTCTCGAAAACTAAAACTTTTAAATGGAAGAACGTCTGTGACTGCAAGAAAAATAAATTTAAATTTCGTTCAACATAAGAATAAAGTTAGACTGCCGCTCTTGATGTCCATTTAATCTTGTAGTTTATTTTCATCTATAGCATTAAACATTGAGGAATGCAGATGTTTGCAAGACTAATACTATACGTTCAAGTTCTCGACAAATCTTATTTTATTGACTCCCATTCTCGTTCAGTTTATATTTGCAGGAATTAATGCATTCACTCCGTAGTTGCGAAAGTTAAAGTATAAAAAATTAAATACATTGGATGAAGGGATCACAACTCTAAATCGACAACTCTACAGCTGCATTTGCTCTATTTAATTTTATTTTCTCGTCATTTCTTCTTTTTCCATTTCCATGATTTACCCTCGTCTGAAATAGTGTATCGATTCCATTGACATTTTATAATTAGTGGCTGAGTTAATCGCGAATAGAGGTGTGCGCCGCCGATTTTCAGCCGGCCCGGCGCCAAATGAAATTGTCCTCAGCCGAAAAATGTGTGATTTTACTCAAATATATTTGCAACTTTCTAACTTTAGACTTATTAAATACTGCCACGAGTTGCCTTTTAATCCTGATAATGTAAAAAATTTAAATTGTGCATGGCACACGAAAAAAAAGTCGTACGGATGAAACGTACATAACAACGAGACCAATGGTTGAGTTATCCGTACATACAACGTCTTATCCGTAAATTTTTCATACATCATTTCATTTTTCCGTACATCACTACATCTAGTACGTTAGAAAGTACGTCTAAAATGTAGATTTTGTACGGCTTGAACCTACATCGGAGATTTCATATTTTTGGGTGCAAATGACACCTCCAGTACTAATATTGGAAGTTGAGTTCAGTGTAACTGCATTTTTTTTTAAAGTAAAATTTATGAATTAATTCATTTTAATTTAGAATTTTTTTAAGGTGAAATTGAATTGAATTGTCAAAAAACAGACTCGATCATTTTATTTTGATTTCATTAGAGTCTAATTTTCAAAAAAAGTCACTTTAAAATAAGCTATACGATTTGTAAGGTGATCATGACAATGTTGAAGAATTATTTTTATTTATTTTTTACTTCAGTCCTTTCAGTTATTTTCAATTACAAAAATTTTCTGGTTATACTAAGTAACAACCTTTTACTTTTCAAATTTTTCATTATTTTTCACTTAAAATTTCTTTTTAATTTTTTTTCGGCTAGCCGACTTACTCTTAATCGCGAAGACGATGGCAGCAAAAATGTTCATGTTATGGCTCATTACATCGACTTAGAGATAGAACGTTTTTAGCCCCCTACGAAGTACTGTCTGTCTGTCTGTCTGTGTACACAATAACTTAAGTAACACTCAACCGATATCAAAAATTATTTTTTTCCCTGATAGGTAATGACAATGGCAAGACCCCATATGAAAATGGGCATATTTGGGTCGACCCATCCTGAGCTGGGGCCCAATAAGTGTTTTAGGGTTTTTCGAAGATATTTACGGAAATTCAAGCGTTACACTTGTAAGTGGTACGTCAAATGAAAGGTATTTACAATACCAATCCACAAAAAAGTTTATGGAAATTGGATGACCGACTCGTGAGTTAGAGCCCTTGATGTGAACCAGGGGTACAGGGCGCGAAGAAGTTTTTGCTTGTAGGTCGGCCAAATTTGAACGGATCTCACCTGTTTTTGCTTTATTGGATAGGTATTGACCGTACTAATCACATACCACGCATATGGTGATAGAAAAAGATTCAAATTTGGGTTCCTAAAATTATTTCGTTTTTTTTTTAATTTGAGGTAAGGTAAAGTCGGGGTTCAACATGTCAAAAAAGGTTCGTTTTCCGACACTTCGTGTTGAGCATCTTTAGTACGAGGGGCACCCTGAAAGTTTCGGGAATCGGGTGTTTGCGGCGCGTAAAAGTATTTGACATGAACATATTCGTAAATTTAAATATTTTTTTGGGTAAATAGAAGACTCAGATAGAAAAAAATTATACACCTATAAAAATTTTGTCCCGCTCAGCTGTAGTCGTTTTACGAATGTACTGTACAAATTCGGGACAAGTACATTATGTTAACGTAGTAGTAATATTTACAGTACAGCTGCATCAATGTACAGTTTGGCGAACATTGGTTGTCTAATCGAAAAATAAAAGTTGTACAGAAAATATTATTAAAAATTCAAACATTTTCATGGTTATTCTATTTAGTACGTTTATTTACGTTAACTAAAATAAAAAAAATAAAAAAATGGGCTGACCGCGATTTGAACTCACGACCTCCGACGTTCCAATCCACCAACTTACCTATGTGCTAACTCAGTACTTGCGTTTTAGAAGATATTATGTGAAGGAGATCTGCAGTATTGTAATTTCCAAATGTTATTGGAGGATCAAGAAAGAAGTTTTTCAAGAAAAAATAATCAATAAATGAAACGTTACAAATACTTTATTCAATTCCATGTTACTAATTGTAAATTTTTAACACCTTCAAATATGTATGAAAATTTTCGATTAAAGTTTGCAGGCTCAATAAAAAATACATAGTCAAGAACAACTTTATAGGCATTATAGTGCTTGAGAAAGCCAATTGTATTAAGTTGTTGATATCCAAAATAGAATTTATATTCATTTACAATTATTTTATTAATCAACCCGAAAACTGGACTTTCGTCAGCTTCATTCTCGATACGGCAAACGTAACCAACTTTTACTTTAATAAAACTTGTTTCAACGTAATTGGTGGTGAATACAAATTCGTTCGGTGGAAAGTCGCACTCAAATGTTTTAAGCAATTCTGCAGAAGCTACCTTTATTTTTTTACCAGTCACCGTGAAGAAACATGACTGTAACAGGTTTTTTCGACAATTGATGTTTTTAATTATGTTTTTGAAGATTGGATGAAACGACTCAAATCTCATTGAAGATATGCCACTTATGGGTCCGATCTGCCTCATTATATTCGAATAGTGAACCATAAAGTGAAGTTTTGGGGTCAACTCCTTGTTGAAAACTTTTTGGAACAATGTATGGTGTTCAGCAACAAGGTCTCTCAACAAGTAATGAGTGTTTTTGTGAATTTTTTTTTGCAACACAATGCTTATGATTTCTCGCATTATTAAGTAAACACTCCATTCTGAAGCATCTGAATAATCTGAACCATCCGGAACTAAATCTCCGACCATGAAACTGAAACTTGTAAAAAGCACCAACATTTCAGAAGCGGAAGTATTCAACTTCCGTTGTGCAATTCTTTCCTCGGTAACCAGTGCAATGTTTGTATTTTTTTGATTGGTCCGAATTTGTGCTGTTTTAACCGTCTATTGAATTGGGCCAATGTGAAGTATTTGTGTCGATAAATGAAGGCATGTAAGAGTTCGCACAAAACGACGTGGCACGCACCTTCAAATAAGTCGTGCATTATGTCGACGCAAAGATTATTGGTAACATGAAAATGATCCATATTATTCCAGACGGATTCCTCATGGATACCAGTCAGTGAATAATTGTTTGTCTTCAGGTCTTCTTCATAATTGTATCTTGTCCTCAACTTGGTTGCATCTTCCAAAACAGCTTTTCCCATTTCACACTTGTTCATTCTGCATATTCGGCAATAGAAATTGGCTACAAAACATTGCACGAAGCCCATCATCGTGTTCAATCCTAAGTTGTCACCAAGCAGTAGAATTGGAATGAGCTTCACAACTGAATATTTTTCATGATTCACTTTTATCCCAAGTTGCAATCAATTAAGGGGGTAAAAACTCGACCATTTCCATACGAGCTGCGGTCTGTAGCAAAGAACAACATAGCGAGAAATATGTATTCTAGCTTCGATTGCACTTGCGGTGGTAAGCACGGCATGTAAATGTAGACTCCTGATAATTTGTATGCTCCACGGTGCGATCCTAGTGCATTGAGTGGTTCGAAATCATCGTTGTAGATGTACACTGGTAGAGCCTTCTTGTGATTCCAGTCCAAAATTTCATAGTGTCACAGTGTTACCGACATTATAAAAATACATTCTACATAGATTTTGAATTATAAATTGCTTGGAGAAGCAGTGAAGTATCAAGCGGTATAAGATTTTACTTACAAAATTCTTGAGCTTTCGTTATTTAAATTATGAATTACGTATAGTTCTTGAATTGTCTCAAAATTGCATATTGTGTTTAGTCTCTCAGTATATCTTAATATTATGGTTCACGACTTCTACATTCAAGCTGGCATTCATTCAGCTATATTGTACGTTGTACATCTGCATGGTATTTTGAATCTGTCACAAATCATGTACTGCTCTGCTGTACAAATTCGGGACAAGTACATTTGTTAACGTAGTAGTACTGTCATTACGTTCAACATTCAGCAATTACGTACAATATACAGATATGCTGAAAACTAATGTTCAGCTGTGTTGTAAAAAGAACTGCACAGTTATCATACCGAAATATTTTTTTTATAGGTGAACTAGGGCATTAGGGCGTACCATCTAAAAGTTACACTACAATTTCACGATTTTAGCAAGTTTAGACCAATTTCACTATTGTTTGGATCGCAGTATTGATGTGATACTAGCAATATTCGATGAAATAGCCCTAGAAATAATTCCCTAAGGAATTTTAATACATTTCGTTACCAATTTCTGTAATAGTATATTACTTCCGAGGTTCCAAGTTGTGTATTTGATAAGTGGGGTGTTACAGCCCGACCCGAAGGGGAGGGCTGTATTCCCCACTTGTCAAATAACAACTTGGAACCTCGGAAGTACAATGCTTTACGTGATTAGGGAATGTAAATGAAAATGAAACATGCCGTAACACGTAAAAATCTATAGAATTAGATTCACATGACATTTCACTACGAGAGCGGCCCCACCAGATGGATCAGGTTTCTGCGAAATCAAAATTATTTTACATAAATTATGACTTTTCTGATGATAGCTGAGAGTCCAATGAACTAGAAAAATACATCAAGTCATGAAAATCGGTTTTTCAGGCAGACTTGGTGGCATTTAATGGGTCAGAAGTCGATGCTTCCACTTTTCGCCATTACTAAGAAGTGTCACAATTTGAAGGCCGCGTATATCATTCATTATTATCTTGATAGACCATACTTTACACACAACCATACAAATTAGTAAAAAAATTAATTTATAAATGAAAAAAACCCTAAATCAAACATTACTACCAAAAATAAATTTCTCTATTTTCCAAAATGGCCGACAAGCCTTTTTATAAATGTTCCTCAATTCTCACTGAAATCTTTTTTTTGTGATATTGAGTCGTCATTAAAATTAAAAAATGTTGAAATTTCCGAATATGTTCATGTCAAATACTTTTACGCGTTCGCAAATACCCGATTCCCGAAACTTTCAGGGTGCCTCTCGTATGTGAAAAAGTAAATCAAAACCAAAAAGGTTAGCGGAAAATCTAATTTTTCTAATTAATTTAAATGTTTTTCGAAGTGAATCAGTAAAATCTAATCAAAATTAAATGTGTTTTCATATTTTAAATAGCCCGAAATGTTGACACAGGAAACAGTGACTTTTTCGCATGAATTGTCGTGATTTTTGGCTGAAGATTGTTCAACAACTAATTAACATAAGAACTTGGGAATCGCACTACTAGCATTATAAATGTTTACTTTAATGAATTTAATCTAAAACAAGTGTAGAAAGTGATTATTTATGTGAAATTATGTGTAGTAAATATGGTTCGCGGTTCGACACGGAAAAATTCGCGGTTCGACAGTGATTGTTGTGACTCAACTTCCACGATTTTATCGGAAAATTTTAGTTTCTTTGCATTATAAGAGTCGATATTAGTGAAATTATTGGTACTGAACAGTTTAATCAAGGAATATTTGGTTAGTGCATACAAAATTCATTGAAATTTGATATTCTTTGAATTTTGCATGGAAAGCTGATTTTTGATGAAAATAAGCGATTTATGAATTTTCAGCCTATAAAACGCAATAGTAAATGTTTTTGAGCCCAAACTAAGTGATAACAAGCATTTTCCGTACCAATTTGTGAATTTCATATTTTGTTTTGAAACCTCTAACAACTTGACTTGTCGAACCGCGATTTTTGCCATACTGTCGAACCGCGATCCAAAATGTCGAAGCCGGAATTCGATTAAAACCTTTATAATTAACTGAAACTAACATTAAAATTAACATAATTAGGTTAGTTTCGTAGAAAATTAATTGTTCCCACAGTCTAAAACAATTTGCGCATACATATCTTCCAAGAAACGGAAACAATCGAGTTGAAACTCAGATTTTCAAAATTCTTGTCGAACCGCGATACTTTACCTTACAGAGCGGCATGTGATTTTTCTTGCGAAAAGAGTGAATAAGTGAGCGATTTTTTCGAAAATAGTTGGTAAATTCACTATTATTTTGAATTAAAAAAGTGACTGAAAAGTGACTAAAAACGAGTGACTGTAGTGTAAAAACAGTAATATCACTCACACCTATCAGTCACCCTACGGTCTCGAGTCAAAATCTACACATTTAGTGCATAAAAAACCGTTTACCACTCGGTTTCATTTATTATTGGTCACTGGCTTCAAACCTCTAAAGAAACTGTCTGATTTCAATCTTTTTCATTTTTATATCATACAATGAATTAGTAGATTACTGTACCAGGGATTACTGTATTCGAGAGCTTCAGCCTGAGGGGAAGGCCACATTACCTCCCTAGTAAAGTAAATGTTATTTTTATTTTTTTAAGGAATGAATTAAAATTTGTATATCAGGTTGAAGTTAGGTCAGTGGTTCAGGTCAACTTTAAAAATTAGGACTAACATAAGTCTATAGAGTGAGATTGGCTCGACAAGTTTGTGTTTACTACGTAGGTGAAAACACGGTGTTTCAGTGGGTTTTGATTTTTTTGTATGTTGCAGAAAGTATAGTGCCAATAAATTGAATTTGTGCGAGGTAGAGTCCTTTTTCACCATACAATCTGAGTGACCTTCGAATGAAAATCTTGAATTTGACAACTGTAAGTGTGAAACGTGTAAAAAAAACAATAGTCATTTGTGTACCTGTTTTGGACGATTGATTTTAGGCAATTTCGTGGATTGTAGGCCGAACGAAGTGAGGCTTACAAGCGAAAGTGCCTTAAATCAACCGTCCCAAACAGGTGCACATGTGAGTTTTCATGTAGAGGGCCGGAAACCCGAGAAAATTCGAAAAATTGCCCTCATTTTCGGCCCCGAAGCATGAAAAAGTTCAAAACCCACTGAAAGCTGCTGGCGGTCCACTTGTCATGATCCAACTTTTTCCAAATATGAGCAAGTGTGACCAACCTTCACATGTCGAAATGTAAACAAAAAAAAATATTGCGAAATAAATAAATTGGATATTGTTGTTTGAGACGGACGACAGACCTCAGTAATTACAGATGAACCAAAACAAAGGAATATTGCGATCGGAAGCGCTTCTGGTAAGAATTACCAAAGATATTCGAAAAAATATTTTGGCTCGTGAATGAATAATTTTGTATCGCTGATTCAACAAACTACAAATTTTGTGTAAAGTAACTGTCAACAATTGAGAAATATTGAAAATATAATGTGTACGATTGTGTATCATTGTGGCAGGGCCATCAAACGAACACTACACGAACAAATTCCTTCCTCTAATCTTATGTATTTCAAAAATAAACTGGTACCCTATATTCAACCACCAGCGACACCTCACTAACGATCAATGACTTATTACATTTGGCTTTATGAAACCAGGCAGGAACAGCTCATTTTGGTGATGTCAGCTGGACCTATCCATACATTATGAAAATGAATTCGAATGAACACTGACGTCAGTTCTAAATTTTATTCTATTTTACTAGAAAATGTTTTACCTGCGATCTGCGATCTAAATTTAAACTAAATTTAACTGTATTCGCGTTCAAATGCTGATTAAGAAAAATTATTTTACTAAATCAAGCGCTCCTGCCTGGTTTTACTATGCCGTGCATATAAAGTTAGCATTTTGATAAAAGCCAATAAAGTCTAAGGATAAGGATACGCTTAGTAAAAATCGAAATAACGAAAACCTGTTCATCCGAAAAAATCCAGTCTTTTTGTGTATATCGCTGCTAAAACTGCACTAGTGTATGAACCAATGTTTTTAACTTTGAGTAGATTTTGCGCCGCAGGCGAAATTTTTGATCCTAAAGTTACTGATTGATACTGATTTTGTAACTTCAGTATTAAATGTAATGAAAATTTTCCTTAAGTTATCCGCTTTCGTCTGAAATAGTTAGAAATAGTGAGAAAAGTGAGGAAATGCGAAAAAAAGTAACTCACTATCACTCCTCTCAAAAATAGTCTGAAAAGTGAGAATAGTGAGGAGACATGCCGCCCTGTACCTTACTTCGTACGGGCTTTCGTAATTGCGCTATGTGCAACTTTTAATTAGTTGTGGTTTGATTTTGGGGTTTTTTTAGCATTAAAACACCACGCTTGCTATTGCGGGTTGGTGAGTGTAAAAGCTTTATTTTGTTCGCCACCGAAATTCCTCGAACGCTTTCTTCGGCCTAGTTTTCTGTTTTCAGATCTATCGCTATCGACATTGTGTCATTTTGTAAACAAATAAATTGATAATATTTAAAAGTTTGAAAAGCTAAAAGGTAGCTGCCCACCTACATTAAATTTAAAGTTGCAAAAATAAAACCGATCAATCATCACCCAATCATCAATCATTAAGCAATCATCAATCATCAATTAAGCATCAATTAGGGACCTAGGTAGCTAAGGTTATAGAACGAACCCAATAAATTTCAGATGCCAATCTTTTTAAATTAAAATAAGCCTGCACTTATGAATTAGAAGTCTTCAAATTCACGCATAGTACGTGGTTCGCGTTAAACCGTGCAATTTTATCAATCTTAAAGAAGTTGATTCCTGCTAGGAATATTAAATGATAAATGATAAATTTATTCAACCCCTTTCAGAGAAATTGAGAGTCCCTCTTCAAATCAGCCGCACTTCTGCCTGTGTTTTTACTATGTCGCGAACTGAATTGTGTGCTTGAGCTTCTCTTTCTCCAAGCTTCTCGAAAATAGTTTACATTTTATGTTATAAAGAAATTCTAATGGTACTTGTACCCCAACATATTTGCTGTTGTTGACATCATTTGTAATTGATGTCGTAGTCTCGTTTACAACAATAAATAAACGTAATAAAAACAAACAAAAACAATCCATTCAGTAAAAAATCAAAATGTATTCCGAAAAGAAAAACGAAACCATTTCGAATGATATCATTATACTGTATAATTCAACACGAAATCCGTTTTTCCTTATTTTACAGCAACAAACCCATTGCACCTCATCGCACCGTATCAAGCAAGATGCGAAGGAGAACATTGTCAATAAATCTGCTACCCATGAATATGAACCGAAAGTCGTTGATGTTCCATAAAGAAGTGCATCAATTGGAAATAGCATCAATTACCGCAAGTGGAATGTTTTCACATCGCATTACGCTCAACGAATGAAGTGAAAGCAATAAACTAGAAGTGGATAGAGGCCCTAGTAGCTAGAGTGTTAAATAAGGAATAAATATAAAAACGTGTGTGTGTGTGATGTGGTGATAATTTATTCGATCATTGAATTAAATTTATGTCCTTACAGCCGCATATTGACGTTAACGAGAAAATACGCCGAGAGTTATGATTACAAATCTGATATATTTTTAAGAAAAATCAATCATGATTACGTAAAATGTCACGTACAGATGCTCTGCTGTAGTATATAGATATTCCGTTTGAAAATACAACCAGTACGATTATATATCGGAATTATATACAGAATGACGTCACCTAGAAAATGTGGCCGTGATGCTTTTCCCATTACATTTATTTTGTTTTGCACATTTGTGGCAAACGGTTATTGTGATAATAATAATTTCAATAAAAATTACAAAGAAACATTCAAGCCAAGACGTTTCAATCCCAGATTGATTGAAAATAATAATCAAATTTTTCGCGAAAATCAAATCGATTTCGGTTATTTAACTTCGGTCGACCATCAATCTACAGTTAAGAATTCTACACCAAATCCAACCGATGAATGGAATAACAACAACATTCAATGTAGGTGTAACGCAACGAAATTACCGTCTGAATCTACGTCGATTGTTGACTGTCACAATTGTGTTAATCGTGAACGAGAAAATGGTGAACGAGTTGTTGGTAACAACAAACTTGCCCAGTACGATGCTAACGAAACAATTTATTTAAACGTTAATTTCGAAAATTTAACTGATAGACAGCGACGGGATGTGATTGATGAAAGTAGTACTTCAGCCAATGGTTTACATGGTAAGTGATATTAAAGTAATTTGTTATCATTTACATTTTAACGACTTGCGGACTCTGAATTTGTCATTGTTATACAATTGCCAGTTGGAGCATTGAGAATATGTTTTTTTTTAATCCGTGGACATTTTATTAAATAATTATTTCTTGAAGACATTATGACAACAGCTAGTTTGTTGATCGTCGCCACACGAAATGAGGAAAATAAATTTTATTTGAGCTTGATTCACTTGTACTCATGTTTGTACTCACAATTTCTGTATACGTGAATGTACTCAGGCACACATTTTGATTAAATTCCAAATTTGCTTTTGACATAAAATCTTTTACTTCATTTGTTTTATTATACTCCGATATCTTATTGATCTGGTATTAAAGGGAACATCGGATAGAAGTCTTCGCACAACAAATGGGTCAATTAATCTGGTGGTGCTCTCACTTGTACGTCGTGCCCTATCAAATCAGGCCAGTCCTCGATTTTATTTACAGTTAAATTGCGAGGTTGTCGCGAGGGTTGTCGGTAGTCCTGTGAGTAAAAAAATTTGTTTATCGTTTATTGAGATAGAAGTGTCCGAGATACGCTGTACGATTTAGAGGTCGGCCACAAGGTTTCAGAAATCTGAAAAACGGCGTAAGTTAAATCTCAGGGCGAGTCTTTTTGTGTAAGGAATAGATGGATAAAATAGTATAAGATAAGAGTACAAAGAAGTCCGATACCCTTCACGCATCGGCCCCAGTTTTGGCCTAAAACGACGAAACATTTTGAAAAGACGAAAACCATTATCGTTTGTTGGACTGTCCACGAATTCTGACACTGACTTTGAACGGTCATAAAAGTCCAGAGCAGAGCAAGATGGGACTCGTTTGAAAGCCACTGAAATGGCCTTTCGATTAATACTAAACACGATAAAATTAATAAACGGCCTAACAAATGGATCCAGTTCCGGTGTCTTGACGTGAGGGGTATCGAACTTCTTTGTATTCTATCTTTCACATTCGGCTATTTCTTACACAACAATAAAAAAGAATCACGAAAATCGGTTGATTCTTCCCTGAGATTTCACTCACGCCGCTTTTTTGGATTTTTGAAAAACTGTGTCGAGCTCCATTCTACTGTAATATATCTCACACTCTGGCCAAACAATAGGAATAAACCATTATGGTTCGTAAAGTTCGTGATTCTGGCGATTTCGTACACTTTTGACATAAAATATATGAGAGAAATGTCAAAAGTTCATGAAATTGTCCATCTTACGAACTTTACATACCATAATGGTTTACCCCTAATAAATCTTTGTCGAACAAAACTTTCGACTAAAATCTACTAGACTCTGATAACTCGAGTCTAACTCGAGGCACCAAAAATATTCATCGAATCTGCTACTTCTTTTGGTGACCAAAATTTGGTCTAACTTTCTACATCAGACTTTCCCAAGTTTTAAGGTACGTTTCCCTATATAGGACCACCTAGGCATTTCTTTTTCAATGTGTGCATTTGGAGTACGTAGCCCGAAGAAGCTTGTGACTCGAATGTTAACACGGAAGACCGTAGAAGCAAATTTAATTTTCATTTCTG
Organism: Bradysia coprophila; assembly: GCF_014529535.1. NCBI lineage: Eukaryota > Metazoa > Arthropoda > Insecta > Diptera > Sciaridae > Bradysia > Bradysia coprophila. The sequence goes on along the minus strand of NW_023503927.1, from coordinate 94,330 downwards.
TAGCTGTTTAATCCTGCTCAGCGAGTGGAATTATAATTTTTCTGTATAAATGTCATTGTACTTCATCTGTGTAAGACGTGTTGAATTATCGCTTATAATAAAGCCGTGATTACCACTCCCAAAACAGCTTAATAACAACAGAATTCCACGTACTCAATTTGCTGACTTTGCTAAGAAATACTACGACTACACAATGTACATAACGTTACACAATTACATCGTACCCGTTGTACTCTCAAAGGTGAAATAAAGTAGATAGAAAACAACCGAGAAAGTATTCTGATAGCTGTTTGAGTGTAAATGCGAAATTTTGTTTGTTTTTGTTTTTCCATTTTTTTCTGAAAATTGGTAATGCGATTAACCCTCGAGCTTGTGGCGTCTTCAATTTTTTTTATAAAAACTTCTTCTTAGGACACTTACTTTCTATTACACCGAACATCGACAGTTTGAGTGTACATTATGAAAACCGTACGATTGTCATTGTGAAAATTATTTTTTACTTTCGACATTCTAACCAGATCCATCTACGACCCGACCAACCATTGTGGCTGCCGTTGAATCGAATGACAATGGAGAATATATGATAGACAATGGTTATCATCTGGATACATATGGCAATTCCAGCTGCATGGACGACGATTGCATCAATCATAATTTAACATGTGTTGGCGAAGAGCTTTATTGCAATTATACGTACGACGAATATGTGGAAATGTTATACGATTACATTTATCCGTCTGTGAGTGCAGAGAAAGAAGTGCTCTTCGAATAATGTTTAATTGTTTCGATAATTTATTATCATTTCTAGGTAACCGAATGGATTCTGATATTCTCTCATGCTGTGGTATTCTTTATGGGACTGGTAAGTAAATTGAAGATTTGGATTGAAAATTACAGTGAACGAAAGCTAGTGAAATGTGAAAATGAGCGAAAAGCCGAACATTTTTTGTCTCTGTTTTGTTTCAAAGGAAGCATATAATTACCACTGTAGTTATCAAGTCTATTTTGAAAGTTTCGATTGAATGAAGAGCCGTCTTAAAAACGGTACCTAACTAAAAAGATACAACAGCTGAAGAGTTGTAAGATTTGTACTTGTTTCTTCATTATTTATGTACCTATACGTACACAGAAAGATTTTAGGTCTTTCGTTTGCTGTATGACTAAACTATATTCTAGCGCCAGCCAAATAGTGTATTTACGGGCGAATATATAGTCGGTGGCGGAACATTTCTGCACGGTCAATATCGTCAGGAACGATATTTTGGTTTTTTATACGTCTAAAAAACGATATTATCGTTCGAAAATTTTTCATCCATGTCCATGACTATAATATCGTTTAAAATGAAAAATTGTCTTGAGGATATTATCGTTTTCTGGACGATATTATCGTCTTCTGGCGATATTGAACATGTAGAAAAGTCGCCTCACCATATAGTCTGCTCTCGACAACGGCGCCAAAAATGGACAATGAGCTCTATGTAAAGTTTTCTAATTCAGCAAAATACAAGTTAAAACAAATGAAATAAAAGATTTTACTTTAATCTATCAAAAGTACTTGCATCAAATGATTCGATAATGATATGCCTCACAAAAGTGGAAGTCCTTTTTTTATGAAATTTATGAAGTTACGATTTATCAAATTTCGTTAAATTTATCAAATTCCGTTAAATTTATCAAATTTCGTTAAATTTATCAAATTTCGTTAAATTTATCATTTTTCGTTAAATTTATCCTTTTTCGTTAAATTTCGCGAAATTTCGTTAAAATTTTTAAATTTCGATAAATTTATCAAATTTTGTTAAATTTATCAAATTTGTTGTTAAATTTCGCGAAATATCGTTAAATCTATCAAATTTCGTTTAATTTATCAAATTTCGTTAAATCTATCAAATTTCGTTAAAATTATTAAATTTCGTTAAATTTATCTTTCGTAAAATTTCACGTAATTTCGTTAAGTTTATCTTTTGTTAAATTTATCAAATTTCACTTGTATCAAATTTCGGTAAGTTTCGCAAAATTTCGTTAAAATTCTCATATTTCATTAAATTTGTGACGCATATCCTTATCAAATCTAATAGGCCCTTTGTGGAAGGCGCTCGACAACAATGTGAAAACAATATTTTTCCCGAATGAAAATGGAATCCTTGTTAAAATGAGCAATCCCACTCCACAAATTCTACTGTTTTTTGAGGTTGCTGATTTCAACACTGGTTGTCGTTTTAACTACGTTAGCGTTAAAACTGTTCCGAGGATCCGAGGAACAATCACACATTTTTAATTGCAACATTTTTGTTACCGAAACTTGACTTAAAAATCACCCACATTAGAAATTTAAAAAATTTATTCATTTTTGCAAAATTGTGTGTTCGTTTTTCACCGTTTCCTCACCCACTGAATAAGTAAATTTCTTTCCACCAGATTTAATCCACACATATCCTTACCGAAAAATTCTAAATTCGACTTTTTGTAACACAGTACAATAAATAGCTCTCACTCTCTGTAAATTTATTGTGATAGATATATATTGAATGAGTGAACTAATTATGTTCGAAATTTTCTGAAATGGCACATTGTGAAGTCATTCCATTCCATCATCGCATTTATTTTTAGCATTAGAAAGATGAATTTTCATCTAATTTATTTTCAATTTCCCCCCCCCCTAAATTAAGGGGTTTTCGTTTCTAGTATATCACATGATTCGATTTTCAATTTTAAATATTTTCGCAGGGAATTTCTATGGAAATTTCGATATATAATTACCATCCGAAGAAAATCTCGGTATACTCTGCACGTTTTTCCACTGGTGTGTATTATATTTAGACAACGCCAAGGAAATGTGTTTTAAGAGTAAATTTGGGATTTTTTACTGGAAGAATTTTAAAAAATATATTTATCCACACCATTACACAATTTTCCATGTTCTGTGTTCCCTCTTTTATTTTATCGAATAATTGATCAATTACCCAAGTACAGAATGATCTTTACTGCTTTCAGGAAGTCAACTCATGAATGCATGAAACATATAATGATTTCCTTGTTAACATTGTGTGTAACGTAACAATTCTGTTCGCTTTGTGTGGAAAGCAAGTGAATTTTACAAAATTGATTGGAAGCGTTTTCAAATATTTCTATAGTTAAATGTGGTACTGAGGTAATATTCATATACTGTTCCAATCAGGGACTAATTGCGCTAGTTTTTAAATGATTCAATGTCGAAATGTTCCGTTGGCTTAATATGAAAATGAAAGTAAGCAGTTTGTTTTGGTCTTATGTTATTAATGGATTGGTTGCGTTTGTTTTGAGACTCTTACATTACACTGGTTCAACGTTACACATAAATTTTAAAGTCTCCATATAAAGTCTACACAAAACTCTACTCAAACCTATACTGAGAGCTCTCCACAAAACTCTACTCAAAGCTCTCCAAAGAAACTCACAACAGAAACTCTAAAAAAACTCTCCACAAAAATTCTTCAAATAAACTCTGACCAGAAACTATCCAAAGAAACTCTCAACAGAATCTATCCACAGAAATTATCCAAATCAACTCTTCACAGAAACTCTCCACAGAATCTCTGCACCTACTATTAAAATATCGATCTGGACTGCCTGTTGTTAATGTGGCAACTGTATAAACACTTAGTATCTAATGTGTTGTATTTCTCTCACAAAATAAAATATGAAAAAGTAACGGATCACTCTCCACTTCAAATAACTAAAAATCGTTTATTCAGTACTGATCAAATGCCTATCACCAGCATCGAGTCTATAAGTCTATTACTACTTTTTCCCTCTAAGTCTAATTAATTTTCGATAGTTCCGAAATCTATTACTTCATTGGTTTAAACTTATGAATAGCATATAAAACACAAAAAACCAGAGCTTATGGACTTTGTTTTGTCTGTGCTGTTGGTAACAGATGATAGAAATGTGTTAACAGATAGGTGAATCCATTCAATATGCAAACTAGGAATGTTATTTACGAAAAAATCTGTGAGCTTCATTGCTGTCTTTCACACATGGTAAACGTTTTTCGGTGACAGATAAACCTGTGTGAGTGCCCACCTAAGGGTGTACAAACATTCTGGCCAAAATTTGACTACTTATGCTGCAAAACAGCGAGAGAAGTTTGGAAAATGTAATAACTGTTGTAAATAGTTATAAATGTAAAAGTTATTCTGGTCATCACTCTGGTGTTTCAACGTCTTTGAATTTTCCTATTTTCCCTCACCTCCCACTACGTTAGAAGAAGATTAGTTGAAAATTTTGAATGGAACGTTTTTTGTTAAAAATATTATACCAGATTCTCGTACACAATTTAGAGGGTGCAACGTTCGACCGACATCATAAAGTCTGGAACTTTACGACCCTTTATTATCAACAGTTTTCCTGTTCATAGCAAAAACTTTTTTTTATTGTTGGAACATTCCGCTTATTCATCTTGCTTTTAAAAACAATTGGCGTGTGAATGGGTGTACATATAAGAAAAGAAATGCAGACTCGAAATGCAGATAATTTTATTCAGTCATGCAGGAAATTTTCCATAATAAAGTTAATTCATTTTTGAAACTTTTTTGCGCGATGCGATTGGCTATGTTCGTTCCACTTCTATATTTATTTCCAAATGCTCTTTTTCGTGCATTATATTTTCGACATAAACGGGCCAAATGTACAACGTTCAATACAGTTCAGTGTGATTTCATTTCATATAGACTATACTCAAAGCACCGATAAACTACACTATGTCGGTGTGCTTATCGTAATAACATCGTGATTCGTGTAGAAGATTGGAAAAAGGAAAAGAATAATGGAGAAGTGTTGTCGGTATGTAAAGTATTCGAAACTTTTTTGTTGTATATGAGTAGGACTGTTCCTGAACACTTTACGTTCAAAGCACTTTAATGGAAGTGAGCGGAAGGATGGATCACTAATTAGGATTTTAATTGGCAAATTTGAATCTGGGTTCGATGAAAATAGTTGCACGTACTGCAGAGCTATTTCTTATCTTATAAATTAGTGTATGGCTCATGCAAACAGTTATTGTTTTCGTTTGGGAATATTAAACCAAGGAACTCGAAATTGAGTACTCGAAAGTAGATGTTTAGGATATTTATTAGTGAAACAGCTGTATAGTCCTAACCACTGAGTGTGAATACAGTTTCTAAAGGAAAAGTCTCCAAAACTCAATATTACCTCTACCTATCTTATTCTTAGAAGTTCAAAACTCATTTTTTTTGTATACTGTTTATCCTAAGAGGAGTGTAGAGAAGATCTTTCTGAGAGGAGTTTAGAGAAGAGATGGGCGATATTTTAAAATTAAACTTTTACCTGTTGAATGCGATACCATAGCCTATTCGCCATTTCTATTAAATTCCTTAATTGTTTAGTCATTTTTTGACTTACAGTTAGTCTTAACCTTTGTGACGCAAATACAGCTGATTTTAAACTGGTCCGCTCATACAACCTTTCTGCCTTGCCTTATACGTGTATATGTATATACGCGTTTAATGTTTGATGGTCATACGCTCGCGTGGTAGTTGTAAAACCGTATAACCACGAATAAAACAGTGAAGTTGTATGAGTGGACCAGCTAAGAAAATCAGGTGAAACAAATTTGATTGAGGTTATCGTCTAAAGCTGTGTATTGGAAAACCTGTAGATTTTTAGCTTTTTTGGATGTTCAGTAAGTCAGCCAGCCAATTGAAAGGAAATTTTTTAAGATTTACAAGCAAAGTGGAAATTGACAAATTTTTCTCAAAGGTTTGTTACGTTGATTAACTTGAACCGGAACGAGGAATTTAATTCGCATGAAATACACCCATCACCAGTATAATAATTGTCGAGTCTGCCCTTGTTTCGACCGAAATATTTTCAACAGATCTAAACAAAATCTTTTACTCCATTTGTTCAAATAGTATATAATGCCTCATTTGCTGGAGATGAACATTTATTTTGGAAGCCACTGTCGCGTCGATAACATCTGACTCTTCTGACACAACTTTGCTCACATCTTTTATTTGTCTCGTTTGCTTATGGTTTCATAGGCCTACAATACAAATGATAGAAAACAGATTGTTTCGTACATTAAATCAATCCTTTTGAAAAATTAATATTTTTAGCTCAATTAAAACAATTTCAAAGAAGTCACAACAGAACTAAATAAGAAGTAAATAAATTCGTCAACTCATTAACCCAGCAAAATATGAGCAACAGGAGTATGGAAACCGTTCTGAGAATACTGTAAATCTGCTTGTACCTAATGTAATATCTAAGTTTATCTAAGATTGACACTTTTCACAATCTCACCCCATTCGTCGAATGCGAACAACGAAATATACTTTGATCACCTTTCAAATTTTCGTTATCATTTCAAAAAGAAAAACAGAAATTTTCTTCCAAATTTGAAAAGCTTTTCTCAGTTCCAGATGGCTGAACTTAACAAGAATTAGACGAACCATATTTTTGATAAGCGATTATATTCCGGATTTGTTTTGCTTCATTTAACTAAATCTAACCTCCAGTCTAATCGCACAACGTTTATCCTTTTAACGTCAATTATATACAGCACGTTCGTTATTTCCCTTGACTGGAAGTCAGGGTCTTATGACGGAAAATACCCTATAATCTTTGTACCGAAAGGTTGTATGAAATGTTATGAAAAACGGAATTGTTTGTCCCAATATTTTGCTTGTAAACACGATAACTTGAGTAATTATCAACCAATTACTAATTTAATTTTTTTAATCGACGCAGAATTGAATTCCTGAGGTTAAGTTCGAATATGGGCTATGTGGGATTAAGGATCTGGAAGTTATTCAATCTATTTATGATTTATTGTTGATTAAAAATCTAACCGCTTTACAAGAAAATATAGAACAGAAAAAGTACTTTTCCAATAATAATTTATATCACTAAAATCTTTTGAGGGATTTTTTTGAAAGTGGACCAGGCTCCGTCGGAGCTATTTTTTCGCGGCGGTTTGTTCATATGCCCAGATAGCCCTTGGCCCTAATAGTCCAAAACCGCTGTCGTTTAATTTTCCTATTTGCGTCTTGGCTGGTGGTGAAGGTGCAAAATTCGAAAGAAGGGTGTTTTTATACGTGATTTACTGCCGCTACAGACAATGGACACACATGTGTGGCGGCTCGTTGGATAGGTACTGTCCAGGACAACCGGGGCAAGCATAGATATCTTACATGTTTTGTGCCATTGTTCGAAAATAACAAAAATATTGTGTCAGTCAAAGGCCGTAAATTTTGATGAACTTCAAAAGGTGATATCTCGCACCTGGAGAATGTTTATGGTTAGATCATTGGATGCAGACATCAAAAACAGCATAATTCGTGTATTTTTCTAAAATCAATATTTTGCTTTCGGTGAAGGAAGACATTTGCTTTATACCCAAAAAAGTATCCTGAAACCTTTCACTTCTATGGCAATTGAGGTATGATTGTAGAGCTGGGTTAAGCCTCTATCAGGGCAACCACTGATCTGTACAACAACAGTCACCAGGTACAAAATATCACCTAATAAAGCTCATCAAAATTTCCGGCCTTTGACTGATACATACTTTTTGTTATTTTTGAATAGTGCTTGAGTACACATTTGATATCTGTCTTTGCCCCGGGTCTCCTGGACAGTACCTATCCAACGAGCCGCCACACATGTGTGTCCATCGTCTGCAGCGGCAGTAAATCACGTATAAAAAACACCCTTTTTCGACTTTTGTACCTTCACCACCAGCCAAGACGCAAATATGAAAATTAAACGACTGCAGTTTTGGACTATTGGGACCAAGGGCTATCTGGGCATATGAACTAACCGTCGCAAAAAAACAGCTCCGACGGAGCCTGGTCCACTTTCAAAAAAATCCCTCTTTATTTTTAACGGCTTGTTTTGCGTACATACGGATTGGGCATAAACTTAAAATTAAAGATGAAAAATGTCCCGTGGAGGACGGTATCGTGCTCAAAATAGACGAAACATTCGCTCTTTGAATTGCCATGGCGATTCTCTGTCGCAAAAATTCTAGTGATCGAGATTCACCGCTCAATTCTATTAATTTATTTCCAATTTTATTGATCAAATTTTGCGCTTCCGTTGACCAAGGGCCAAGTGTTTCGACTGCCACGGCATTGAATATGTAATGGTTCGCTTTGAGCTCTTGGTATTTGTTGTGTTTCGTTCTTGAAGCTTATTCGGCAACGTTCCTTGCGCAGTTCGTTGATTTGTTGATATAGCTTGGTGCAAGGGTATCCCAACATGTGACGACCCAAACCAAATAACGACCGTTCGACCATGGCACCAGCGTCAATCCGTCTGGTCTTTTTCCGTCGTCGCGGAATGAGCCTGGAGGTTCAAGTGTAGCATTGAAATGGATTGATGAAATGCTTGAAGCAAAATGTTGTTAATCTCGATGTGTCGGGGAATCCTTCCAGCAACTCAGGCAACTCTGGCAACTCAGTCCGTGGATGCCACGCTTGGATACAAATGTCCCACAAGAGCATATGTGTACACGTATTTGTATGTCGTTGAGGTTAGTTCCGATGTGCTTCGATGGGATATCGTTCAACCGTGCATTTGATTCATTGCACTGTAGAGTCAAAAATCGAGCGATGTCCAATTGATCGGTGAAATGCAAATGTCGATGATGCGTGTCACGTTTATTCGGTCCCAATTTTTTTGTTGATTGCACGTTGGGGTTGAATTGTTCGAAACATTCCAGCATTCGAAGGCTTCTGGCAAATGACTGATGATATCAGTTATTTGTGATGTTTCGGAAGTTTAACAGCGAAAAATAAAATGAAATTGATTAAAAATATTTTGAAAAAATTGTCAGTCAAGGGACCTGACCCGCCCAAAAGGTGGGACCTAGTTTTTTCTGTTGGAATTTTCCGAAATGAAATCGCATTTTGTTTCCATACATAAAAGTCCCTATAAAGTATCATTGACACTTGTTTTTCCTCTTTTATCTTTTTTATCTCTCTCTTTTTTCAGACGGAAACAACGTACAGACATTATACATTTGAATTTTTTGCCATTATGTGAAATTAAACCAACAAAATTGTTCCGTTTACAGGTGGGAAATGCTTTAGTCTGCATATCGGTGTACAGCAATTATACGATGAGAACGGTTACCAACATATTCATTGTGAATTTAGCTGTAGCCGATTTTTTCGTAATCCTCTTCTGTTTGCCGCCGACGGTGGTGTGGGATGTTACAGAAACATGGTTTTTGGGTGAATCAATGTGCAAAGTTGTGCTGTATTTTCAGGTGAGTTTATTATTTATAATGGTTAGTGTAAGTGATTTACAAACAAACAAACAAACGAAAAAATCTGTGGTGTAATCGGTATACCTGTGAAATGGATATTCTAAATCCACGCGTGGGGGGCCATTCACAAATTACGCTTGTCAAAAATGATAGCTTTTTAAGAAATCTCTACTACGGATATTCAAAATCTTTGCTCTCAAAGTCGAAAAGTCTGCGTGGACTGTGAGCTAAGTTTCTTCACTGATACAAAAATTTAGTCAGCATACAGTATGTATGAAATGGCTATATATATATTCCAACGTCTTACATGTATATCGTACATGTTCGACGTATAAACATACGAGTGACACGAATAGTCACGAGCAGTATGTACGAATATTGTATTGTATTGTATGCCAATGTGGACAGCCAAATGTGTGCCGGTTGACTTGACGGTCCAATTTTGTTGAGTATTTCCAAAATGTTGATTAATTCCGGAGTGTTTAGTTCTTTCGTAGTAGGAGATACTACGAAAGCAGATTGTTCTGTCTGAAAGTTGGTTTACCATATAATTGGTGTGAAAGATGTTGAAGACAGATGGATGTTTTCGAAAGTTATACGATAGAAACTTTGAACTGGTTGTAGTTTCTGTAGTTCAATACAGTGGTCTAAACAACTTATGTTTTGTGGAACATATGTGGAGAGTGTGCAATTTTTGGTTTGTGACTACAACGCATTTGAGAAATAAGCTGTTAATCTCCGTGCGAGCTGTTAACTATTTATGTTTAGTGTCGAAATGATAGACGCTTAACTGTACAGTTTTTACTGTAAGGTTGTACTAGTCTGTAGTACCGTGCCTTTTAATGACTATCGGTTTGGCCTGAATCGCAGTTTTCTTGAGCAGTTTTCCTGTGTCAGATAGCGGACTGGTAGATCGTTATAGTTTCATATTATCGAACTGTGTCACCTTTACTGTTGCAGTTTGTACTGGTCAGTAGTACCATGCCTTTTATCGGTTTGGTCTGAATCACAGTTTTCCTGAGCAGTTTTTACTATTTGCAGCTTATGCTTTGACGCTCGTGCCGTTGAAGCTCGTTCTTTTAGTTGTGCTATAAGTAGACTATTTTAGACGACCTTTTTTGAGATGTTGATTTTTAATAGTGCTCCGTTCAGTAGTTTTAATACGTTCCAGCTAAGCTGATTGGTATGATTGTAAGCTATCTCTGTGTTCAATAAACAGTGTTCTTCACCCCCAAGACACACTCGAAAACCCGTTCCCGTCGCCCAAAAATATCAATTTTTTTGTCATATCTTGGGAACAACTACAACAATTTTCTCTATCTTGCAGCATAAAGTTTCTTAGCCACAAAGACGTGTTATAAAATACTTCCACAGTTTTGCTGATCGTTTTTGGTTACGAAAAAAATCAAAGTTTCTTACAAATTACCGAAACTTCGATGAATTTGCCCCAGCTCAGAAAAATTCAAAAAATTAAATCCTCGCGGCTTCGTCGTTTTTTTAGTGCCAAAATATTTATTATACCATGCAAATCCACGAAGCTTTACAATTTTTGCAAAAAAAACCACTCTAATAAAGTTTAGTCAACTCAAAATATAACCGAAAAGTGAATGAGAAAAAAATTGTCCTACGTATTCTACCAAGGACAAAAAATTTCGAGTGGGACCTCTGCAATCGGCAATGTTATAACATGGGTCCGATGTGCCATTTTTATTGTTTATATGAGTTAGTAAGTGAAAGTTCTAAACTGTTCTAAAAAACTTAGTCTATTGACAGCCTTTTTGAATATTTAAAAATATTTAAAAGAAAGTCGAACAAAATTATTAACATGCTTTTAAAATATATTTCAATTATCGTAAAAAAATTCTGTAATTATAAAAATATATACAATCGCTAAACCGAACTGGTGTGCATACGTTATTTTGCACCAGCTGGTCCCATTTGGAATTGTATGTGACCAGCTGGTGCAAAATAACGTATGCACACCAGTTCGGTTCATGCAATTTCAAATAACTGCATACATACTGCAAAATTTGTCGGGTGCGGTTCTGAAAATTCGGTATTCCCACTTCCAGAGTTCAGTGATACTGCTTTTATTTCTTTTATTTTCTTAATTTTTTCTAAAATTTTCAGCAGAGAAAACTAGGCGGTAGTGTCTTTACTTTGTAATTGTCTTTGTAACTATTCGATCAATCCATTGTCTTTAATTATGAAATTATCGTTAACCAAACACAACTTTCGATTGGTCAACAACATCAATGTTCATGGAAGGTCAACGAGGAGAAACGATGATATTCATGTGATCAATCCGTACTCTGCAGCGACCCAAGCGAATGCAGCAATTGTGCGTGCATCGAATGATTACAATGTGCTACCCCGGGACTTAAAAGAATTGACGAACCTAGCCAATTTCAAGATGAAAGTCAAGCTTTTGGTAATGGAACAAAGTGAAATATACTCAGTGATGTCTCTTACTCGTAATCGATAAGTGATATAAACTTCTGTTTAAATTTGGAATAACTTTGATGATTTTGACGAAATTTTGGGATAAATTAATGAGTCTTAAAGTGATGATATTAATGTTGATGCCATTTGTATTCCACACAAAATTGTTTTCTGGGATGATAATAAAGCTATTATTAAAAAATAAAATAAAAATCGATCCGACGATCATACCAAAGTAGAGGTGAGCGCCGGCGCCAGTTGCGCCGATCGCAGCCGAAATTTTCAGTAAAAAGTCAGCCGCCGCCGGTCGAAATTTTAAATTTTTCAGCCGATCGCGACGTTTCAATACGAGAAAAAATAAATTTTTATCAAAAAAACGAGCCATCAGAACAGTCGGAGCGTTTGCTGCGACTGAGCCCCGTACAAACCCGTATATCTATTGCGTACGTGACCCTAGTGCGTCTGTCACCCTACTTTGACCGTAAGCCTATTGCGCCGGTTAAAGTAGTTAAAGTAAAATTATTATGTAATGTGTACATCTTAGAAATTGCGCATAGCGCAATTACGAAGCCCCGTACGACGTTCCTTTCAAATAAAACAAAAATTTCAAATAGCCCTAAAATTTTAATTTATTGAGTATAAATACACATAGGGCCTAGTATCGGCCTCAGTCCGAGGATCCAATTTTTTTTTTCAACTACATTCTATTCGGCCTTTGATTACCTTCCAAATGAAACAAAAAATAGGAAAAACGGATGAAATTTGCTCGAGTTATATGTAAAATACACATAGGGCCCTAGTAGCGGCCTTAGTCCGAGGACCCAAATTTAATTTTTTTTCAACAACATTCTATTCGGCCTTTGATTACCTTCCAAATGAAACAAAAATTACGAAAAACGGATGAAATTTGCTCGAGTTATATGTAAAATACACATAGGGCCCTAGTAGCGGCCTTAGTCCAAGGACCCAAATTTAATTTTTTTTTCAACAACATTCTATTCGGTGTTCGATTATCTTTCAAATGAAACAAAAATTACGAAAAACGGATGAAATTTACTCGAGTTGTATGTAAAATACGCATAGGGCCCTAGTAGCGGCCTTAGTCCGAGGACCCAAATTTATTTTTTTTTCAACAACATTCTATTCGGCCTTTGATTACCTTCCAAATGAAACAAAAATTACGAAAAACGGATGAAATTTGCTCGAGTTATATGTAAAATACACATAGGGCCCTAGTAGCGGCCTTAGTCCGAGGACCCAAATTTAATTTTTTTTCAACAACATTCTATTCGGCCTTTGATTACCTTTCAAATGAAACAAAAATTACGAAAAACGGATGAAATTTGCTCGAGTTATATGTAAAATACACATAGGGCCCTAGTAGCGGCCTTAGTCCGAGGACCCAAATTTAATTTTTTTTCAACAACATTCTATTCGGCCTTTGATTACCTTCCAAATGAAACAAAAATTACGAAAAACGGATGAAATTTGCTCGAGTTATATGTAAAATACACATAGGGCCCTAGTAGCGGCCTTAGTCCGAGGACCCAAATTTAATTTTTTTTCAACAACATTCTATTCGGCCTTTGATTACCTTTCAAATGAAACAAAAATTACGAAAAACGGATGAAATTTGCTCGAGTTATATGTAAAATACACATAGGGCCCTAGTAGCGGCCTTAGTCCGAGGACCCAAATTTATTTTTTTTTCAACAACATTCTATTCGGCCTTTGATTACCTTCCAAATGAAACAAAAATTACGAAAAACGGATGAAATTTGCTCGAGTTATATGTAAAATACACATAGGGCCCTAGTAGCGGCCTTAGTCCGAGGACCCAAATTTAATTTTTTTTCAACAACATTCTATTCGGCCTTTGATTACCTTTCAAATGAAACAAAAATTACGAAAAACGGATGAAATTTGCTCGAGTTATATGTAAAATACACATAGGGCCCTAGTAGCGGCCTTAGTCCGAGGACCCAAATTTAATTTTTTTTCAACAACATTCTATTCGGCCTTTGATTACCTTCCAAATGAAACAAAAATTACGAAAAACGGATGAAATTTGCTCGAGTTATATGTAAAATACACATAGGGCCCTAGTAGCGGCCTTAGTCCAAGGACCCAAATTTAATTTTTTTTCAAATACATTCTATTCGGTGTTCGATTATCTTTCAAATGAAACAAAAATTACGAAAAACGGATGAAATTTACTTGAGTTCTATGTAAAATACACATAGGGCCCTAGTAGCATTTCACTTCTAAGGCCCTAACTCACGGTCCACTCACCCGATTTTAAAAAACTTTTTTTTCCTGGATTGGTATTGACAATACCTATCATTTGCCGTGTCATTTACATTTCCATCGTTTATTTTGCCATAAATATCACCAAAAGACCCTAAATCACTTAGGTGGCCCTAACTCACGAAGGGCCGACCCGAAAATGCCCATCTTCGAACTTAGCCTCACTATTTCGACTATCTTTCAGGGGAAAAAAAAATTTTTGAAATCGGATTTGATTTACTCAAGATATCGACGTGACGGACAGACGGACAGACGGACAGACGGACAGACGGACAGACGGACAGACGGACAGACGGACAGACGGACAGAAGGACAGACGGACAGACGGACAGACGGCCCAAATTTTTATTGCAGATTCGTCATCTATAAACATAGGCAAACACTTTGCCCTTACCGTCTGCTTCGAATTCCATCAATTACACACGGCATCGTAATCCTATAAGCCCCTTCGTACTTCGTACGGGGCTAAAAACGGAGTTGATTGAGGAAAACCAACAGGCGTGCATATTTCATGTGTGACAACGCATGGTAGACAACTAATAGTTGACTACTGATTCGAAAAAATCTGTGATATCTTGTGAAAAATGCATTTGAAAAGTAAACTCCTTCGGTATGCTCGTATTGCAAAGAGAAAATAATATTTTGGTAGTTCTATATCAATCAATAACATCAAAACATGCCCCATTGGCTCACATTTTACTGTCAGATTTTTCAACTTTCTTCTTTATTGACCATGGAAAAGTTTGAAACTAGTGCAGGTTTCGAATAATCTGCCAAAATAAGTTTGAGTTTCGGTTGGTATGTAGCTCATTGGAAAATCTCGACTTTCTCGGATGTACGGTTTGGATTTTTAAAACTTGAAATTAGTGAAGATCTTTTCACATAAAGTTTAACAGAAAGTCAATTTAGTTATTTATCTATCAAGGTAGGTATGAAGGTATTTTTCGCACTAGATGTCGATTGTCGATCCGAGGCGAAGCCGAGGTCGACAAGACGTCGTGTGCGAAAAAATACCGGAATACCTACCGTGGTAGATACAACGTTTTTCGCAATTTTGGGCCATAATCACCTTTCCAATGCAAAATATTACCAAAATTTCTACCAAACATTCACATGCAAACATGAATTCATTTGAACGATCAAGCAACCTGCACTATATACACATTGTATTGTGATGCATAGAGACGCGCTAAATAAAATCAAGTAGTCAATGCTTAGTATGTACGCTTCAACAATACGTTCTGTATAATTGTGTGACTCTGTAGCCGAATGGCTATGGTCGTTGCTTGGTGTTTGGAAGAATTTTGGTGTTGGATGTTCATGTTCAAATCCTGGTCTGTGCAAAGTTTTTATTTATAAAATTTAGTCTTTCTTAAAGGTACTAAGCTATGTAGCGTGCGAAAAAAATGTGAAAAAGCCCAAGTGCGAAAAAAATAATCAAAAACGCACTGTGAAATAAATACCTTCAAAACGACACTAAATGGATGCATGGAAAGGTGATGATTATGGACCAGAATTGCGAAAACTTATTTTTCCGTTTGAAAATCCAAATCAGCCAATATTTTAAATTTAGAGTGAAGGGAAAATTATTTTTTGAAAAGTAATAACGATTCGCCGATTTTTGCGCCGAGATGCTCCGCCACCGAACAAAAGTTGACCGGCGCACACCTCTATACCAAAGTAGTTTTTTATTTATAAAATTTCGTTTCTCTCTCATTTTCTAAACTTCAATTCTATGAAAGAAAAAAAAAACTGACAAAAAACCGATTTTTATTACAATAAGTAAATGCCATTTAAACTTACACTCAAAACTTATGTTACACACTTTTTTCATCCAGAATCTTCAAATAACTCTATTCTCAACAACAATTGTTCCACTTCCACATTAATATTGTCAATTAAATCCTGAGTTTTGACCACCGATGGATGAGGTTTGTTTTCAAAAATTTCCTTGAACTCGTAAATGCATTCGATGAATGTACAAACAGCTGATAAACAGTTTAAGGCAAGAGCTAGGCCGTTTGCAAATTGCATGAACGATGCAGCATTCATTGAAGGGAAATAGCTCGAAAAAGAAGTCACATAACTTTGTGCATACTCTCGAACAGTTGGAATGAGCAGTCCACATTGCAATATAATGCACATAGCTAGAAGACAATTTCGTGTCGGATTCATTTCAACATTACTTCTAGCATTCGTACCAAGACAATTCACCAGCCTTGCTATAACAACTTGCAACTCGTCAACAATTTCATCGTGTTCTTTAGCGTATCGCCGTAATTTTTCCATGTGCTGTTGAGTCTTAGACGAATCAACAAAACGTCGAATCATATCCATACCTCTTCCACCAATAATGCCACAGGTACCGGTTACAATTAAAGCAGAAGACGCTCCAGCTGTGAATGGTATCAAAGCAGCACCGGCAGCACTAACAGCACCAGAAATTTTCATTGAAGTCGATACTTTTCGTGTTTCTCTTAGTTTATTGCTGAATGCAATGATTTCAGATTTAAATGAATGTAAATTCTTCAATAATGCCCGATCCGTGACTAGTAGACGGTTCATTTTGCGGACATAGTCATCAGAAAGATCATTGATTCCTTCACTTGACATTTTGGATAACACAAATACAATTAGAGTTATTCACAGAATTTCAAAGATTTCAACACAAAAGCCGATTTTGAGCAGTTCGTTATGAGATGTACACTTTATTTTTACCTCACCTACCGCGCAAAATAAATTGAAATACGACGGATTTCTGTATCGATCACTAGATCGAATAGTCCTAAACATCAAAACTAAACTTTGGTTAGTTATTTGTGCCACCGAGAGTTGAAATAAGACGGATTTCTATCCTGTCACATACGGCTCTTCATCTGTTATCGATAACGACGACAAAAATAACTACAAGCTCTGCGTAATATTGTCCGTTATATAGGAAAATGCAAGTTAAAAAATTGAAGTACAAGATTTGAAATCAACATATTAAAAATATTTTGATCGATAGAAGTAATAGACCCGATAATAATTACTGGTCATATGCTTGCCGTCTGTAACAGGCTATACCGATAACAAGATTGAAAGGTCCAAAATTTCAAAACTAGGTGCGGATACGGAATTTGTATGAGGTATCACAACATTTCATCTACAGAGATGAACGAACATAACCTAAACGTCAACCAATTTCTTTGTAAACTTTTCGTTAAAATTTTCGTCAACCTGAAATCTGAGGTTAAGTTGCCTTCTGTGGATGAAATTTGACATTTCAAAATGACCTTGAAACAAACCTATGAGCGACCTCGATTGAACCAAGGCTGTATACTTTGGGGAGGTCACGCAGATCGCCATTTTATTAGATACGCAGGAACACACCTTTTACATACAAACAAATTCACCAAAATTGAATTTGTATGGCGAGGTGAATTTTTTGTATGAAACGTGGTGTGTAACCCGCGTATCTGCATCTGCGTGACCTCCCCAAAGTATATTGCTTTGGATTGAACAAACTGAATCATCAACACTGTTGATCCAACAGTACTTGTTGTGGATCAAGTATGGCATGTTTGGTATAGTTGAAAAGTTCATTCATATTCAGGCTACAATATCAGCGACAATTTAGTTTGACATAAGGCTACCAGAAAGATACAGAAGTGGCCAAATTTCACCAAGAGTAACGGATAAAGTAACTTCTCTGAAAAAATACCATAAAAGACCACTGTCATTAGAAAGAGCTGTTTAACTAGAATCAATCTTAACTATATCACTCATCGAAAATGGGGAAATTTTGACTTTCCACTGTTTTTGCTAAAGATAACCGAAAGCAATATTTTTTAACCAGTAGATCTTAATTGTTCCCTCTACCGGTCCCCATTAAAATATATCTTCAGGCTGTACCTGACTTCTTGTGATAGTTGCATATACTTATTCTCAGAAACGGCTAACGGCCCAGGGGTTGGGTCTAATTTTCTAATCAACCGTAGCGATTGGTTACAATGAAAATTAAGATTTTGTTTTGCTTTTGTGTACTTCAATTCTCTGATGGCACAATACTATGTTGTGTTACGTGTGTTGTAATGTTGATTCTTTCAGCACACGACCCAATTTTCCATACTTTATAGAAAACTTGGGTCTAGTGCTGCAAAAATCAACATTACAACACTTGTAACACAACCTACTATTTCCGAACATTAAATATTGAGAATGAGATTTCGGGTTTTCGCTCGTATACCGCACTGACTGTGCTAATTTATTTATCAGAGAATACTGCCGTAATTTGCATAAGAAACAAGTGTTTCTTATGCAAATTATTTTTGGTAACTTTTCGGCGAGTTGGTTCTTTTAAAAAATCAGGAAAAGTGCATTAGAAACAAGCGACAAATTTGTTCTGATCGAAAACACATAAAATCGAGGGGTGACTCACTCCATTTAATCCATTTAATCCATTTAATCCATTTAATCAAAAAAACATTTTTTAGTAAAAATGGTATTAAATTTATTTAATCCATTTAATCCACTTTACACCAAAAACTTCTAAAAGTGGAATTTTACGCTTTTTTACGTTGTAGTATGAGTTGTAGTACGTCGTCCAATCAAAATCAACCATTTTTAAGACTTTTAAAGTATTTGGTAAAATTAAGTTTTTTCCTATTTAATCCATTTAATCCAATTTTTATTCCATTTAATCCATTTAATCCATTTAATACCATTTAATACCATTTAATCTAGAAGTGAGTCACCCCTCGCATAAAATACTTGTCGAAAAATGTGTCTTATGAAAATTATTTGCAAGAAAAGTTTCTTTTGTAAATTATTTATTGGCAAGTATAGTTTCTTATGAAATTTAAAATTGCTATAAAATAAATGGAAAAGTACCGTTAAGTGTTTCTTATGCAAATTAAGACAGAATAGAGTGTTTAAAGAGAATGTCAATTTGACATTTTCAAAATGAGTGTCCCCCATCGCACGCGGTTAGGACCTTTTATGCCACAGTCGAAGAGAACCAATCAAACACAATCTTCGTATTATCAGAACAAATGTGAACAGTGGATGCAATTACACACTAACTGTTACTGGAAATGAGGAACTTTTTCGTGGCTCTACGTTAGTCCTATTTATTTATTTATTTATCAGCTCTTTTAACGTCGATCTAATGCAGACAGACGGTACAAATCAACAGTTAACGATAGTCAGAAGCAAAAGTGCCAAGCAGAAGAAATAGAACACAAGTAAAGTAAAAAAAAATTACAAAAAAAAACAAAAACAAAGGAATTACAATCCGTACATCACAGTCAATCAAAGACTTAAGTCAAAAATGAAAAGAAAAGGAGACTATAAAATCTAAAGTTAGACAATAGTCAGGAAAACAAAGAAATAAAAACAAAAACCTTTCGGCAACAAGATCAATTAGATCATTAGATCATCGTAAAAAACACGTATAACCAGAAAATCTACAAAGCGGTCCATTCGCCAAATTCATGATCGGGAATATTGAGCAACGCTGTTCGAAATTGACTTCGAGGTAACGACGGGTCAACGTGTCTAGCAGCGATGTTAAACAATTGGCAGGCCTTATTAAACGGTGAAAATGCCAAGTATTACCTGCTATAAGCTCTGACCGAAATGAAATTAGCGAACCGCGTTGGTCTCACTGTTCTGTTTAGCGTAATTAACGACCGCAGGTGTGGCGAGTTCCATTTCCCAAGAATTAACGAATGCATGAAGAGTATCGTGGCATTAATTCGTCGTCGGACCAGAGTAACCATTTTGAGCTGGATACATCTGTCTGTGTATGGTGGTAGGATGTAGTCTTCCGTCAGATGGCGTTTGTCATCTCCCAACAAAAACAAAACAAGCTGCTTCTGTACACTTTCCAGCCTATTCTTGTGAACCTCGAAATATGGCCACCATTTCATGAACTCATCAATCGCACTCACTAAAGAATGTGTAAAAGACATTTTCCGTAGGACTAGGACTGAGGAACATATATACACGATATTTTTGACTTTCACTCCTTTGCTCCTACTACCGCCCGAGATATCACATGAAATTTGTATGAAGAAACGGATTTTCATACGTTTTGAAATTGATGAATTTTGCCAAACTTTACCTTTGTCGCTTTGTTACCCGAAACTTTTGAACTGCACGATGGATTTGGCTGAAATTTTCAGGGTAAGAAACAAATTTGAAGTAATTTTCTTAAAAGGCAACAATTTCGGTGCTATTAGATACAAAGTTCGGTTCAAAGACAAATGTCGCTCCTTTGGGAGCTATACGAGTGTCTAGTCGTGTCTGGAAGAAATACATTCATAACGCCGAATCATCTGCCATTGTGTGACGGAAGGTATTATAATGTAATAGTAACCAATTTTTTGAATCAGTTGTTTACATAACATATCCTCATAATTTGCTGATTGTGGCGCAATTTTTTGTGTGTCGAAGATGTGAGCGGTTCTTTTGTAAGTGGATAAAGGAACTTGCGTCACACTTCCACTGTAAATGGTTTTTATGCGATTAGAAAGTACCGAAAAGATTACAGCATTAAAGTAACAATACCACATTCAGACCAAGATTCAACTAAAAACTTAACGAAAAGGCCGGAAAAAATATTGACGCCACCGGGAAGTTGGTTCCAAATCAGCGGGAAATGGTCATAGTTTCATTTCTGCTTGCACGTAATTTGCCATTACAGCAACGAATCGATTATTTTCACACCTTTTACCTGCCTTTCGTCAAAAACATTGTCGAAGATTTATGCTAAACCATTTATTTTGCTCGATACTATTCACTGCTTCAGTTTAAATTGAGCATTGTTGCTTTTATACTGTTGCGTGTAGCTTCCACATTTATCAAAGAAGTCAAAGAACGAGTGTTGAAAATGAATACAAGGATCTTCCGTTCACCTCGAATCTTTTATTCAGTAATGAGCAATCAAACAATTAAATTCGAAATCCTTCGTGATACCATCGGACGAGTCGACCAAACGTACAAGAATATCTCCCCGGTGCTTTTGTTGTGGCATTAGTCGCAATTACTTTTCGTAATTTATTTTTCAAACAATGTACGCATTCAAGCAAAAACCATCGTCGTCGGTATTACTGTCGTTATAATTCCTTTCACTCAGTGTAAAGTTATGTAAGAACCATCCTACATTCCTACAAACTGTAAAATTATTTTCATTTATCACGGAAAAAAGGGGCAGTTCTTGAAGTATGGTAAAGTTTTCCAATTTTACATGGAATATGTATATGATGAATAGACCATCCATCGCCGTACAAACGTTGATGTGAATGTTTGACGAACGTTTTTATGTTTGAATATCAAAGACATTAATATTTCATCCGAGAGAAGGCAATGCAGAATTGCATTTATAGGCAAAGAAACTAGCAAGTGAAAGTCTGTAATGTTGTTGAATTGTCTGGGACAAATATTTTGCATTGCGTTCCAAGCGAAATGCATATTTAAAGATGATTTAAGGATTCTGCAAACTTTCAAGAAAACCACGAAGAGCGTAAGTTTACGTTTAGCTCATCAAAAAGTTTTCATTTCTATTCAACCTACAGGAAGTTGTATTCCTTTCACGACAATTCTTGGTTTCGTATATTAGGGGTAACCGTAATCCATTATATGGTTCGTAAAGTTCTTGAGTATGATGATTAAGACAAAGTTTATGCGAGAATTATCAGAAGTTCAAAAAATAGCCATACTCACGAACTTTACGAACCACAGTGGTTTACCACTATTATTTGTACATTCAACGTTATAAGCGTAGATGCGGCGAAGCAATAAAATTCATGAAACTTTGCTCAGATTTTTTTTCTAGCTTTGAGTATCAGAAAATTGATGGGGTTGGGCTTTTGGGGTGATGAGGTTTTTAAACGCACTAAATACACGTTGCTAATACACGTATGAAATGAGCTTAACGACTTGTTGACGTATGCGTTAGCACAACACCCAGTTAAGTTGTTGTCATCCAATGCAGCATGCTGCATGCCGTTAGTTTTATGTTGATCCATATTCAGCTGTGAAAGCATGGGTGGCGCCACTGGAGAAAAGGTGCTAGTTTTATGGTGATTCGTAGATATAGCCATGCAAATGCATAGATGACGCCACTAGAGAAAAGAGTAAAAAAACTCACCAGACCTGTTCTATGTGTTAAATTCAAGTTGCAGATTAACTGGTTAAATTCATAAAATTTTGTTCCATGCCAACATCAGCCCCAAACACGCACCTTGTATAACGATTAGAACTCTGGGTTACATGTATTCGTAGCTTATCTTTGAATTGTTTACCATACAACGATTGTGTGGCTGATCCACCAGCCTCTTCAGCTGTATCAAATCTCTGCACATTTTCCTGTTTTCTATTTGTATTTTGAGACACTGCTTTGTACACGTAAAAAATCCCACTTTCTTATCTGAGGCGCTACTACTGCTTAATCTCTCTATTTGTCTGATCCTTTCGTATGCTATTACAAATGGTAAATGTGAGAAAGCAGAGAAACGAACAAGAACAGCTTAGATACGACAGTGGGATTTTTTACGTGAGCAAAACAGTACGTCTGTAATGAATAGCAGCATATTTCCACCAGCAAAGCTCACAGCACAACGAGACTCTTCGAGTATGCTATTAAAAACATAGCTAACGCCGACCCGTACGAAACACCTATTCGTATCAAAAGCCTTTATTGTGAAACTCTTCATTTCTCTTACTTCATTTTCTTCTCTGCTGAAAAGCTATTCGCGCTTTAAAATCACTTGCATTATCCACTCTTTGCCTTGCTATCATCAACAAATAAATTGCCGGAGGCAATATAGACAGCCCCGTACGAAGTCAACTTTCATAAATTCCTATTTAAACAGCTATATACCGCTATATTTTCCTATAAATAAACATTTCACAGATGAATATGCTATTATATAGCTCTATATGCCTGTATATAGCTCAATATAGGTGAATATAAATATATATAGATGTCCATATATGGAATGCCTGAAACACCCCACACACATAACAAATTATTTCCATGTTAACAAAAACTTTCTTAGTACCATTTTCCCCAATATATTTCACTTTTACTAAAATCCAATATGGCCGCCGGCAGCCATTTTGTTAGGAGACTGGAAATAGTACCGACGCTTTACATTCGTTAATACCTTTCAAACAAAAAAAAAGCCGAGTAGCCAGATAAGAGCTCACTCCAACAGACCTAGCTCACGCTCAGGAGAACATAATTTCATAAACTTTTTTTTCCCTGATTGGTACGGTCAATACCTATCTAATAAAGCTAAAACAGACGACATATGTTCAAATGTGGCTGACCTACAAGCTAAAACTGCTTGCCGCCCTGTGCCTGTTTCACACCAAGGGGTCTAACTCACGAGTCGGTCATCCGATTTCCATAAACGTTTTTTTAGTCGATCGGTATTGTAAATACCTTTTATTTGACGTATCACTGACAAGTGTAGGGCTTAAATGTCTGGAGATATCGTCGAAAAACACTTATTCACTTATTGGGCCCCAGCTCCGGAGAGGTCGATCCGAAATAACCCATCTTCGAACTTAGCCTGTCTTTTGACATTACCAAACGAGGAAAAAAAGAATTTCAGAAATCGCATGTGTTTTACTCAAGTTAGAGAACGGACAGACAGACAGACGGACTTTTTTTCACTGATTTGGCATCTCTAGACAACCACAATAGGTTTCCCCTTACTCAGGGAGTCCAATTCGACGTGTTACAAACGTATGCGTAAACCTATAAGATCCCAGTACTTCGTACGGGTCTAAAAACGCCTAACATGTCTCTCTAATGCAAACACGTCTATGAATGGGCGATCGAATTTCACCGAAAGCAATAAGTAATATCTCGACTATTCCAAACAATTCGTTTAAGGTCTGCGATCAAGGGTGGAAAATTACAATTTCAATTAGACAGCATTTAGCAGTAATTAATAATATTCTGTCTCAATTATTGTTCGTTTGTCGTGCGTTAAAGTGTAATTCACCAAACAAAATTGATTCATCATACTGTTTAGAGCTGACGAACAGCTTGTGTTATTCAAAACCGGAACTTAGCATTAAAATTATTACACAAAAGGTTATACGTCTACCTACAGTGTACACCCTTTCGTTTGTGTATTTCGTCGATTTTATTTTTGTAAAAATTGTTCAAGCATAACGAATTCGGTTGAATGTTCACATGGAAGGCGGGCGGGCATAGAAATTTAATAACAATTGAGTTTGGTGAATAAGTTTCTTGAAAGGAGCTTTCAATAAATTATATTTTTTCTTGCAAAACATTAGCTAAGGTTTTTCACATTATGCAAGTTGGTCGAAAAGTTCAAAGACGAAGACGAAGCAAAAAAAAACAAGATCCAGAACAGAATACTGCTGACCTGATGCTGTACTGAAATATTAATACGTATGCTCCGACAAGCAGCTTATTGAATATTAATAATTCCGCTTTCTACCCCAATTTGTTTCAGCGTCCAACCGTACAGTTTCTATTTCAAGTTAATAGGGAACGTCATATTTTCTGAGCAGAATATTCAAACGTAAACACAAACGAAAGGGGCAGATTCACTGAAAATATTTAAATTCTGACTGCAAGGATTTTAATCAAACAATAGTACATTACTGCTATATAGTCTGGTGCGAGTTATCGTAGGTGGGTCGGCCACGAACTCGAAACGCAATGTTGCCAAGCTGGGATCGACCTGGTTTGGGACAGGGAGCCGCCGTCAGCTAAAACTTCTTTCGGCTCTATAAAATTGAATTTTGATCCGAAATGAGTGGGAAAAAAATCTTGTGTTCCTTGAACCTTTCTGCATACGAGAAAAATATAAGTGATTGAAAAAATATGCAGGTGGCTCTGTAATTCAAGATGGCGACCATCAATACAAAAAATGTGCAAATCAGGAAAATCCGGTAAATGCTTTTTTTAAAGTAATTAATGTTTTTTATTTTTAACATAAAATAGACACCATTCGGAATAATTTCGCCCATGGAACCATGTCAAAAATATTTCATTTTATATTTTTAAATAAATTTTCAAAAATCATAGAGCGAAAAAAAAGTGTTAGGCAAAGTCGGCCCTCTAGACCAAACCAGACCGATCCCAGCTTGGCAACATCGCGATTTGAGTTACTGGTCGATCCATCTACGATAATCAACAATAAAATCGCTTTTTACATTCAATATGAGTGAAACGGCTTTTTTGGACAGCTCGCACTTGACTAATAAGGCTGTATATAAGATAGGTGTACGTATACGAGAGCTTGCGCGAGTATTAGTAGTCTCTGTTTGAGCTAGTCGTTTATTGGTAAAATTTACAATTTTTGTTTACAAAGGCGGTAATAAATTTCATCCTGGGCGTGTGTTGATGGCAATGTTCCAAGAACTGACGCTTCATTGCCCCGTTGTATGTCTATACTTATTCTTTGTTTTAAGTATAGAGTAGATCTTTTTTCGTTCGTGGCGCTCGAAATTTTTTTTACCCAAAACGTTAACAAATTGCTTAGCGTGTTCACCCCAAGGTCCTAGGGTCTCGAAACCAAGCGGAACGAAAAAAAAATTGTGGTAACAGTGGTCCATCTGGATGTTTTCCATCTTCCCGAACAACTCCTGGTGGTTCTAGTAGTCTCTTATATACAACTTTAGAGTAATCATACGTAAAATTGTATGAAATGTGAATCTTGCAGAAACTGATATCGAAACCACGAAATACCTCTCTAGATGATTACTCTAAGTTTGAAATCCTTGCAGTCAGAATTTCATTATTTTTCAGTGATTCTGTCAATCTAGCCCTTTCCGTTTGCGTTTGTGTTTTCTGTTCAGAAATTCTGACATTCCCTAATATCGTTCATGAATTTTCATTTTTTATTTTTCATTTTTCTGTCTTCTGCAATTTTTTCTCAATTATTTTTTGTGTACATGAAGTGCATGATTACTTAAGACAACATCGCAAAATCAACACGAGATAGGTCACATTATGGCATTGAAAGGAACAGGAACATCATAAGTCACTGGTTACGTATATATGGAAATAATAAACTCGGATTCGAATATTATGAGAACATGTTTGTCTAGCTTGATATAAAACCAGGTGAACTATAAAATGCTGGAAATTTTGTCAAATACAATTTATATGTTGGGAAAATTGTATGCTTCCGTAAGTGCATATTAAGCTAAGAATGCACCGCAAGTTCAGTGTGACATTTTTCTCTATCAATAAAAATGTTAGAAATTTTATGAAATAAAAGAAAACACTTACTGCTACAGTAGAAGTATCTTTCTTTGATGTGAAAAAGCCATGTCAGATTGACATTGAATTCAGTTGATTCTATTTTTGCTGAAGAAATATCAAAGATGGTAGCAATTTTACGAACATAATAGTATCTTTTGCACCAAGTTGTGAAATGTTCAATTTTTCGGCTCTCGCTTCGCTCGTGTAACGAAACACTTGCATTTACACACTCAAATAAGATACAAAATATGTCGGATTGAGAGACTCATTTGTAAAAAATTTATTTCTGCAAACGAGTGTCACAATACGACATATGTTGTAACTCATTTGAGCTCCATTAGTATGGAAAATTTGGACAAATGCTAAAAGGGCAACATTTCAAAATTTCGGGCATTCACAGTTAAAAAATTTAGAAGATGGAAATCTGTCGGAATGTCGGAAAAGCATGTTAAAACTAATTAGTAATAGATTTTGCGAAAGAAGTAACAGACCCAATGATAAATCGGTTCTGCCGTTTGTAAAAGGTAAAAATAGAAGCATTGTAAGCATTAAAGAACAATCGTTTCCCTTACAACTTTTTGAGAGTTACAACTCACTTTAGCCTAACAGTAACAGATTCTTTAAGATTTTAAATTCTCGCCCGTTGCAGTTATGATTGTTGATATCCCTCTAACCAAAGCGCCACAGAACATCTTGGTTCTTGTGTACTATATGTGCGCATAATGAACTTAGAATTTTAAAAAAAATTCTTGGTTAATGAGCAAATCGAGTACACTGAATGTGTGCTAGTCATGTACAGACTCCCAATTAATATATACAGATTGTCCACATGACAAAAACACAAAGTAAACAAAATGTTCACAGTACTCAGCGATTTAAAAAAAATGCTGCAAAAATTATGGGATAAGTTACGATAAAGATCTAGTCATATTATTTTTAACTGATATAACGATCTTTTTAACGTTGCGGCTTTAGCAACGGACTATTCGCACATACCTAGATCTCGTAGGTGTTAGGACCATCGAGAGTAAGAACAGCAAAGACAGAAACGGAAAGCCAGATCAAACAGGGTATAGATGGAAGGTTGATGTACACAACATCGAAAGATACTGTTTCGGCCTCAGGTTGTAATAGTGGCCCTAGGTCAGCGTGGTCTGACCATCATCAGTTGCTTCCTATTACACCTTTTAGCAAGACAGTGTGTACTAACGCATTTGAACTAGTAAAGCGTTGTAAAGATGATTTTGACTGGTCTGTCACGTGCAAGTGACAGCAGACAAGACACGGTCGGGAGATACAATCAGCCTCATAACACGTCAATCTAACTCACATCATCCCACTTCATCTTAGACGATACATCACAAAACTTTACCTTGAAAATTTGACCTTGGTTTCGTGAATCCTCAACGAACGAAACGGCGCGAGACTTGGCGGATGCAATCAGCAAAACTTTCAGACGATTCGTTTCCCAATTGCTTCAGATTGAGCGAGCTTTCCAACGTAATGATAGATTGCGAGCAGATAGTCCTTCAAATTTTAGGTCATTTAACGGAGGAACAAATTGAATGTAGAAATTCTTCGTCTTACTTTGAACTTCACGTTAACACGGCTTCAGATTTGAGATTTTTCGGCTCCGACTTTTCAGGTCTTCACTTCCTTATTTCTTTTTTCTTTTTTCTTCTTTTTAGACTTTCAAAAGCATAAACGCCTTTGATCAGTGCGATTTCAAAAGACTTTTACTTGTTATAAAAGCTTGCTTTATTCCAATTACATTGACCTACCCATTTTCAGTGTAGATTTTGCCGCCTTATACCACCCTAATATTAATTCAATTCTGATTACAACCGTAACGAAAAACTACAAATTTGGAGAAAACAGCATAGCGACGGAGGATCAGAACTATGACTGTGATGCCATGAATCTACCAACAAATTCTTCGAAACCTTCCATGTCCACTGTTCCAACTTCGTCATCATTGTTAGTTATCGTCGCTGAAGCCTTGTTTACCAATGGATCACCTATTTTTCGATATTCTTTCATTTTCCGGGTAGTTGGATTCTCGTTTCCATTATTTTTATACGAATTTTTAGACGAATTTTCTTTTTCTTTTTCTTTAGTTTTTTTGTTGTTTCCATTCAAATTTTCTTTTCCTTCATTTTTATTGAGCTTTTTAAATTCTTGACATATTGAACTGGGGCCTCCATTGTTATCCATGGAACGTTTTAAAGTTTTCTCTGTATTCGTACTTCCGGTCTTCAATGAAAATAAATTCGTCAGATCTCCTTCGTTAAAGCCTTCAACCAGTGTTTCGATTGGGTCGTGCATGATAAATACATTATCCTCGAGCCATTGCATGTCGTTCAGAATGTAGTCCCAAGTGTTCTTATTGGTTTTAAACAACTTATAGGCATGATTGTACAAGCTATTGCATTCATCAGAGTACATTATCTTGAACCGTTTGGAAATGCCTTCTCTACGTCTGGACCACATCGTGAAACCTCTGTTGTTGGTCTTCGATTTAATGTCCAGCTTTATGTTGTTAATTGTTTTTTGTATCGCCTCCAATGATATTTCCATTTGTTTCAATTCCTTCTCCATGGTACTCAGTTTTTCTTCGCATAAATTTTCCCTTTTTTTCCATTCGTCTATTCGTTGATTTTCCCAAAAACTCTCTCTCGATCGCTTTGAAATCCCCAAACGTTACATTTACGTCAAGCAGGCGTCTGTACAATCCTTTTCAGCATAACTTGTAGTTATACTCTTTCAGGTGCAAAACGATAGAACTGGTCTTCTCTGCAAAGTATGCACGGTTCATCTGAAACGTTAACACGAATACTTAGCTAGCCGTCGGACTCGTCTTACGACTCAAATTTCTTTATTTCAAAAACTCCCAGCCACAAACAGGGTAAGATAAAAACTAAAATTAAAATTAAAACAAACGAACGAGACCTGGGACAGACAATCATCGTCTTTAATCAAAACAAACTTTTTTAATGTCACCAGCAACCTTCCTTGATCGAAGTGCATCAAGTCCATTGCGGAACGTCTTGATCACTTCAATCGCGTTACTTAGTTTGTGTAGAGGAAATTCGGCAAAGTGTTTTACTAGATATCCGTTCTTGTTCTTCATTTCGAGTTAGATTGACGTGTTATGAGGCTGATTGTATCTCCCGACCGTGTCTTGTCTGCTTTATTGGTCCCTGATCTTCATTCCTATCGATCGAACTTGCACGTGACAGACCAGTCAAAATCATCTTTACAACGCTTTACTAGTTCAAATGCGTTAGTACACACTGTCTTGCTAAAAGGTGTAATAGGAAGCAACTGATGATGGTCAGACCACACTGACCTAGGGTCACTATTACAACCTGAGGCCGAAACAGTATCTTTCGATGTTGTGTACATCAACCTTCCATCTATACCCTGTTTGATCTGGCTTTCCGTTTCTGTCTTTGCTGTTCTTACTCTCGATGGTCCTAACACCTACGAGATCTAGGTATGTGCGAATAGTCCGTTGCTAAAGCCGCAACGTTAAAAAGATCGTTATATCAGTTGAGCCCGTTGCAGTTATGATTGTTGATATGATGTATTGAAACTTTCAGGGACAGTTTGGAAAGTTCTCAAATGATAACTTTTGAAGAGCTAAGAACTTGACATGTTCCAACATTCCTGCTTTGTAAAATTGTTTGAACTATATGCTCATGCGCGTCGTTCAGTGAACCTTGTTTTCTCATCAGGCCATGGTGACAGTGGTAATCGATACAGTGCTCTATATACCGATTTGCACACGAACAAAGCGAATCATAATCGAACGAAAAATTCCAATTCAACACTATCCTTGCAGACTCGTCTGTTAAGCCACCTCAAAAGCTAAACAAAGTTTGGACTTTTGTGTCTCATACGATGTGAACTTAGGAAAGTTTTTTCAAACCTTCATAAGCCGTATAACATACGGTGTTTTGATTCTTCTATTGATACGAAGTGCAATGTATCTATATTTGTTGAAGTTGTTGAATTGTCGAAATACATGTTTAATTTTCTCACAGATCGAAACAGAGCAGTGGTCAAACGTACCTTAATTATGTACGACATTGCTGCCTGTCTAATAGTATGGATTCGTTGTGGATGTGATTAATGCATTTAGCATTCGATGTTAACCAATTTAATGATGATCGGTACATCTTTTGGTTTAACAACTTCAACAAATATAGGTACATTGCACTTCGTATCTATAGAAGAATCAAAACACCGTCGTCACATATATGTTGTACGGCTTATGAGTTATGTAGGTTTGAAAAAACTTTCCTAAGTTCACATCGTATGAGAAACAAAAATCCTAACCTTGCTTGTCGGTTTATATTGAAAATATAATGTCTGGTACCGGCAATTACTTCTCGATGGTATAATCTCGGGAGTGATAGATCCAGCAACAAATTTGTTAATTTTTTTTCCAATTTTACTTGAACTCATTTTGGTCGAAAATTTACGATCGTTAACTTAATTTGTGATTTTATATCGCTTGCTTCAAGCCAACACTAAGCTTGTGTACATGCAACGTATTCAGATAGGGTAAAATTTGCTGTATGCAATGCATAAAATTATCGTAAGTTTTATTAAATCTGAAACACTTCAAATCAGTCATTTTCTGTTTAAAAAAAAATTACCCTACCAACAAGGTTATGTGTCATCCGTCCGTCGTTGGGTTGAACTCAATTTTGCTGTTAACGCTTATTTGAATCTATATAAATTCTAGGAAAATGTCGCAACAATTTCGTTTAAAATAACTGAAGAAGCAAAGGTCATTTTATATACACAGAAAACAAACTTCATAACGATATGTTATGTTGATACGAAAGAAAGTTTGCTCGTCATATACATAAATTTTAACCCAGAAATTAATGAACGCTTTTCATGTGAAACAATCCATGATATGTCCTGTGTCCGAAATTTCAAACCAAAGTTCGACATCTTGGGGAATCTTGGATTCTTTTCGGATGATTTTAGTAGATGAGATAATGATCCATGAACGTGGCTCTACAGATTTCTAGCTATTTCAAAACGAAGTCCCGTTCATCATTGGACAGGTCATGGAATTTGCCATACGTCGACGTAATGTGTAATTTCACATCACAGAATCGATTGAGCAATTCTCGTAATTCCGTTCAAAGGTTTTTCAATCACAATTAATATCTCAACAAACCTATTATCAACAACTAGTAAAATTATTGGATTGTCTATTCAGAGCTCAGATACTTTCCTTGATCTGCTGTACCAATTACTTCCCATGTTTAATCGTTTTAATTGAAAGAATTAATCGCATTGATTGTTGTACGTATCATTCGACAAATTGAACTATAATGCCAATACATTTCTACAATTAAGCAATTAAAGAAATTGCAGCTGTATCACTTGCCTCATAACCAGTCATCATCGTTAGAGGTATTGATTGAAAATTCAATTGTAAATTTATTACTCCAGGGATGGTCTGTACGGATCATTACACTGAACGGAGAAATATTAACCTGAAATTCTGTTCATTTTTCGTCTTCCTGCTGGTTCATTTATCATTACTCTGGTAACCAGTGTATTACATTATTAACGTATATTATTATGTGCCCATAAATTTTGCTTTACTTCATGCTGTGTGAACGCTAAGCAAAAAATATTTTCTTCTTCTACCAACGCAAAGCTCGTGTTATATATGTTGTTGTAAGGGACGGATGTTAGGTCCCTTGTTCAACAGACAATTGAATAAATTAACAAGGAAAAAAATAGTTTGGCAACCGAGTGACGATAGAGGAACTTGGCTGCCTGGAACTGTCTTTGCAACGTGTACCAGTTTATAGTTTATGCGACACACATTAAACAACTTGTAGAGACGAATAGTATATTATTAGATATAACAATTTTGTGGGTGAATGGTAATTGGAGGCGCAGAGCATATTATTGATAAATTTAACAAAACTTGTGAAATTTAACGAAATTTGTAAAATTTAACGAAATTTGTAAAATTTAACGAAATTTGTAAAATTTAACGAAATTTGTGAAATTTCGCCAGATCCAAATTTCATAAATTTTACAAGTAATATGCCCTGGCCCCAGCAGTGTCTTCTAATGTTTTAACTGAAAAAGATTACCGTCTGAAAAACCGAATGAAATTTTACTTTGGACTTGTATAAACATAAATCATTGCCCGTGCCGGAAGTATATTATTTTGATAAGCCATTCACAGCTCGATTTATCCGTTGCTTCTTTAACAAAAAAAAATCTTTTATTTTTTTCGTTACAAAAATACACACGACTTATAATACATAACAATGTTGAAATCAAATCATCTTGGACCATAAACCCCTCTCCCGAAAAAAAAAGATTTTCTTCAATTTGAATGATTTCCTTTGCAGACTGTATCCGTTACTGTATCAGTGCTAACATTGACATTCATATCCATTGATCGATGGTACGCTATATGTTTTCCTTTACGGTACGTTTCGACTAATGTGCGTGCCGTTGGTTCAATAGCATTTATATGGATGGTTGCTCTCGTATCGGGTAAGTACAAATTTCTGTAAATTGACGACACAATTCTTTTTTTTATCTTCGTTGTGTTATATTGGCCTTTTTACGTTGTCAAAGGTTGATAAATTTAATTTCATATTTTTTTTCGGCTGTTGTTAGTCATGGCGATAGTATATTATTAGAAGATTATCTTTCTATTTTGTCTATTTTCTTCTCTTCTCGGAAAAGACATACCTGAATTTCTTTTTTCGACCACTAAGAAGAAGGCTTTGAGGTTCGGAATCAACTTATTCACTCAATGCGTATCAACCTGGGAGAAGGAAACGGAGAAGCTTTTTTACATCGCCCGATTCATCGTACTGTATGTGTAAGTATTTTTACCTTATTTATTGGATCGATATAATAATTGGTGTATTATGTGAGGCGAGTGATTCGATTGAAAACCTCTTTAAGCACAAAATATTGCAGACTCGGATAGGTCATCAATGTACACGTTTTAGGTCAATTTAACATTATATCTGTTCATGTTGCTAAATTCTTTAATAACTCAAAGATCATGGAACGAGAAAGAAGTTATCGTTTTTTATCCGATATTCAAGACTTCTACAATTTTAAATTGCTGCGGGAAAAATGTAATCCTAAATAAATACCATAAAAACCACAAGAGCGAGGTATTTTCTTGATTACAGTTCAATTCAAATAACTACATCGAATTAAAGTAAAAATACAGCATCGAGACTTAAGGCGAGAAGCCAAAATCGATCTTTCTGTTAGTGGAAAATGCCAGCTCGTGCGTTTGAATGGAATTCAATTGACCTAAAGATGCACTCTTGATATTTTTGCATATTGTTAGTCAGTTCGGAGTCCTCAACAAGGTTCCACAAAAAGTTTTGATTTTCCACCGTATCCTTTGGTGCAGCGGAATCCATGGCATCCAAGGACTCAGAGGGTGTAGCGGAAAAATGATGATCGATAGAGGCCGGAATTCTTATAACGATGGCAACAAAAATTGGTTCCACGGGTGCAAGGGAAGCAGGTCACACTAAGTGTAGTTTAGTAATTGTTGTTGTCGATAACAGATGAATTCAACCAATCGTTTCCCCGTCACATGTTGGGTTGATTTACATTTATATTCAAATTGCGACCTTAAAATAACAAACACACTCTGTGCAGAACACGAACAGCCCGGTCCGGTGTCCAAAATTAAATTTCCATGTTCCATTCGAGAATACTAATAGACGCAAATGTCTGCTCAAATTATTTTTTATATTACTTCAGAACGACTCCCACATCACTTATATCTTGCAAAGATAATTTATTTAAAACTTTCATCTAATAAACCGAAACCGTAAACCGGAGTAAAATGTTTGCAAAATGTTCATGTTAATCGTGTCTATTGGGATAGGTTAAAAGACTGGTCGAGTTTAGTTTCAATATGCAAATATACTTGACACTGTGGTGTCAGACCTGGGAATGGTTAACATCATGGCTTGATAGGCAGCCACACTTGCACACCACACACCTTTTATATATGCAACCTTATTTGACAATAAAATATTCTCAAACCATTGGCATCTTCAACATTTTCATCTGCAAAAAAAAAAAAATTGCCCAATTGCTTTCAAAGCAACTAAGCCGCTTTTCCGTATGATTCTCCTGCTAAACTGATATTTTCTTCTAAACGTTCCAGGTAACCGATTTTATTCTATCCGTTCGAGCCGTTGTACTTCATTAGAAATGAACATAAAGCTGCATAATATTCTGAAGTTTCTTTTGCAAATAAAATGTCTTTAAATGGGAGCGTGTTGTTAGGGAGTTACACGTGTATCTCTATATCCATATCGATCCATCAACATATTCTATCGTCAATGGGATTACTTTTCCAGAACATATTACTTCAATCGTTCGAATTTCTTTTTTACCTGTGATGTTCTTAGCTCTACACTACACATTCATGTGCACAACATACATATTTTGTAAATCATATTTCATGTATTTACACAAAACGATAAACAAATTGAGCTATTTGAACCAACAAATATTCCAATCTTATCGTTTGCTTGCTGATGATATTCGAATAAAAATCATATCGAATGTTGTATGGATGGAATTTAACTAAAAATCATCTGTTCATCTCACTGATTAAATTGCATTAACTCAAAGTATGTCCGTTTAGTGGAACACTATTCTCTCCTCGTCGGTCTCTTAAAAAATTATCGCATCGTAATCATTAAATCAATTACTTCTTCTGTTTCAACCGTTTCCACGAATTTTGCTATAAAATTGTGCTGCAGGGATCAGGGTCTATTACTTTTATTTGTGAAATTTAGCAAAATTTGTGAAATTTAACGAAATCTGTGAATTTTATCGAAATTTGTGTAATTTAACGATTCGTTAAACGAAGTCTGTGAGATTTAACAAAATCTGTGAAATTTAACGAAGTTTGTGATGTTTTACAAAATTTTTGACATTTAACGAAATCTGGGAAATTTAACGAAGTTTGTGACTTTTAACAAAGTCTGTGACATTTCGCGAAATTTAAGAAATTTAACGAAATTCGATAAGTTTCTCAAATTTTACAAATAACGGATCCGATTGGGCTATTACCATAAACTAGACGATTGTGTTTGAATGTTTGCTTTGGTTAGATATGAAATGTGAGGCTCGTTACAGCCTCAATGTTTATTTGTGCAATATATAACTTAAGTGCAATGCAATTGAATTTAAACTTTGCTATTACTTCAGACTCGTATGTTGAGTGTATTTTCAATGCATAGAGTTCAATCCAATAACAACGTTGTAAACAAATAATAAAAATCAAAACACAAAGCGCGTTTATTTTTAAAATTATTATTATTTGCACAGCATTGAGAAAACTAAAACCACATGTGCTGTGTGTGAATATATATCTTTCTGTATTGAATAGATGAAACAGCGTTTGTAAAAGTACAAAAAAAAAGACGAGAAAAAAGTTACGCTAATAAAATTTAAAGAGAAAAGTCGGTTGAGGTCTGGTGATTAAAAAATGTGAAAAAATTTATTTGTTTTCGTTTAACCAATATTAATGTGGTTTTAGTAATTTATGCTTCGATTTATGCAGTCGTTGTTTTTATGGAACTTGTTGTTTTATCAAAATAGACTAGACGTTTAATCCGCTCATTATTTATCTATTTTAAGAAGCAATGAGTAAATAAGCAGGTTGTCAGTGAATTTTACCAATTTAGAAGTAATTAGACTACCATCCGAATTTGGTGAATTCAAACGATTACCCTCAGGCTAATATGGTCTGAGCAAGAGACAAGTTAAAACACGTGAAGTAATAGATTTTGTATCAATATGTTGAAAATACTCATTCGGACCAACAGAAGTAACAGACTTAATGTTTGTTCGATAATAATTTTGACATTTATAAATGGTATGCGGCAAAATTCCGTTGTTTTTATTATAGCCTGGCTTTTCAGAAACCGAACTAATGCATATGAAGTTTAAGTAGTATAGGTCCATGCTAGAGTAAAGGTCCAAAAATAGTTCAGTTAATAGTAGAATTCTGAAATGTGGAGCGGTGGCTAATGTTGCTACCCTACTTCTACTATCCTAAACGATTGACAGAACTTGAAAAAGTACCACCCACCGCCTACTTTCGAAGTTGGTTGGTGTAGAGGCAAGTTTGACGAATTATTGAGCTGCACTGCTCAAATTAGACTCAAATGAAAGGTAAAGGTTCTTCATAATTCAATAATTCTTCATAACGAATCAAATCCGAAATTGTTTCAACATTTGATTTTCATTTCATACAATAAATAACAAATTGATGAAGCCCGAACGGGGATTGATTCAGTTTTGACGGATTTGCACTTTAATTACTGCAGGAATTGAAGGAAACCCTTCGGATAAAACGATAAATTAGAATCGACTACTGTTCACAAAATTCACAGTTCGTGCTCAAAATAGTTCACATCTGTACTCGAACTGTGTATCATTTTTTCACATGTTCTTGGTGTCTGTGCACATTTTGAGTTGTGTACACAGAATGTGAACACTCCGCACTATGTACACCTGAATCTCTTTTGTAACAGAAATTGAAGGAATTGAAGACATTACATGGAATTGACTGAAAAAACGATAAATTGAGAGAAATTGACAAACCGAATAGCCAAGACCGGAAACTGGTCATTTTTCTTTGCATTCATTTAGTTCTTTCGTTCATAATACTTATCCGTATTTCCCTTCATTTACGTTCAATTTCTCGTATTTCCCGTCAATTTCTTGTATTCCTTCAATTCCTATTAATTACCGGCTGCTACGGCAATTCCTTCGAGGGTGTGTAATCAATTACCCGAGTAGTTTCCCCCTCGACCACATTTAAAAAGTGGGCTTGTGGTAACTTGGAACAGTACACTTGTCCATGGGAGCAAGATTATTTTTCGGAAGTTTACCTTACCAAGGTATGTTAAAATTCGGTTTAGATGACAATGACAATGAAATGTTAAAACTGTACTCTCATTTCATGAGTGGCATCGTACTTCTCAATTCTTTGAAGTATTTCTCCTAAAAATACTAGTTAGCAGACATTTCCATTAAATTGAGAATCGAAAATTGTATTTTCTTAGCACGTATGCCGTTATAGTCCGGGTTCTTATGTAATTTCGCGCGCTGGAGATTCTAACGAAATTTTGACCATTTTGATATTGAAGAGGGGGTCCAAGTTACCTAACAAATTTTTTTTTTTGAGGTTCCCGAACCGGTCGAATCGGTAAAAAACCGGTTTTAGTGTAAAACTAAAAACATCAATATCTTTGTTAAAAATCAATATTTTTTTATGCGGTCAATTTTATTTGAAAAGCCGATCCATTGCCGACATTTCGTGAAATATCTTTTTTTTGGGATCTCAAAGCTGCCCGAGCTATCTGGGATGTCCTAAAATGTGACACTAAAAAACCGCTAACTTTGACAATCACTGCGGCCTGTAAATCCTAACTGATTTTAATGATCAGAGGTGTTTTGGAAAGCTAGAGACTAACTCTTTCAGATCTAGCTGGCCGAGCATACACCAAACATAGGAAGTGTAGATATGGGCCTGGGAACCGGGCATAGCTATAACCGCATTTTTTTCGTACCAATATTATTGATTTTATGAAGTGCCGTGGCTTAGTTTTCCCTATTTTATACTCCAAACGAATAACAAGTTATTCTTAGAGATTTCCTACGTAGTGGCTTGAGTTTCCTGTAATCTTGAGAGATCCATATCGCTCCCAACACTAGAAATTGATGATTTTAAGGACCTTCCTCAATTTTTCTTCATTTTCAACTGGATTTATAGCTTCTTTGAGGTGAGAATAGGTCAGTTCCTAACGTTGCACTACTTTTCAGTGTTCATCCTCCCTCCACATCCTAGAATTCATGCACCCACATCACTTCCGTCTATTTTTCTTCATTTCCAACTGGATTTATAGCTTCTTTGAGGTGAGAATAGGTCAGTTCCCATCCTCCCTCCACAGTAGTGCAACGTTAGGAGCTGACCTATTCTCACCTCAAAGAAGCTATAAATCCAGATGAAAATGAAGAAAACTGTACAGAAGTGATCTGAGTGCATGAATTCTAGGATATGGAGGTAGGATGAGCACTGAAAAGTAGTGCAACGTTAGGAACTGACCTGTTCTCACCTCAAAGAAGCTATAAATCCTGTTGGGAATGCAGAAAAATAGACGGAAGCGATGTGGGTACATGAATTCTAGGATGTGGGAGTAGGATGAGCACTGAAAAGTAGTGCAACGTTAGGAACTGACCTGTTCTCACCTCAAAGAAGCTATAAATCGAGTTGGGAATGAAGAAAAATAGACGGAAGTGATCTAAGTGCATGAATTTTAGGATGTGGAGGGAGGATGAACACTGAAAAGTAGTGCAACGTTGGGAACTGACCTATTCTCACCTCAAAGAAGCTATAAATCGAGTTGGGAATGAAGAAAACTGGACGGAAGTAATTTGGGTGCATGAATTCTATGATGTGGAGGGAGGATGAACACTGAAAAGTAGTGCAACGTTAGGAACTGACCTATTCTCACCTCAAAGAAGCTATAAATCCAGTTGGAAATGAAGAAAAATAGACGGAAGTGATGTGGGTGCATGTATTCTAGGATGTGGAGGGAGGATGAACACTGAAAAGTAGTGCAACGGTAGGAACTGACCTATTCTCTCCTCAAAGAAGCTATAAATCCAGTTGAAAATGAAGAAAAATTGAGGAAAGTCCTTAAATCATCAATTTCTAGTGTTGGGAGCGTTATGGATCTCTCAAGATTACAGGAAACTCAAGCAACTACGTAGGAAATCTTTAAGAATAACTTGTTAGTCGTTTTGAGTATAAAATAAAAATAAAATAGGGAAAACTAAGCCACGGCACTTCATAAAATCAATAATATTGGTACGAAAAAAATACGGTTATAGCTATGCCCGGTTCCCAGGCCCATATCTACACTTCCTATGGTACGTGTATGCTCGGCCAGCTAGATCTGAAAGAGTTAGTCTCCAGTTTTCCAAAACACCTCTGATCATTAAAATCAGTTAGGATTTACAGGCCGCAGTGATTGTCAAAGTTAGCGGTTTTTTAGTGTCACATTTTAGGACATCCCAGATAGCTCGGGCAGCTTTGGGATCCCAAAAAAAAGTTATTCCACGAAATGACGGCAATGGATCGGCTTTTCAAATAAAGTTGACCGCATAAAAAAATATTGATTTTTAACGAAGATATTGATGTTTTTAGTTTTACACTAAAACCGTTTTTTTTACCGATTCGACCGGTTCGGGAACCTCAAAAAAAAAATTGTTAGGTACCTTGGACCCCCTCTACAATATCCCGTGGTCGAAATTCCACCAAACTCTCTAGCGCGCTAGACGGTTTTTTTCGACATAAGAACCTGGACTATTATGAGGATAGGGCTATCCATATTATGAAACTTTTCGTTTTTCAATATTTTTGCGTTCAGGCGTTGTGTGAGTAAAGAGAACTTGCGTCACATTTCAATATATATTCTGCTGTTCAAAGCAACGCCCAAGAAAAGGGAAGTTGAATGAAAAAAATGTAAAAAAAAAAATTAAAAATAAACGTTTCGTCTACTACCATATCAAGATGAACTGTTCGTTTTTCATTGTTGAACATACATTTTTTAGACTGTTATGTGAAAGGAGATTGGTTTGAATATTTTGACGCAATAGAGGTTTTTTTATATGTCGAATTGACATCATGACAATCATACAAATAATCGATAAACTCAATTTTTCAATGTTGTTTTTGTACCCATACAACACAAAAGGATGCTGTATCAAAAACAGGAGACTTCATAAACTTAAAATATCTTTTGTTACACAGGACTTGAATATATTGATTGATGCTTCAATTAATTCGATTTTTTTTTCTGTGGTTTTTATTGTAAAACGAACATTGCAATCAAGTGTACAGCTGATGAAAGTGAAGGAATGTTTTGAAAATCAAACGAATTTAATCGGAAACAATATTATCAGACGATCAGGACGTAACTCGTAGCATTCGTAACAATAAGAATTCGTAATTTGACAGTTGCATGTATAAAATCCCATAGGAACTGTCAAGTTACAAATTCTCAAAGTTACGAATGCTTCAAAAATCGGCGTCCAGTCCAGGGTGTAGATTCTCGTAGCGTTCGTATGGGATTTTGTACACGCGACTGTGAAGGTACGAATATTTGGATCTACCAAAATACGAGAATCGCCGACGAGGCAGCATTATAAAAAAAAAACTTCGTAAAAATGATTGGCCGTCCAAACGTTTAGCAGTGATCATGCCTCATTTAAATAGTACGGTGGATCGTATTTTACATTGAACTATTTTTCTGGACGCCCGACCAGTTCCTACTAGGAACTTCCTACCCAGAACTAATTCTTTATTCATTTTCATTGTAAAACATTCTTAGAATTATTTCGCGTTTAACCAATGGGCCCGAGTCGCAAATAAATTAGGAAATCCAATTCAATACCATCGATCAATCATGATATAGTCATAAAACAACGAATTATTCTAGGCTACCTCTCGTCATGATGACTGTGGCCTACTATCAAATTGTACGCGTTCTCTGGAAATCAGATACGATACCCGGCCATCGAGAATCAAGGAATCAAACGTACACCTGTGGATGTAAGTAAAACAGCCAAAACTACAATTTTCGACTAAAAATTGCTCTCGATCTGTATCCCTGATATTATTGGAATTCGTATCGCTTCTACAAACACTGCTGTCTAATGATGCTCATTATTACAGATTTACGTCCATCTGGTCCAGCTGCAAATTCAAGCACAATGGGTCAGTTGAGGGCTCGAAGAAAAGCGGCCAAGATGTTGGTGGCCGTTGTGGTGATGTTCGCCAGTTGTTACTTTCCCGTTCATGTACTCAACATACTACGGTATAGTATGCCATAAACAGCGTGAAACACCGCACCGGTGAGCGTTAATTGGATTTAATTTACTCATTTTCTTTCTTTCTTTTAATGCACCCAACAGATACACAATCGACATCGGCCAGAGCGAAGTTGTTACAATATTTTCCTTATTTTCGCATTGGCTGTGCTATGCCAACAGCGCTATAAATCCGGTTATTTATAATTTCATGAGCGGTAAGTTTTTATAAACTATTAACGTTGTATTCGAAACTGTAAACAACAATTTGGTAATTTAAATATTTATTTTAAAAACATTCACATTAAACGTTCGTCTGATCTGAAGTGTACCATTTCACTGTTGTTGTAGTGAAATAAAATCTAAATTGTATTTTC
Organism: Bradysia coprophila; assembly: GCF_014529535.1. Taxonomy (NCBI): domain Eukaryota; kingdom Metazoa; phylum Arthropoda; class Insecta; order Diptera; family Sciaridae; genus Bradysia; species Bradysia coprophila. The sequence goes on along the minus strand of NW_023503927.1, from coordinate 52,752 downwards.
TGCACAAAGTGAAATGTTAGGATGGTTTTTTATGTTCTTCTTCGGACTGAGGGAGCTGCGGGACTGGACTAAGAATATTTGTGTGTGGTGCAGGTGCTCCTCGTTCATCGAAAAGAATGTGTAATGTTGAAAGTCTATTCTTATACCAGAGGTATATTTGAATGTCTTCCGTAGACTCCCAGTGACTTAATTAAAACAAGCAAAGCACGTCCTCGTTTGCACTAAGTGTATCAAGCAATAACGAATTTTCAGATATTTTCGTAACGCTTCTCCTGGCGATGTAACTCTCTAAAATAATAAAAGTTTCATTTGATTTAACTTTATCCTTTCCACATTTCCTGACGAGGTCTTTCTAGCGATCTATCATTTACAAAAATCTGAACAGTTTGAGATAAAATCTTGGGATTTTTTCGACATATTTGCCATATTTAGCGCTTTTTTTGCTAATCTTTTCCTTCACAGATCAACTAGAGCTCGTCAAGACCTTTCCAAAGAACTCCCATTTTTTGAAATTGGAGAACTTTTAGATGAAATTCGCGGCGATTTTTCCTTAAATTTATTATTTTTTGTATCGCTTCATGTAGCGCTGCAGTGCAATCAAAATATGGTCAAATTTCATTATATTTTCTGGAATTCATCGAGACCTTTCCAACGAGCTATCCTTACCAACTTCCTACACCTAACTTCATTTCCTCATATCTACGGAACTAGTTGTCCAAATGTCAACAAATTTACTCGATTACTCGATTAATACTAGGAAATAGAACTTACTTTGACATGAATTGGTTCGGTGGGTTCGGTCTCGCTTTCCTCGAAACTATCCATTTTCCTCCCGAATTGTCTGCTTCCTATGAAATTTCTCTTGATATCTCCTGTAATCGACAATTTTCATTTCTCTCAAAACATATCGACATTTTTACCGATATTAATACGCGACAGCTCGTTGGGAAGGGCTCGATGAGTTCGAGGAAATAGGTCTAAAATTTGACCATTTTAATGCGCTACAGAAAATGATAAATTTCATCTTCAATTTCAACAAATGTGGTTCTTTCGAAAGGTCTTAAAATTAGGGTAAACTTTGAGGATCACTGAATGAAAACATTTGCAAAAAAAACGCCAAAAATGGCAAATATGCCGACAATATCCTAAAATTTCATCTGAAAGTGTTCAGATTTTTGGGCTCGTGAGGAAGACTTCGTCAGAAAATGTGGAAATGGATAAAACTCATTCGAAAATCAAATGAAATTCTTATTATTTTACAAAGTTACAGTGCTCGTATGTGAAAATTCATTCTTGCTTGATACATTTACTGCAAACAGGGACGTGCTAAGCTTGTTTTAATTCAGTCAATGAAAGTCTACAGAAAACATTCAAATTCTGGCACAAGAATAGTCTTCAAATTGAAGCAATTATAATAACTTACGAAAACATTAAAATAATGGTCGAATAGGGTGTTTTCTTGGTCCATTCCCGCAGCTCACTGACTGACATAATGTACAGAAAAGACCATCATCTACATAACAACGTCTTTCCGATATTTGAAATGTATTATTGTGTATACGTACAACACACGCAGCTGTGTTTATTATTATAATCATAAGCAATTATAGAGACTCTCCCTATCAATTTCGATTTTATATTTTGATGCGACCTTTCTATCGCCAATATAGGCCACTGAACAGAAGATTCATATTCTATAGGCAAATATTATGAAACCAAATATTTGTTCGGTTCTGAATTTGTGATGGCACAGATTTAGCAAATGTATTTTTCTCATGTTGTTTGGACACAAAAAGGACTTTTGGAACGTATCGATTTGTCTCGTAATTTATTTTCGCTGAGCTCAACCACTTACAGACGGCAAACATGACGACGAAAGTGTTAATGTAGAACTCTGATACTTCTTTTGATTTAAAGTATTTTTAAGAGGTTGAAGCAAAATCTACTATCTCTTTAGATTTAACGAGTGCGCTTTGCTATAAAAGAGCAGACTAGCCGAAGTTCATTGCTTTTTTTCTCGTCGTTGTGGTTAACAGATGACTCAGATGATTCTTAGCATTGATTTTCATTTAATCGATGAATGTATGCCCACAACACCTACAAATGATTCAAAGGAAAATTGGTGTATTGACGGGATCAATTCGAGTCTTCTGTGTACATTTTGACAGTTTAAAAAAAAATTGTTCTGGTGCGAGTTTATAGAGGGTTGGTTCAGTACTTTGAATCGTCGAGTCTTTCATTTCTTCCAACGCACTCCAAGAACAGACAAGAGATTTTATCATTCGGCCTCTTATTTTGTATGGAACGTCCGTTACACAGTACCAACATAATAAGCTGAATTTATATGAGAATTTTGGACTAACTACTGCGCCGTGGAGGCTTTCATTTAAATTTTGTTCTTGGAGTGCGTTGTTTCTACTGTTCAAAACCGTTTTAATAAATTGATGAAATCGTTTCTTTGAAAAATCTTGTTCTTCTTTAGTTTTGACATACTTCTTCGCCATAGAGTCAATGTGTGTAAATTACTCAGTATCAAGCAGCCAGAGAATGGCGGTGATAACATAAATTAAATCAAAAAGAAAATCAAAATCAAGAGCAACTTTTCCTACACGTTAATGGTTCAAATTCACTCTGCATAGAACTTTACACTTTCAATTTAAACATTTTTCGCAGCCTACATTCAATGCAGAATGGTTTTTGAGGTCGAACCGAAATTCTGATAAATTGAAATTTTACTGATAAGCCAACGGAACACCGTCTTGAAAAGAATCAATTTCGATAAAATACAAAAAAAATCAAATCTATGAACACGCGCTTAATAAGGTAGTCTTGTCGAAATTATCGATAAGAAAATTCGCTTAAAAGCAGCAGCGCGTGTATTTCATCTGTGCGATCGATTTATTGAAAACAAGACGGAATTCAAGATTGTCGATAGGAAAGGTAAACTTTGTTTCTAGTTGTGGAAGTAGTCGACATAGACTATTATATCAATTAGTATCGCTGTCTATACAGAGTTTTGGGGGGAAAAAAGTTAAGAAATGTGAACGAGGTGACTTAATTGAATCGTTTGCACGTCTCTTTCAATTTCAGTCAAACAATACTAGGTTTCACCTTTTGGACGAGTTGGGTCCCTTGACTGACAATTTTTAACAGTATAATTTTGATTAATTTCAGTTTATTTTTCATTGTTAAAGACAAATTACTTGCACTGATACAAAATCTACATTTGATTCTCTGGATATTTTCACTAAAATATTTACCTATTTTCCTAAGGTAGATGGTGTTCGCACATTGTGCGAATAGCATTTTGGTATGTCAAATGAAAGGTATTAACGAGACGAAAGAAAATATTTAACTTTAAGAGCATTGGGTTCGTACAACAGTAGCTATTGGCAAGAAAGCAAGCAAAACTGAAACACTTCCAGCGTAAAATCCTGTTTTTCTGAAGTAACTTCCAGATCCTTCTAACTAAGTGGTGTCAAAGTCAGCTTCAGTGCTTGAGAATACTATGTGACATGCATTTTACGTTTTTCATAACGTTTCATACTTCAATCATAGCGTATTTGTGTGGTTACATAGACATTTTTGGTATTTTCTGTCGTAAGACCCTGACTTTCAGTCAACGACACTGTAACACACATTAGTTCTAATATCAGCTTCACTTAATAACTTTGTGTCTTGTTTGTGCCGTGGATGAGACAACTCACATTGTATTGTGTCAACATACAGAACCGAAAACAAACCCTCACAAAATATTTTACTGATATATTAATATCCATACGGACAGGTATGTCGAGGTATTTCTCCCATAAGCCAAACGAAAGACGAAGCAACTCTTGTATATCTCTCTACATACACATCGTGTAGTACACAATCAGATTTCTATTCCTGACTTAGCTAACTAAATAAATTCAATTTCTACAAAAAAAATATTCCTTTTTCGCTGTTAGAAAATTTATATTTGGATATATATTGATTGCATGGAGCCGGATCTCTACTGTTCGGATTCGTTCGTTCTTCTTTTTTTCCCGTCTCTATATAATTTAAAATTAGAAAGGAAATGACTTGTTCGTTTCATCATTTGAAAACGTAACGTTGTCGTTAGAATACTTTTCGACGATAGGACTGGCTTTTGTATTGTTCTGGATTTTTGTTTCGATGAAAATGAGTGACTCGTGCTCGTTCACCTGTATAGATTCGTTGGGACTAATTTAATAGATAATCTTATGGGATGGATGGAGGCAATTAAAGTGTTAATGCTTTACACTTGACGAAATGAAGATAATTGGAACATTTAGACGCAGGCATCCCGGCGTAACGTTATTTGTATGATTTTTTTTTGTACATTGACGTAACGTTACAAAAACGAATAAAATCTAACGTTATTTATCATAACTAAAGTTTATTGATATCATACAGGTTGAAAAGGTTTTCGTAACGAAATATTTTTTTTTTAAATATCGTAACTCTGTTAAGACAAATAACTCTATAACGTTGTCAAAAACAACTATTAGCTAAAATACTACCACTAGCATTACCTTCTGTGTATAATTTGACAGTTCAGATGGAAAATTTCTATTATTTAGACTGTCAAAATGAGAAGGGAAAAAATATACATTATCTCCCCCGAACTGTCACCAAAATTTCTTTTGTCGTGGCCTTTTGAGTGGAGAAAACGAGGTTAATCACAACGCTGAATCTTTTCTATTGAAATGAAAGAAAATTGGAAGCAAATGCAAGTTGGTTTGTTCTGAACATATTTGATCAATGTCCCAGTGAATAAAATTTGAAAGTTACTTAAATAACTTAATTGACTGGGAACAACGAACCTGAAGCATGAGCAGAGTATTGAAACTGGACAATGTATCAAACAAATTTTGGCACTGTAAAATAATCTGGAACAATTTTTCGTACAAAATAGTACTATATTTGTCAGCTGTCACTCGAAACACTTTTGCTTGAAGTGCGTTGCTGGTAACAGCGATCACACAAAAAAAAATTGGCTAATTACATCAAAATTAACTTGTTTGAGAATAGACAGTGTCGTAGGTGTCTCACCTCTCTCGTGTCAAATATAGAAATCACTACTGTCACCCGATAAGTACGGATTAATCGTACAGCACTGTACGGATCAAGTGTACATCAATGTACGGATAAAACTCCCAAAAACACGATAAGACCAATGGTTTACTCATCCGTAAATTGTACAATTAAAACGTACTTTCTACGAGTTACTCGTTAAAATAGGGCGATTTTTATGTACATCCAAAATCTCATTTTTTTTGTTGATGACTTTTAAAGCTCTGATAAATATAAAATTGTGTTTTTTAAAGGTTAACAAACTGTATTTTACATATCCAATAATGTGTCCAACATATTATAGGGGGATATGACTTCAATTAACCTATTCATCAATTAACTAATATTACACATTTGAAGTAGAATGTGCTTCACATTGTCAAGTCAGAATTTTTAGCCCCGTACGAGGTACTGGGGGCTTATAAGATTAATATGCCGTTTGTAACACGTCGAATTGGAAGCAGACAGTAAGGGCAAAGCATTTGGTTATGTTCATAGATGACGAATCAGCAATAAAAAAAATGTCCGTCCGTCCGTCCGTCCGTCCATCCGTCCGTCCGTCCGTCCGTCCGTCCATCCGTCCGTCCGTCCGTCCATCCGTCCGTCCGTCCGTCCGTGACCCCTATAGCTTGAGTAAATCACAAACTTTTTTCAAAATTCTTTTTTTCCCCGATTGGTATCGACAAAAGTAAGGTCAAGTTCGAAAATGGGCATGGTAGGGTCGGCCCCTCCAGAGCTAGGGCCCTATAGGTGTTTTTCAGTCTTTCGACGATATCTACCGAAATACGCACGCAATAGCTGCTTGTGATATATCAAATGAAAGGTATTGACGAGTAGAACAAAGTTGCTGAACATTGTTTTTGTGTAAGATGCAACGTGGGCTTGTTGGGAGGGCTCAAAGGTCATTACTCGGCCCTAAGTGTTTTTTGCACATAAATCGAGTAAATCTCATCCGATTTTGCTAGATTTAGTTTTTTATAGAAGGTAATTGAATACCGAAAAGAACGTGTCGAAAAAAGTTTCAAATTTGGGCCCTTGGACTAAGGCCGCTACTCGGCCCTAAGTGTTTTTTGCACATAAATCGAGTAAATCTCATCCGATTTTGCTAGATTTTGTTTCATTTGAGAGATAATTGAATGCCGAATGGCAAAAAATGTTTCAAATTTAGGCCCTTGGACTAAGGCCGCTACTCGGCCCTAAGTGTTTTTTGCACATAAATCGAGTAAATCTCATCCGATTTTGCTAGATTTTGTTTCATTTGAGAGATAATTGAATGCCGAATGGCAAAAAATGTTTCAAATTTAGGCCCTTGGACTAAGGCCGCTACTCGGCCCTAAGTGTTTTTTGCTCATAAATCGAGTAAATCTCATCCGATTTTGCTAGATTTTGTTTTATTTGAGAGATAATTGAATGCCGAATAGAATGATGGCAAAAAAAGTTTCAAATTTGGGCCCTTGGACTAAGGCCGCTACTCGGCCCTAAGTGTTTTTTGCACATAAATCGAGTAAATCTCATCCGATTTTGCTAGATTTTGTTTCATTTGAGAGATAATTGAATGCCGAATGGCAAAAAATGTTTCAAATTTAGGCCCTTGGACTAAGGCCGCTACTCGGCCCTAAGTGTTTTTTGCACATAAATCGAGTAAATCTCATCCGATTTTGCTAGATTTTGTTTCATTTGAGAGATAATTGAATGCCGAATGGCAAAAAATGTTTCAAATTTAGGCCCTTGGACTAAGGCCGCTACTCGGCCCTAAGTGTTTTTTGCTCATAAATCGAGTAAATCTCATCCGATTTTGCTAGATTTTGTTTTATTTGAGAGATAATTGAATACCCAATAGAAAGTTGGCAAAAAATTTTGGGTTTCTAAAATAATATCGTAAATTGTTGGTTTTATTTGAGAGGTACTTCGTACGGGCTTTCGTAATTGCGCTATGCGCAATTTTAAAAATGAACACTTTCAGTAAATTTGACCATGCCCAACTTCACTTGCATTTTGGTAACAGACGCATTAGAGGGTTGTAGACGTATTAGGGTTCCGGGCGTATTACGGCTACGGACGTATTATGGTTACGGACGAAATAGGATTACGGGTCGTACGGGGCTAAGTCGCAGCAAACGCTCCGACTGTTCTGATGCCTTCTTTTTTTCATTCTTCACTTCTTTATTTAACAAAAAAATCTAAACTGAACATAAAAAGCCGCATAGCTCCAGTATGTTAATTAACAATTCAAAGGAGCTATTTGAAAAAAGTCAGAAATGTTGATATCATTATTCCTACAACGAATTACCATTGCATTTGAAATTGGTAATCGTATCGGAAATTCAATTTACTAAGGCTTAAATATCTTGATGTACCGATTATATATCAGGTTACCCGATGTAACTTCTCCCGTAGCTCTCAATATTAATCTTGGTGATTTATGAGATTTATGTGAAAGTTTGTATTATAATCCTCATCTATGACAAATAGCTGATATCTCTTGATTCAAATGAAGTACGACCGTACATCTTAGGTTAAGTTACCAACAGCATTGTATTGGGAAGTAAAATGGGTTCCTATTCCCATCCCCATAGTTGATTTTGTTATTTGCATTTTTGGTTCACGTTACCATTAAAAATGAAAAACAAAGTATTTCTATCCGTCAAAACAATATTCAGGACGTTCAGGACATAGTTGCTTCTAACGATATGAATCCAACAGAGAAGCACGTGTTTCTTGGTGAATTCTAGACCGTTTAATGTATGAAACTGGTACTAAACAAGGCATCAGAACAGTCGGAGCGTTTGCTGCGACTTAGCCCCGTACGACCCGTAATCCTATTTCGTCCGTAACGTTAATACGTCCGTAGCCGTAATACGCACGGAACCCTAATACGTCTACAACCCTCTAATATGCGTCTGTTACCAAAATGCAAGTCAAGTTGGGCACGGTCAAATTTACTGAAAGTGTTCATTTTTAAAATTGCGCGTAGCGCAATTACGAAAGCCCGTACGAAGTACCTCTCAAACAAAACCAACAATTTACGACATTATTTTAGAAACCCAAAATTTTTTGCCAACTTTCCATTGGGTATTCAATTACCTCTCAAATGAAACAAAAACTAGCAAAATCGGATGAGATTTACTCGATTTATGTGCAAAAAACACTTAGGGCCGAGTAGCGGCCTTAGTCCAAGGGCCCAAATTTGAAACTTTTTTCGTCACGTTCTTTTCGGTATTCAATTACCTTCAAAACTTAAACTAGCAAAATCGGATGAGATTTACTCGATTTATGTGCAAAAAACACTTAGGGCCGAGTAACGACCTTTGAGCCCTCCCAACAAGCCCACGTTGCATCTTACCCAAAAACAATGTTCAGCAACTTTGTTCTAAACGTCAATACCTTTCATTTGATATATCACAAGCAGCTATTGCGTGCGTATTTCGGTAGATATCGTCCAAAGACTGAAAAACACCTATAGGGCCCTAGCTCTGGAGGGGCCGACCCTACCATGCCCATTTTCGAACTTGACCTTACTTTTGTCGATACCAGTCGGTGAAAAAAAGAATTTTGAAAAAAGGTTGTGATTTACTGAAGCTAGAGGGGTCACGGACGGACGGACGGACGGACGGACGGACATTTTTTTTATTGCTGATTCGTCATCTATGAACATAGCCAAATGCTTTGCCCTTACTGTCTGCTTCCAATTCGACGTGTTACAAACGGCATATTAATCTTATAAGCCCCCAGTACGGGGCTAAAAATCTGAACTTTTTTCAATTAATCGGTGAACGACCTTAGGTAGAGATAAAAATCATTCATGGACATGAATGTTGAAACAAATGAAGTAAAAGATTTGGTATCACACCAAGTGGCCAGGTATACTTTTAACAATGGAAGTGTTAGTTTTAATGATTCTTACGATACACATGAAATAAAATTTCATGGACCCGTCGAGTTAACGTAGCTTTTATTCTAAATAAGATGGAGGTGCCACCGGCTTTGCTTTGCCATCGCATAACACATGACCTCGGGACTCTGGAACAGTAACTAGGTTTTTAATCGTTCCTATATCGGATTGGCGAAAGGATCCTTAAAAAAGGTGTGATGAAACGATAGCAAACGTTTTTTTAAAACCCGTATCTTCAAGAAAATGTTGGGTGGATTGAAAAACTGATTACTGTGCCAGAGTATTGAGTTGCTTTAGAGAGAGAAACGATCACTAAGCTTTATAGATGAACTTTTCACAACGTCATTTTCCAATCTTCAATTTAAATGTTGCAACGCTTGACATCGTTATTATTTGATTGATTTTTCTTGACTGAGAGGTACGGGAAAACGAGAAAGGTAGAAAAGTAAGAGGTTCAAAGACGTTGAAACACCAGAGTGCCTGTGTTTTGGGTTTTAACCTAACAGTGTAAAAAATCCTGACCAAAATTTGACTCCTTATGCTGCTGAGCAACGGTAAAATTTTGGAGTCACATTTAATAAACAGTGTTTTGCTTTCAGGAGTCAGCAAAGCAACGACTTTTTTATTGAAAGCTTCTCACGTATTATCTCTAGATGTAATAATTGGTGTTAATAGTTGTTGATGTGAAAGTTATTCTTGTGTTTCAACGTCTTTGAACTGCATATTTTCCTACTTTTCCTCATTTCCCGCATCTCCCTTGTAAACCGTAAATCACTTATTGTTTCATGTCGCGTCAACCGCGCTAATAGATTGCAAAAATACAAAAAGTTACGATCATAGAAATTCATTAATTACAGAAGTCATTCGTCGTTCGGTTTAGTTAAACAAGCTAAGTGCTTCCACACATGAATAATATTAATAAAACATTTTAACAGCAAATATGGCAACAAAAGCTTAATTCAATTTATCATAATTCTCCATTTGTCAGATAAACAGTTTTCAAATTTACAGCAACTTCGGCATATAATTGAATTTTGCTATCTTAATCAACTCTATAAAGCTCCCATAAGTCAATAAAATATTCAAATTTCCTATCAGTTTTAAGTTCCATGCATACGCTGTGTACGAGAACATCACACGAAAATTCGATTCATATTCCAGTTATGTTTCGAAATTTAATATTTTCCACGCATTTCTAAGCAACAAGCAACACAAGGGATATATTGTCGATGTTGCGAATTTTCCGATTTTCATGACGAAACGCTTTGCGTCAATGATAAACAAATTTGTATTTAATTGGTGTTATTGATATCAGTGTCACCATTGGAAACGCTCACCGAACCGCACCGAACATTATCTCTACGAACAATAGCGTGTAAATGAGAACCAGATTTAATTACGCGTTCATTGTCCGAAACAGTATCCTTTGAACGCGTCTCGATGGGAATACATAATTATGTGAAATTTTTCGGAGCAAAGTTCAATATGTCACCACGAGTGATATTCGCTGGAGGAATGTTGTGGAAATAATGTTTTAACATTCCGCTCACGACAATATGACAATATTGATTCTTTCCGTCATAAAATCATTTTTCTTTTGCTTATTTCTTCCAGAATATTTCCTCAGTGTTTTCTCTTCGATGGGAACATGATTCTGTAGTTAAACACTTCTGTTATTATTGGGTATATGCGACTTAAAGACGAGGGGGGAAATTACGTGAACAAATACTGCAACAAGGTCGACAAAGCGTTATTGGCCAGTAAATCGAAGGAAATGGGAACACCATTATTTGTTGAATTAGAGAGATGTGGAGGAGAAAATACAGGCCATTTTAAGAAAACCGAAGGAAATGGAACATAAATAAAGGGAAATAGAAACCAACGGGATAATAGATAAGGCGATATTCGTGAAAAAAGGAAAATGCCAATCTAAATTTGACAAATCCACTCACACATTCTTGTTCTTTCGTCACAGTTCGCCTGTTTCTTTTTGCATCCTATTACATCTTACAATTTGAAATTCTTTGGCGTCATACTTCCTTCGATATTTGTTGCTATCCTCGTTTTGCTGCTAATCGCTACAGTGAAAGGCAGCGAAATTTCAGCTGTTTGCTTCAGCTGTTTTTCAGCTTATCCACACATACAATCAAAACTGTTTATATTTCTTTATACTGTTGACGGTGCTACACGCACGCGTGTGGTAGTAGTATAACCGTATAAAGACGGATAAACAGTTGTGATTGTTTGTGTCGATCAGCTGTTTTTCAAAAACAGCTGAAGTAAATTCATGCCTCTAAATGTACAGTTTCAATCCAATTTCATTCTACATAACCAGTATTACAACCAGGTCTTATTGTTGGAACAACTCAATAGCGCAGTATGTAAGCCGAGTATTCACACCTTATTGAATTGCTAGTTGTGGGTTCGAAACTCAACCGCAACACAAATAATTCGCTTCATCAGGTTGTTGTCCACAATACTAGCATCTGATTGAATCGGTTATTAGGTTGCGTCTTGGATTTAGTACCGATAACTTCTCTTTCTGTTACATGTAATTGTTCGTTGGTAATGTCCCTCAGTCAGCTAGGCGAAAAGTCCGTTTACAGTGTGTGTTATCTTTAAAAAAAAATAATTCTGAAAATTCGGACAAGTTTCAAATAATTTGGAAAAAATTCCGAAAATAACAGAACAAAATTTTTCCGAATTGTCAGTGTGGTTGGGACTGTCTGTGTATCCCGGGAAAAGCCTGGTTGACAGTGGTGTAGTTTCAAATAACTAGAAAAATGTTCCGAAAATGTTTGAAAAAAAAATCAGAATTTTCGGAATTGTTTTGAATTTTCAGAATTAAAATTCCCTGATTACGATGCCTTCACTTGAGCATTAACGTGTTCTATTGTCATTCAAAAAGAAATTCTGTCGTTGAATTTTTCTGGTCGGGCTATTATTACAATAGTCTGAAAGATTATAAAAGTCTCGTACAATAATCAGGGCTTACAGTCTTCGACATTTCAAATGTCTCACTGTCAAATTTTTCTGAGAATTTCATTGTGTCATTGCGAATTCACAATGACATTCTTTGAAAAAAATGACAGTGAGACATTTGAAATGTTAAAGCCTGTATAATTGGAATTTTTAATTCTGAAAATTCGGAGCAATTCCGAATAATTCAGACAGAATTCCGAAAAATTCGTAAATTTTTGTTCGGAATTTTTCGAATCTTTTTCCGAATTATTCGGAGTTTGTCCGAATTTTCATAATTAAAATTCCCAATAATAATCCCTGACATTAACGGCGGACTCATTCAAAAGATAAATACGTCCGATGAGGGACAAAAGGATGCGTCAAATTTTCTTTCCATTGGGCGAATGCAGAATTGTTCATGGCTCCAATTCTAATAGACTCAAAGTATTCGGTCCACGATTCGGCCGAATCCATTTCCCTTTTATGTGTACATAATCATTAGTGTTGGACATCTTTCATTGTAGTCGTGGGGAAGAGGAATGTTCAAATCATAATGAACAGCACAACTATTTTTCTGTACTTTTGTAGATGATGCCACCATCTCCCGTTCCATTCTTTTTTTTTAGAATTATGTCGCGGTTGAACTTTTTTTTTTTATTTACTTTTATAGCTGCACTAAACAGATCCAAGCGAAACGTGAAACCCTGTTTATTCGTTTGGCTGACGCGTATAAGCCGCTGGCATTCTTTATGGATGAGATGGCTGATTTTAAATAACGAAAATACCACATGAGTTACTCAGCAAATTTATATGCATGCTGTAATTTGCAGAATAATTTTTTTTTTCACAAAAAATTGCATCCGCTAATAGTAGATTGCATACACATGTTCTGCAAGGGATGCAAAGTCAGTCTAGTCAATGCAGAAATTTGAAAGATGTTACGTCATTTACTACATCACCCAGGGGGAGGTCTCACTGAAATAATTTGATTAGATTTCGTTGTTGATGTGACGAATGCTTAGCATTCGGAATAACCAGGCCCGCACTGGCCATACGGTGAATTCGGAGGATTCCCGATGGGCCTTTTGGATTTTTGTATGAGAATTTTTAATTTGTGGGCCTTTTTAAAATGAGTTGCATGGAGCCACCGATGGGCTTTTTCGAGCCAGTCCGGTACTGGGAATAACCACGTTTGATGATGCCTTAGTCATCTGTCGGTCGACAATTCAACAAATATTGATAAGTTGCACTTCGTATTTACAAAAGAATCAAAAACTCAAGTCGAATGGATAGGGTCTCGGATACGGTTGGCAAGTTAGATGACGAGTTGAAATTTCATTTCAACTAAGATTCACTAGACTTATTCATGTGCAATATATTATTGAGTTCGTAGATCATTGCCTCAAGTACCACTGTCGCCATGCATGGCCTCATGGAAAATGGTATTTTTGAACTGCATGCAAAACCTCGAAAGACCTGTCTATGTAACATAGATCGAAATTTTTCATTTAATTCTATATTTTTGATTTCCATGCTTTATTTCAAATAAATTTTTCCATCCTTATTTTTAGGCCAGCTATTGTAAATTGCAGGTCAAGTTTCATGCTATATTTCAAGGACAATATTTTTTTTATATAATTTTCATTGGTTACTCCTTTAAAGTGTCTCACAGTGGAGAACCGCAATGCGATTTGTTATACTAATTTCATGATGTAGAAATGTTTGAATAAACTAAACTAAATGTCATAACTATTAGTAATTCCATATTGCAAGTTCTACCTCAACTCTCCCGCTGTACTGACGCATTTGTATTGCCATTGTGTACTAATGTCGACCTTTGAACCATGAGAAATCAAAGACATTTATCTCCATGACTGTAATGATACCATTTATCTTCACACCGAACCAGGTTTCCGCACCCCATCCGCACGTTCCATACTCTGCCGAACGATTTCCCAGTAGTATGGCTCTGATGGCATCGCATTATTTTTTTTGCCGCAAATGGAAGAGAGTACATTTTTCAGCAGAACCATCATCGGTAAACCAATTAATGTCGGCAAATATCAACATTTATTTCGCTGTCGGAATGTGTCTATATATTGGCATTATCCATTCACGGAAAATGGTTATACCTCCGAGCGTCAGTATAAATACGTTTAGATCTGACATCACACACATCCACGATAATATAACCAATTTCCTACGTCACATTAAAATTAATGAACCCAAATGATTTTTCATATGGTTTCAATCTCAATAAACCCGAAAATCTCGACTGTAATTTATCAAGTTCTTATTGCAATTTATGTACATACTGTACGCACATAACTATACAATGGTGAGAGCACATGCTATATGTAATATGGATGGATGTATAGTATACATCCATCCATATTACATATAGCATGTGCTCTCACCACAGCATAATCTCAATATTCCATCCTTGGGGCGGTATAATGTTTGGTTGGATTTTATTTGCAACATTACATGTATAGAGAGATAACAACATAATAACATGATATACACAGTAAAAATCAAACAGACCCAATTAATCCAACGAAAAAGACTAAGAAATTGGTCTTTTTGATCCCTGGAGGATGCGCGTAAGCGTAAGGGATAACAAAATGTAAATATTATACAATTGAGCCGCTTAAAAATTGTTTTGCACATAAAGGAATGAATAGACTCTACATTGTAGAACACGCTGTACACACACTCATCCGAACATGCATGTCACTTTCGACAATGTTTGATGTCAAGAATAATATACAATTCCACTCAGAATGGTATTAAAGAGCTTTTCGAACATAATAACTTATTAGATCTGAAGCAATACAGAACAAACACAAAACGAGTGAGTACAAGCGCATTTTGTTGGCTTTGTGGCGACTGTTTGCTGTTTCCCCGTTAAAATATCCTTTATTGCTTGAATGCGGAATTTAAAAATTTAATTTCATCCGACGTTTTGAGATTATTTTTTTAAATTTCTTTTGGCTTCGGGCGGCTAATGAAATATTTTTTCCGCATACTCAACTCGACTGCTGATGAGTTTTAATACTTTTATTTATTTGTTTTGTTGATTTCTTTTTTTCGCGCAACTCAAACCCATTGACTAGAAGAAAATTCATTTATTTGGTTGGAAATATTTAAAAAAAAGAAAAAGTTGTGAATGCACTGCACTAAGTGCATAATGCACTGTACTGCATTGATAAAGGAACGATTTCTGAACGAAATAACGTTCAGAAAACAATAAGAACGGTCAGAAAACGATAATATCGTTCAAAAAACGATATCGTTAAACATAAACGATAAGTTCTTGATTACTTAAGACTAAAAATGTAAAATTAAATTTGAATTTCATTGATTTTCAAAGGACCTATCGACATAATATCGTCCAGACTGTTTTTTTAAAACTAAATTTAAAACGATATCGTGCCAAAAATGATCGACCACGACGAAAATAAGCGTTCGTCATGAGATTGCTTCACTTCGTCTTCCCTCATTGAAAATTATTCGAAAAACACTATAAAATCGCATAGAACATTTTTTACTGGCTTCGCCACTGTGAGCAGTCTTTTTTTTCGCTTGTCAGTATAGAAAATGATAACGATAATATCGCCCAGCGGATAGTTTCATCCAGAACGATATCGTCTAAAAAAAATGATAATATCGTTCTTTTTATGAACATTTGGAGTATGAAAAGTCAAATGTCACACTGAAAGTGTAAACGTCTGGTTCCCCCGGTGAAATAAAAAACGTATTTGAGACCCTTTTTGAGACCGAAACTTTTGTATGGCCGTGAGACTATACGTATTTCGAGCCTTTGAGAATATTTGAGACCGATAATTTATCGAAATAGTTCATCAGAGTTCATCCAAAATTCATGAGACGTCTCACTTTAGACTCATTTGAGGATGTTCTAGTCTGACTGAGTGGTCTGGTTTCGGATTTGCTAGACGTAGTGAGACTGGATGAGTGGTCTGGTTTGGGATTTGCTAGACGTAGTGAGACTGACTGAGTGGTCTGGTTTCGGATTTGCTAGACGTAGTGAGACTGGATGAGTGGTCTGGTTTCGGATTTGCTAGACGTAGTGAGACTGACTGAGTGGTCTGGTTTCGGATTTGCTAGACGTAGTGAGACTGACTGAGTGGTCTGGTTTTGGATTTGCTAGACGTAGTGAGACTGACTGAGTGGTCTGCTTTCGGATTTGCTAGACTTAGTGAGAATGGATGAGTGGTCTGGTTTCGGATTTGCTAGACGTAGTGAGACTGACTGAGTGGTCTGCTTTCGGATTTGCTAGACTTAGTGAGAATGGATGAGTGGTCTGGTTTCGGATTTGCTAGACGTAGTGAGACTGACTGAGTGGTCTGGTTTCGGATTTGCTAGACGTAGTGAGACTGACTGAGTGGTCTGGTTTTGGATTTGCTAGACGTAGTGAGACTGACTGAGTGGTCTGCTTTCGGATTTGCTAGACTTAGTGAGACTGGATGAGTGGTCTCGTTTTGTATATGTTAGACGTTGTGAGACTGGATGAGGATAAAAGAGTGTCAATAAAAAAAAACTTTTTCAGACTTCTAATTTTTGAGTTTTTTCTAGACCGTTTGAGACTTCCCTTTTTTAAGTTTTTTCTAGACCGTTTGAGACTTCCCTTTTTTGAGTTTTTTCTATACCGTTTGAGACTTTTCAAATTTGATTTCTTTTTAGACTATGCTTTGGAACTTTTTTCTTCGTTCGTTATTTATCGGAAGATTTTTTTTGTACTTCTATGTTGAGTTCACAGATGGCCCTACCCTTTACTTTTTTATAATTCGCTAGACCAAGTTGACTGAAATTGTAGAATCGTTAGTAATATTTGAATTTTTTTATTTTACCTTTTTTATTTGTAATGTTTTTTCCGGTCACCCATCTAAGTACTAACCGCGACGAATGATGCTTAACTTTCAATTTGGACGGCCGTCGACGTTCACATGCTGCTAAATCAGATATATCTATTTGGAGTTC
The DNA here is from genome assembly GCF_014529535.1 of Bradysia coprophila. Taxonomy (NCBI): domain Eukaryota; kingdom Metazoa; phylum Arthropoda; class Insecta; order Diptera; family Sciaridae; genus Bradysia; species Bradysia coprophila. The sequence goes on along the minus strand of NW_023503927.1, from coordinate 35,819 downwards.
TAATTTTGAACCGTTGTTACAATTTCCGAGTGGTCTCGTTTGAAGAAAATATTTTCTTCGATATCTGAGACCGGTTCAGTGGTCTCATTTGAATCACGCAAAGACGCAACTCGTCCAACCTCCAACGACCAAAGAAACATCAGTATCAGGAGTTGACCGACAAGAAACAAACTATTTTCGAATTTTCCATTGACAATGATATCCTTAGGAAAGAGCAAAAGAATTGGAATCTCCCAAGGATCAAGGGTAGATTTTCGGAAATGTTTGATTCTAGTGAGCTCGTGCTCGACTACTTGCGTCATCAACTAAAGAGTCCTCAAAGTGTCTGCAAGTGGTTCCATCGAGTCAGTTATTCTTACTATTAGATAACAATTCTGCAAGAATTGCTGTTGGTCTTCGTTTGGGTAGCCAGTTATGTGAAGAACATAAATGTATTTGTGGAAAGAAGGTTGCGAAGGATGGCTTACACGGTTTATCTTGCAAAAAAAGCGGAGGATGGATTCCAGGACATGATGAAGTTAATAAAATCTTTACCGAAATTTCCAAAAAATATCTAAAAAATTTCCAAAAATTGCGAAAGTTCAAAAGTCAAATATTTTTATAAATTTGAACGGTTTTGGCATTTGCTGAGCTCAACCTTGCCCCTTGCGTTTTAGCCGGTTCTCAAAGTTTTTATTTGATTCATGCTCAAATTAATCATGCTCGATGTCATTATATTTCGAAGAGTGTGTCAAGAACCAAACAAAAACATTGAAAACCGGCTAAAACGCAAGGTTGAGCTCAGACAATACCAAAACCGTTCAAAATTATGAAAATATTCGACTTTTGCACTTTCGCAATTTTTGGAAATTTTGGTAAAAGTTTCCAAATAAATTTCCAAAAATAGGCCCTGGAACGACCCCAATTATTCAAATACACCCCGGATTGACTCTATTTGCAGATCATATATCAAAAAGTAAATGTTGCGGCACTCCTTTCTGCTCGCAAGATAAATCCAACAGAATGTGTTGTTTATCCTTTTGAAATGGTAACAATTGCGCTGATGTTATCCTTTCTGCAATGAAATGTAGTTTTCAGCCGTTCAGACCTATTAACACACTGGTGACATTTTGCCCAAAACCGATACGAATTTATTTACAGCACTCGGCTCTTTTAAATTTACTTTCTACACACACAATTGAATTGAGTTGTGTGTATACATAAGATAAAAACATCGTCGAAATGCCCGTCCATAAAGCAAATGGATGTACAGTATACGCTTCCCGTTGGAAAAACCTTTTCACTGGCAACATTTTCTTTTATGTTTACAATAAGAAGGTAGTCTTGGGTACACACGAAATTTCAAAAGATTTTCATCGAACGATAACGAATTAACTCTTCGATGAACTTAAAAAGAGAGACATATAATACCGAAGATGATACTGACATTAAGGATGATTTATCTCCATTATTGCGGCTTTTTGCACAACTCCTCTTGTATAATGATTATGAGTCTGAACTTACTTTTTTTCCTCTTGTATTTGTTTGGATATCCGTACGATTTTTCCTTTTTCTTTTTGAATTTTAACAGTCTCATGGGAGGGTGGGAAATTCAAAAAGGGTTTTGTGTGTAGTACAGCCACATGTATGTGGTCGGTTTTTTCCTCAATGCATTGAATTTATTGGTTCCTTGAACAAGCAGGAACTGTTCGGCTAAACGAGTCTATTGTAGCAGAAAAATGATATTTAAATTTCTGAAGTGAAATTTGGTGCCACGGAGATTGAACGGAAATAGTCGGCGATAAGTAAAGAAAATGACGACAGTCATTAGGAATAAGATAGATTCCGGTCGTCGGTTCGGCGGTAAGACGTTGAAAAAGGTATCGTCTTGACTTTCATAAAAATTCATTCAATTTTATGGATTGGACGCGGAGAATGACGTCACTTTTAAGAAGAAAAAATATTACCGGTGCGAGCCGGCGCACATATCTATAATCGACTTATATTAATATAGCTATCCTGTTGACCGTGACCCTATTGCTTTCAGCAAAATTAACGCAAAGCTGGGATGGGATTGGGTTGACCTGGTTCAATTCAGGTTGGTCCGAACACGATTTCCAAGCCTGAACTAAGATTTCGGGTTTGACCCGAGCCTGACCTGAACCGGAAATTTTTACATCAGAAATTACAAAAATTTCACGAAAACTTTCGGGTTGCCCGAACTTGAACCAGCGCTTCTTTTAGAGAATTTTTCGGAATTCTCGAATATTATTTTAGAATTTTTCGGAATTTTGAGAGTTTTTCAGAATTAAAATTCGTTAAAATAAGACCCTACTTGACCTGATCTAACCTGAAAATTTCATAGTCAAACCTCAAAGTATAAGTTCAGGTTCAGGTCAATTTCGGGTCGAACCAATTCAGTTTCGGGTCGACTTCGGGTGTTGAAATCGAAACCGAAAATTTCAGATTCAGATCAGGTTTTGTCGAACCTGAAATCTTAGTTATTGTCGAAATCAGGTTCGGGTTTTGGTCAAATGAAGCCCTTTCCGTTCCGAGCATTAACTCGAATTGAGTTAAAGTCTTGAAGCCATGAATTAGCCCACATATCAAAGCACTTATGGATTGATCAATTTTCCTAAATTTTTCAATTTTTTCAAAGGTAAATTCCGAAGAGAATTCCGCAATGCCCTGGACAAATGTCGATGTGGGCGTGTGCGAGTCGAAGATCGTTCGCTCTACCACAGTACGCCAGCAACACGAATAAACAACATAAGTCCCAGCTCACGAAGTAATTATCAACTAACAAGCTTAAGAGATATGAATAGCATCCGAGACAGACAGGTAAATTATAAGAAAATTGGAAATTTTGTCTAGCGATTTCTGTATTGGGGAACGTCAGATTTTCTGAACAGAAAATTCAACCTAAAACGCAAACCGAAAGGGCAAGTTTGACAGATTCACTGAAAAATAATTAAATTCTGACTGTGTCACGCATGATCTCATTAGTCTGGTAGACTAATTGTTTGCTCAATATATATTGGTCAGATTGAGAAAACAATTAGTTTACCATCCCAAGATGGTGCGCCACACAATGACATTTTGTTTAAAATCCTTGCAATCAAAATTTTTAATATTTTTCAGTGAATCTGTCAAACTTGCCGTTTGTGTTTCCGTCAGGATTTTCTGCTTAGTAAATCTGACGTTCCCTATTACTGTTACTGTGGTTGTTCCGTTTTGCCGACAATAAATTTTATCGTACGCAGACGATTCAGACATCATTCATAGAGAACGGCGGTAATGGTCATCCACAATTGCAAATCACACCAATGTTGGACAATCGTGTACCACATTTGAAATATGATCATTGTGCCTGACGAGAAAAGATTCGTGTCTCTTGGTCGAAGAATTGTCCGAAGGAAAAAAGAGGCTACAATCTTAATATGATAAGTTAAGGTGATCTAGGTGATCTAACAATATAAATGAAAATGAAAATTCAAAGGAGAGTTAATAAGAAGTTAATGAGACTGTGTAATTGTATTAGCCATCTATAGTTATAATTTTGATGATACCATTGAACGATGTAGACACGTTTTTCAGTTTCTATAAATGCCATTGAAGCTTATTCCCTTTTTTATTTTCATAATAAAACTTATTGGAATAGAGACGATTGATTGGGGCTTTCGTAATAATTAATTGAAAACAAAATTTTCTTAGCGATAAATTAGTACAGGACAACTTACTGCACTTATGTTAATTCCTCCCACTATTTTCAATGATTTTAAAGTTTTCATTTTTTGAATCGGACAAATGCACTTTAAAAAAATGTTCATTCCTCTTCTTCAGTTGGTTGATTCAACTTCCAGTTCAAGAGCAGCGAATATTCCGATGCCATGATATCAAGCTCACGCTCAAATGCAATCACTGAAAACTCCTTTCATTTATTTTGGCTTTTAACTGGCGTTACGATACCGTTCTGAGAACGAAGCATGTATAGAAGAGATGTGGTGTTGCACGCTAAATTGTCCATAGCTCCATTAAGTATTGTTAGGAAAATTATTTTGAGGTTATGAAACCTTTCACTTCCAATTTAATGTTCTCAACTCAGTGACAGCTTTTTTGACAAAACTCGGTGAAGCATTTTTGCGCTTGAAGACAAAAATTCGATAGATTTGGACAGAGATAGAGAGAGAGAGAGAGACATATTTGCGGCCAAAATAGTACATTTCGTACCTGGGAGCTAATGTCTTTTTTAGCGTGTGAGAAGTTTCCAGACAGAGCCGAAGGCGAGGTCTGGAATCGAATACGCTAAAAAAAGACTTTTAGTCCTTGGTACGAATAGTATTTTTCATATTGGACATAGAAAATAGGATAGCTAGGTATTAAAAAAAAACTTTATCGGACGGAGAGAGCGGCCGAAAATGGATTTTCATATATATTGTCAAGTGTGCTTTGTTGTTGAAATTTCGTCTCATTTCAGTTTTAAAGCGCAAAAAATGTCGTTTGTGACTCGTGATGAAAAGTGGAAATATACAACGCTTTTCTAAAACAAAACTTTCGTCACAGAATTAAGAAATAGTAATTTATGCAACCGAGATGCAAAGTACTTTGTTACGCGCTAGATGTGTAATTATGACACGAGGCCGCAGGCCGTGTGTGATAATACACATCGTGAGCCTAATAAAGTACTTTGCATCGAGTTGCATACAACGTTTTATGCCACAGAGGCATCTAATCAAATTTTGCATATTATAACGTTGAGTGGCATAAATAACTATTTATTGAGCGTCTGGTCTGGCAAAAATGTCACATTTTCGCCCCCTGAAAATGGGGCTATTATTAAATCCGGCTCACATGTAATAATGGGAACTGAAGGAGCACATCTCAAAAAGTACATAAAGTTTCAAGACAAAATGTTTAAGCAAAGCAGTAAAAGTATTACATGGACTCATTTCGGAACTGCTGTTACTATTTTCTTCTAACAATAAATTTTGATCAAAATCCCTGGCCTATATAGAAAATATATGTGTTACACGTGCTAGACAGTATATCCTTATAACATTTACGCTAAGAAGGTAATTAAACAGTCACACTTAAGTTATTTGAAGAAAACGAAAAATCATTGGTCAAATTCGCTTAATTATTGACCTTGGGATCTCGGCTTCGTTATTGATTTCCAATTTAAAGCTGAGTATATAGCCAGCTGGTGAAATGAAATTTTGACACAAAATGTATGGGTCATCTGTCAAAATTCTCAGCTCGTGGGAAAAAAGTATGGAGCTTCTGTCACTTTTTTTCGATAATGACAGATCGTCCATACATTTGCTGTCAAATTTTCATTTCACGGCTGATTGTACACTTAAAGTCGGACCATTATAATTTGATCGATTCTACTCATTTAATTCATTTTTAAATAATTGTAGTTTTCGAAGAAATCATTTCGAAAACATTACAGTATAAAAGCTTAGAAGCGTGCATTTGAACGGATTACCCGCAGGTATACCGCGAGTAAACAGCTCTAATGCGCATGTGTAAGCTTTTACACTGTAATGTTTTCGAAATGATTTCTTGAAAAACTACAATTATTTAAAAATGAATAGAATCGATCAAATTATAATGCTTCGACCTTAGTTTAAAGAGTCGAACCACATTGAAACTTTCTGTTTCGAAGTGACAGTTTTTACATATACATTTGTGATGTTGTCATTTTTGACATTTGAACAAATTTTGTCATAACCTAAACTGAAAACATGCACTGTACACAAAACTTGTCTCTATAAGTATAGAGTATAGTGCACAATGTGCGCTGCACATTCTCAGTTGAGGTTATGACAAAATTTTTCAAAGTAGTTCGACTCTTAAAGCTAAGTAAATGATTTCACTGCTAGCGAAAAAAGTGACAGAAACTTCATACATTTTCTGACAACATTTCATTTCACGGTGTACTTACAGTGGAAGGCATTCATATTTGTGCTTAAATTTGATTCAGCTGTTCGACCAGCTGGTCCATGTAAACAAACAAACTTTGCCAGTTTTAAAATCGAGAGTAGATAAAAATGGCAACGGCGGTTTGTTCTAAAATAAACGTATATTCTATGAGTATACTTGTTGGATTTTAAATGTAATTTAAAATCCAACAAATATTCATCGAAATCAACCTAATCCATTTATACACCCAAAACACCAAAAATTTAAAATGTTCCAACCAAACGAATATCTTACAATTTGCGGCTTCAATTAAAGCGATACGTCGATCTCTTTTCTTCTCGCTTTGAGTCATTAGTGTATTTAATGCACACATGCTGGACACCTATTGACAGTCTAAAATTTTTGAAAGCATTTGTTTCATGGCAAATCTTTGGACGACACGACCGAATTTATTTGAATTTATTCGTTAACGTGTTTATGCGATATTGTTAATTTTTAGTGAATGAATTGTTCCATCAGACTTTCCTGTACGTCGACAATAATTTACTATTTTCCTAAATCGGCTAAAGATTTTAATTTAACATAAAATGAATTGAAGTCGGGTCGAAACAAATGTTAGCCCGTTGTTACTAATACATTCGAATTGCATGCGACTCTTCTCATTTCTTTGTCAATGATATAAAACAAACCACCGTTGCCATTTTTATCTACTCTCGATTTTAAAACTGGCAAAGTTTGTTTGTTTACATGGACTAGCTGGTTGAACAGCTGAATCAAATTTAAGTACAAATATGAATGCCTTCCACTGTAGAGCCAAACCACATCGATAATACTGTAATATTATTCAAAATTAATTGTTTAAAGACAAGTTTTGTGTTCAGTTCACGTTTTCAATTGAGGTTATGACGAAATTTTTCAGATGTCAAAAATGGCAACGTCGAAAATGTCAATGTCAAAACTGTCACTTCACGACAGAAAGTTTCGACGTGGTTTAACTCTTAGCTTAACAAACAAAAGAAATGTCGAAAATTATTTGGATGATAAGCAATCATATCAAATAGACAGATCCTTCAACTTATGTCCGGTAATATTCAATGTAACCCGAAAAATTCCAAAGAATAGGATTGTTTTTGTTCCAAGGCCACACGAACTGTCAAATTACTGTCAATTTTCATCCATATAGACATAAACTCGTCAATATTTATATGAAAATAGATCGATCTCTGTGGATGAAATCGTGTTCGTTTGGCCAGTGAAAATTCGTGTTTAGTTATTTGGAACAGACCTATCTACGTGTAAATAATAATTGGGAAATTAATTGTAAATGTAAAGTTAAAATGACGTGAGGTGAGAGGTTAATTAGTGTAAGATGAGAGTACAACCATAATACTTAAATGTGTACTATTATTATATACTGTACGGCGCTAAAATTCGTCTCTTTTTATTTAAAAATGAATGTTGCCTTGCTCTTGAACGACCAACATTTTGTAAACTGTAAAAAACAATTATCAGAATATTTATAATTACAATTTCACAAAATATATAAAAGAAATATTTAAGATTGTCATTTATATATACTATAGGTACTGCAAGTATACTGTGTTATAGATATTAATGGTTTCAGTTTGTATAAATTGCTTCTAATCACACACAAACAAAACACTGTATGTCCACCATTGATATGATCAATTGCAAGCCTAATTAAATTAATAAATGATGTTACAAACATGTTTTATGTTAGTTAAGTATTTACTGTTGTTAGTAATCAGAAAACTTATAAAATTTACTTAGAATTATTAAGGAAAGAGAAAGGGTAAACTGGATTTTACAAATCATTCTGCTGACAACAAAAAAACATTAAATCTTCGAACTTCGAAAAGGGACGCAAATTAGTTATCGATCCAATGAATGTTCAAAATTACCAACAAACAGTCTTTTGTTTTCATGAAAAAGTTCAACTCTTTACCGAAATTTTAACATTTTACAAACGTTAGTTAAACCAGTTAACTTCTTATTGTTTCTGAAATCTTTTACTTCATTTGTTCAAACATACATTCTCCTTTATAAGATAACACTAGTAACAGCTACGCCATTTGTTTATGGAGTCGGTGTTTGTAACAGATGGCTAGCCGATATTTCTGTTCTGTTGACCGACAAAGCGATGAAAATTGGAATAGGAATTGGAATCAGTCGTCCAGATTCGTCTATTCGACCCACGGAGACTTCGTTTAGAATTATTTCTTGAATTATACAAGACAGCAGCACGGACGTAACGTTTAAATTCATTGAGCCTTCGTAGTAAAGAAATCGATCTAGTTACTAGGGAAGTAATTCGATACGAGACATCAAATAACTTCCTTGGTAAAGTACAACGTTTTACTTTACGAGCGATGTGAAGACTTTTCTCTAGGGAGGGAAAGGCCACTTTACATCACTTGTAAAGTAAAACCCATTACATAACTCGGGATAAAAATGAGTTTTTGTGTGTTCATTGATCTCGGCTGCGCCTCAGATCAACAAAATTCACACAACTCTAAGGTTCATCTTTTTATCCCTAGTCATGTAAAATACGAACTTTGTATTTTTCTTTGTTATTTCGCCTTCGGCTCAAGCTTCAAACGCCACACAAAATAAAACGTTCCAATCATGAACGTATTCTACTACTTCAGCGGCAAAATAATTAATCTTCTCGCTGGTTTACAGTGCTGAAACTATTGGTATAGTGTAGGTTTCTTTACGATACAACCGATTCGTTTGTGGTAATTTCGAAAATTTATTGGACCCGCTTTTCATCACACCCCTAGCAAAAATTCGTTCGACCTATTTTTTATATGAATTTTGTAATTTTGAAATTTCTTTACGGATGCTTTTTCAATGTTTGTTTGGCTAAAAAGTCGACAGAAATTGAAATTGTCGATTGTTTTGATCGTTCTAAGAAATATATTGTTCTATCAGTGTGGGCAGTAAAATGCTCAAGTGTTACGTAAGAATTTAATTAATAAAATGAAATCAGAAAACTTGTAATAAATTGATTGTAATATCTACTAATTCGTTGTCTGAGAGAAACAAATACACAAACTTTAAAACTACGTTCGGTTCTTTCATTTTTTTCTGGGAACAACAAGTGAGAATTTAACTCTATTGAGACTTTCATGTCATTCTATTCCAAACGATGGGAGCCTAGCCTTTAAATAATTGGAGAGAATGCATTTGGTCGACTGCCTTAAGGTTATGGGTAAGTCAATGAAAATAATTTATAGTTTATTCTTTAAGCGGCAGTGATCGTACACCACCGAAATAATTATTGGCACCTATTCTTCTGGATAGCAAAAGTATTTTTTTTATCAGCAAATTTAATCTTTTTCCCAGCAAATATCATCGTCAATCTGATATCTTTTAGGAATAATATCTTTATAATACTGTGGCTAATGGCACCGGGTGCCAATAGTCTCTTTGAATAAAGAGACTATTGGCACCCGGAAAAATTAAAATTTTAATAAAAAATCCGGATATTTTGAAAATTAAACTTGTTTTGTACACAGTCCTAGGGAATTCATCTTTTTACGAAATGTGACGTAAAGGTATCGAACAATACGCCTTTACGTTACATTTCTCAATAGGATGAATTCCCTAAGATCGAACAAGCTACCTTCACGTTACATTTCGTAAAAGGATGAATTCCTCAGGATCGCACAATCCGCCTTTACGTTAAATTTCGTAAAGGAACGCTATCCCTCAGATCGAACAAACTACTTTACGCTACATTTCGTAAAAGGATTAATTCCTTAGGATCGAACATCCGCCTTTACGTTACATTTCGTACAAAGATGAATTCCCTAGTATTCTACAAAACGCATTTGCGTTATATTTCGTAAAAGGATTAATTCCCTAGTATCAAACAACCCGTCTTTACGTTACATTTCTCAATAGGATGAATTCCCTAAGATCGAACAAGCTACATTTACGTTACATTTCGTAAAAGGATGAATTCCTAAGTATCGAATAATCCGCCTTTTAGTTAAATTTCGTAAAAATATGGATTCCCTAGTATCGTGTACAAAACAATTTTAATTTTCAAAATATCCGGATTTTTTAATCAAATCTTAATTTTTCCGGGTGCCAATAATCTCTTTATAATACTGTGGCTAATGGCTTCGGGGCGATTAACATTAGTATAATAAAGAGACTATTGGCATATTCGTATCTTTTATCGGAAAATGTAGTGTTCTGATTAAGTTCAATTGATGAAGCAATTGTTCTGAGCCATTCTGGAAAGAAAAAAAAAACGAAGTGGATGCGATGAATAGTGATTTTTTGAGAAAATAAAGACAATAATTTTGTTGCGTTGAAAGACAGTTGATACCAACCTTTGTGACACATTTTGCTTCAGCTGTTTTTCAGCTGGTGCAGTCAGACTACTTCACTGTTGTAATAGTACATTGAATGACAAGGGGCGAAAGTAAAAAAATTCAACCGTGTGCGAGAGTTGGAGCCCGAGCCGAAGGCAAGGGCTCTAATCGCACAGGTTGAATTTTTTTACTTTTGCCCCGAGTCGTTCATACTATTTTTTTTGATACCAACATTGAAAATTGATACGTATCGCAAACATCGCAACAAAATGTTGAAATAAAAAGGCATTTAGCCAGAAAATGTGGGGGTCCAGGGGGCGGCAGGCCCCTGGTATATGAAAAATTTAATAATTTAGCCATCACAACAATAACACACACAAAAATTAAGATATAACTAACAAATCATTCAGTAACAAAAAGTATCAACTTTGTATGCTAATTTCAATAAGAACACTGGCGCACAGTGTTTTACAGTTTTGATCAAAGTATTCTGCATAATATGAGCGGATTTTGTTGACAACTCGACTCATTTCTCTCATTTTCTGTGACGTCAGTCACTTTCGCTGTTCGTTCAGTTGCGTTCGCTCTTCGTTAAGTACTTTCTCCCCGTGGGATGCATTTTTTTACTTTCGCCCCTCATATGCGGGGCGAAAGTATCATTTTTCAATGTTGGTATCAAAAAAACGTTTTTTCATGCTTCGGGGCCGAAAATGAGGGCAATTTTCGAATTTTCTCGGGTTTCCGGCCCTCTGCATGAAAACTCACATGTGCACCTGTTTGGGACGGTTGATTTAAGGCACTTTCGTCCATCAATCAAAGCATCAATCGTCCAAAACAGGTACACAAATGACTATTTCATGCAGAGGGTCGGAAACCCGAGAAAATTCGAAAAATTGCCCTCATTTTCGGCCCCGAAGCATGAAAACGTTTTTATACGGTTATCACATTAATACGCCTGCGTATGACAATTAAATTCGCATATCAACTGAAGTAAATTGTCACAAATTTGGTTGGTTAACTGGATTATTTTGAGAGGCAAAAATTCTTTATCCCAAAAATCATGGCGCCATGGTAGTAGAAGGCCGTGACGTAAGTCATGTCCCACAAAAAAATTTGATATTTTTCTCCCGTAGGACTGAAGGACATATATATTCGAGGGCAACGTCGCTAAAGGGCATATGTTCAATATGTCAGGAACTACTCAACCGATTTGGATAAAGTTTTTTCCCTAAAAGTTAATAAAAAATTATGAATTTTGAGCCCGACATGAAGTCAATCGATTATATGGTTCGGAAGATATTGTCGAAGTGCCCACGATATACACGAACGTTTTGACTTTGTGCCACTGTGCGACGAACTATATTTGGTTTTTCAGTTGTTTCCACTTTCTTCATCATCTGCCATTTTACGCATTACTTTTTACTAGTCGAAGCTGTAAGCGTCACCGATATCGATATCAGTTCTTTTGTAAGTGGATAAGAGAACTTGAGTCACACTGTAAGTAGTTTTTTGGACGATTATCGAGCATGTTACTTCTGTTGAACTAAGAGAACGTACAAAATATTGAAACAGATTGACACAAAATCTTTTACTTCCTTAGTTGCATCATATACATTTTTCCATATAAACAGTACAGCCATTGTTAATCGCTTATTTAGGACGTCGCTGTCTTTATCAGAGGATTATGAATTTTCAAATCATGTTAACGTTGCTTGGAACTTGGAACTTGGTTGCACTATCCGCATTTTCGTATGAACCTGTATAAACGCACGGATTATATGCACAACACATTTTTCTATCTTCCTGTATATCAAAATGGTACTTTACGGATAAATAGATTTAAACATATGCAAATATCGGAAAATAGAATTTTTCGTTTATTTAATTTAGAAAGTTGCACTCGAGGCGTCTTTACGGTTCTATGACATTTAAATGCATAAAATAACGGATGAGCGAACATCGAGCCATTCCCATACACATTTCTTTTTTCCTTCTCGTCGTTGAGTATTATACTTTTAACGTATGCAGATTGTTGCACGAACAAGCGTTTCAAAGCGTTACAATATGATTGAATTTCATATTCGTGCATCATGTATTGTGCCATGTCCCCAGGCATATTTACTTTATGTACACATCGCAAGTGGATAAATTTTACACAGAAAATAAAGTAAATTCGAGTCGTGGCTGTTGTTCCCTTTTGTTTGAACTTTCAGATATTGTTTGGAGGATAGATCGGCACTTGAAGGTCTTGTAAAATTTGGTGTATTTTAGCTGAAAAATTTGTTAGACTAACAATTAGTGAAAGATTGGAGGATATTCAAATTAATTAATCACAAATTCGTTATCTGTAATTTTGCAAACGTTAAACATTATCACTATTCGAATCTGTTACTTCATGGACATATGCCATAAAATATAGTAAACATCATCGTGGTCATTTTTTAGAGTCAACTGCTATAACCTGGTTCACTAATTTGACTTTCTGAAAATGAGTCACCCCAGCTTGTGTTTACTTTACTATGTTTAATACCTGTCCCATGTGTAAGTTCAAAATTTTGTAGTAATATCATTATAGAATGGTAATTTTATGTGGTGTTGGCAAATAGGGTCTTATGGGCCTTGGAAGCATCGACGATGAAATATGAGAAGTTGGAATGTTTAGGTGCCCTGCTGCCATTAGTAATTTTAAGACTAAATGTACTAGAATGTACTAGAGTGTACTAGAAATCAATTATACAAATTCAAGTTTTTATGCGTAGCCTTGGCTGACGAGCAGATGGAGAAGTTCTTTGAAGAAAACTACTTAAAAATTGATAGTAAAATTAGCATAAGGGTTTCGCTACATTTCACAGATGTATCACACGTATTCCTTGTATAACTAAAAACGTTTAGTTTAGGTTATGAAAAAGAAGACTTTTCAGCATCGCTGTTACCCTTTTCACACGTAAGCTATTTCATCTCACATTCGAAGAAAAGAAAAAGAAAAAGAAAACTCTGTCCGAACACCGAAACGCCATAAAAAATGATCTCATCTTTCACGTAAAAGTCATAAAAAGAAACTTTTTGCATTCGACGACTAATAGAAATATACTCAGCCAATACCCACACCAAATAATATAGGATTGACATGATAAAAAGCCATAAATATATCAAATTCGGTGGAGAGAGTGTAGTATGGTCGGTTACATGCTGTTCTCCGTTTTTCCATATTTTGTTAAGGGGTTTTCTTTTCGCATAAAATAATGCTGCACGGTACACGGATTTCCATTTACAAATTCAATAAACTTTCATTTGCTCTCAACTTTGTTTTCAATTTTAAAAAAATCGACGCGGAGTCACGTGTTAGGTTAAGAATCGTGCGTCAACCGCTCCGGCTGTCTACTTTAAAAAAATCTCGAAAGATGTCGCTGCCACCGACTGTTAAGTGACAGCGAAAATCAGCTACATTTAAGTGATCCCAGGGTAGACTGTCAAAAATTTATGAAATTGGGATCTAAGACCGAATCTTCTATCTTCTATCAAACACTATGAGATACTGGAGACAAAAGAAGTAATAATTTTGTTGCGATACACTGTCTGTGTATTCTAAAACTGTTAAAAAGTTATCACAGGCTACAGTGAAAAATATTGATCGGCTTACCGTTCTAGTCCCATCGTCGTTTCGTTCGATTTTGATACACACACAAAAAATCACAGCAAATATAAATATAAGAAAAATGCAAGTTCGTCTTCGTTTACATTTTCTTTTCTTTCTTCAATGAGAGATTCATCTCTCTGAACTGGTGCGATACTGTGGATACACATTAATGTGAAATGTCGTATATTTTCATTATACAGTGAAAGACTTCACAAGTTTACGTATACATTTTTTGTGAACCTAATGCAAAGTAATATATATTCAAAGAAGAGAAAAATACACTGGTTGCGCGCAGATTGCGGTAGATCATCTTATGTTTATATGTTACAGTAAAATGAGTTTGTTAGACGCGGTTCATTTGTTTTATTATAAATCATATTTTCATCGAATCAATATCATAGACAAATTCAGTCATTTTTCAATCTCATATTCTCGTACCGATGAGCACACTGGCATCTAATCTGTCGTGAAGTTTAGCGAAAAAAAAAACTTAAATAAGCTGCTAGCGGGTAGGTGTAAAGGATATATCTACATACCGACAAGAAAAAAAATAATAATTTTTTGCATCTGAAGAAGGGACGACCACACATGAATTTAAATTGGTAAATTTACGTTGCAGAACAAACATTTGAAAAGTTTTGATTGATCAGACAAGGGAACACACATTTAATGCAATATTCAGGGATTACACAGTACTCTTGTAAGAAAATGTATTCAATTCGGGGGATGGGTATTGATTTAGAAGCTGGACATTAATGACGTCATGGTGAAAAACAGTCCTGAAAAACAAAGTGAATGTGACCCTCTAGTTGTAAAAGTAGTTGTAAAAATAACGGAGTCTGACAACACTGCAGCCAAGGCTAGATTGTAAGCTAGATACGTCTTTATACAAATAATTTTCGCTGAAAGCTGAAGAAGTGGCAAAACCAGACAGAGCAAGTGCAAACCAATCTCTTTGCTACTACTTTTTCCATTTTTTGCTGATGTGGTGGCTAAACCAGTTTCAAAGTTTTTCCACAACTTTTGCAACTACATCCTCTGAAGCATTGCAAACGTAAAGCTGCTTTCATAGCTACTTCAGCAAAAGTTGTTGTAAATGTAGTGGCGAAACTTTGAGAGATAATTCAAAGAAAAGAACTACTTCAGTAATTGGGCTGAAAAGCTGAAGTAGTTGTAAAAATTAGTAGCAAAAAGGAAATATTTAGCCTACAATCTAGCCTTGACTGCAGTGTTGCCAGACTCATTTTTTTACAACTTTTACAAACATCCAATATGGCCGCCGTAAGCCATTTTGTTAGGAAACCGGAAATAGTACTGACGTGTTACATTCGGCAATGTCATTCAAACAAAAACAAATTCATGAAACTAGGTCAAAGTTTGTAGGAACTAGAGCACGTTCAATGGATGGCTCTAATGGGAATCACCGGAGTGATGAAGTCAACTCCAACGAAAGCTTTAGAAGAGATGTTGTCTGTTTTACCAATTGATTTATATATTGAGCGTGAAGCGCTGACGACGTCACTGAGGACTGAAAAACGGAAACTGCTGGTATGAAGCAGCAACAGGTCATGCAAATATATTTAACGAAAAATCGGTAGTAATTCCAGAGCTAATGATTAGCACTGACCAATGTGCTCCACAATATATTTTTGACAAAAATTTACAGGTCACTAGGTCCGGAGCGTTAGCGGAGGACTTGACGCAGTCTAACTTCCAAAAAAAGAACGAAGAAAATACACCAAATTGACTTTTCCCAAACAATCAAAATCTTTCAACTTACTCTGTATGTTTCTATCTATCTATCTATCTATCTATCTATCTATCGACGGACGATCTCGGAAACTAGTCAGCCAATCTCCATGAAATTTTGCAGGAATCTCAGGGTGGGCATAAAAATGAAATTGTGATACGCCATTACCCCAGGAAAAACCAGAATTTTGTTTTATTGGCCTCGAAGTGGTTTCTGAGTGTGGTTTTCGAGGGTCGGGAACGCGTTTTCGGCTGTAGCTTAGCTTATTGAAACCTACAGAGGCGTGCGACCCATCAAATGAAAGGTATTCGTAACACGATTCGAACAAAAAAATAATTAAAAAAATGGGGTCAGATTCGTTTGAGCTAGAGTGATTAGAGTGACCAAATTTTGAGCTACTCGAGCGTAGGATGAAAGGACTAATATTTTTTTGGGTTATGAAAGATAGAGAGTTACTTTCTTCGGCAAAGCCTAAGAGTTTTACGAGTAGAACAGAGGGGCATATGTGAAAAATGTCGAAAGTTGGAAATGGGTGGGTCAATTATGTTTTTAGAGGTATTTCTTGAATGGTGGCAGATAGAGAGTTACTTTCTTCGGCAAAGTCTCATAGTTTTACGAGTAGAAAAGAAGGGCATTTGCGAAAAATGTCGAAAGTTGGAAATGGGTGGGTCAATTGGGGTTTTGGAGATATTTCTTGAATGGTGGCAGATAGAGAATTACTTTCTTCGTCAAATTTTCGATTTTCGTCAAATTTTCGATTTTCGTTAAATTTCGTCAAATGTTCGATTTTCGTTAAATTTCGTCAAATTTTCGATTTTCGTCAAATTTTCGATTTTCGTCGAATTTTTGATTTTTGTCAAATTTTCGATTTTCGTTAAATTTTCGATTTTCGTTAAATTTTCGAATTTCGTCAAATTTTCGAATTTCGTCAAATTTTCGAATTTCGTCAAATTTCGGAATTTCTGTTATAAACTGTTATAAAAAGCAGTATTCTAAAACTTCTAAAACGACTGATATCCCAACAAAAATCTCTTCGAGAAAAGTGTGACGCAGTCTTTGAAGTACAATTTCTAAAATGAATGATATCGCTAGAGTTGACGCTTTCAGCTTCGTTACGCAAAAATTAAATTTTACACCCAATTTTAGTTCAAACAAGTTTAGTTTTTCTCATCATCTGCCAAATAATTTTTACCAAAAAAAAATTTGACTGGAAACAACCAAAATTTTACCAAAAAAATCTGCGTCGCAAAGTGGCAAATGTTCAGGAACAGATCAGCAAGAAAATTTATCTGCCGCATGCGACGCAGATTTTTTTGGTAAAATTTTGGTTGTTTTCAGTCAAATTTTTTTGGTAAAAATTATTTGGCAGATGATGAGAAAAACTAAGCCAGCTTGTTTGAACTAAAATTGGTTGTAAAATTTAATTTTTGCGTACCGAAGCTGAAAGCGTCAACTCTAGCGATATCATTCATTTTAGAAATTGTACTTCAAAGACTGCGTCACACTTTTCTCGAAGAGATTTTTGTTGGGATCAAAAGTAGAGAAGAATAGGAAAGCAATGTCAGTCTATTTGATCCTAGTGACGTGAGACGGTTTTTACAGACGGATCTAAGACGGCAATCGGAACTGGAGCTGGAATATTTTCTAATAATCCCTCCATACAAAAATCCTGCTCTTTGGGCAGGTGCTCATCAATAACTCAAGCCGAGACTTATGGCATAATAGACGCTTGTGCTGATCTGTATGAGGCTCATTATCAAGGTAGAAGTGTGAACATTTGTACAGACAGTCAAGCTTGTCTGAAAGCATTACAGTCTCACTGCTTATCTTCTAAACTCATGATAGAATGTGCATAAAGAGTGAGCAGTGTGGAAACTCTAACAATGTTAATCTTGTGTGGGTACCAGGACACCAGGGCGTGGGTGGGAATGAAGAGGCAGACCAGCTTTTGGACTACCATACAGAATACAAAGGACGATAATTAGAGAGACATACTCTAAAAATCATGAAAATAGATGGATATGTCTTCACAGCTCTAGGCAAACAAAGATTTTCATAAACGGACCGTCCATAAAAAGGACCAAGTATTTCCTAAATTGCTCCAAGACAGCTTTAAGGAAACTAATTGGTACAATCTCGGGACACTGCAAATTGCAAAAGCACATGCACACTATGGGTTTGACGTCATCGGCGACCTGCAGGAAATGCGAAGAAAAACCAGAAACTCACGCAAATCTGATGATGGAATGTCCAACAGTGGCGTGGCATCGACTTAAACATTTTGGAACAGCATTTCCGGACCAGGAGCAAATGAGTGAACTTAGTATAGTTAAGCTACATTCGTTTTCTAAAAAGTTTATTGACGCAACCACGTTGGTCGATAGTTAGAAATCTTTTTTTTTTAATTTTAAATTTATTCCTTTCTTTCTTCGTATGTGAGGAAATAATTTGTAGGAAATACAGTTTTACTTAAAAGGGGCCCACATATGCGGCCTATTTATGTCTAAGTTGTATTATATATGATTGATTTGTAATATTACTTGGTACCAATAAATCTAATCTAATCTAATCTAGGTCGAAGTTTACTCTAGATATTCAGGGAGTCCAATTCGACGTGTCACAAATGAATGCGTAAACCTATAAGACCCAAGTGCTTTGTACAGGTCTAAGAAGATTTTTTCTACTGTGTGGGAGCCCTGAAAAAAATTCCGCTAGACAGCGCAGCAATATTTTCTTCATTTCATTCAGAAATATCTTGTGTATATCACCCGTCATCTGTCACAATTCTGACCTTCTTTATATTTTTTACCTGAAGATATTCGGGTTGCAATAAAATTGGAATCGGAAAATATTGTTTTCTCATCAGAAAAAACCAGATAAATTGAAGAATGAGATTTAAATTTTTCCCATAAACTTTAAAATTTCTAGTTTGACGAATTTCAGTAAGAATCAGGTCAGGATTGTAGGAGTGACACAACGAAACAACGAGAAGCGATTCGTCGACAAGAGATCGATGATTATTGCGTTTCATCAGCAGTTCTACTCGTTCATCCATTCAAAAAAACACATAGCATCTTTCACTTTTTCAGTTTTATTATCAACTGTCGGCAGGTATAAGCAAATTTTCTCTAGTTGTCATCAAAGCGTTAAAATTAGTTGTAGAAGTAGAAGATGCATTTAGATGTTAGGAATAGAATAGCGATAGCTGCATTACTCGTTGAAGAAAATCTAACCAAAGATTTAGTCATACGAGTCAGATCCCAGGCGTATCATGTGGTAAATCTTGTACTTCATTTATTAAACATTTCGTCCAGAGAACTAAAGCCTGATTCCATCATTTATTTATTTTCATCTTAGTTGATAACATATAACTTCTCGAGCTGTCTCATAGTTATTTGTAAAAAAAGCATTTGAATAAATATGAATTAAATTTGAAAGAAAACTTAAATCGACACAAGCTTAACATTTTCCTTCCTCTCCATCGATAACATTCGAATCAATCGTACCACACAAAATGCATAGTGTCACATAAACGATGTAATTATTGGAAAATCTCCTACGGGACTTTGCATGCCAAAGGGAACGAAACACTTTCGCGATTGAAATTACATTTTGTTGAAATAAAATTTGAAGAAAAAGAAACTCGTTTTATGTTCTGCACCGAATGCTATACAAACAAATCTTTAAATCTTCTTTTTAACTTTCTCCTTTTAAAATGAACTTTACATTTTTCACCTTATTTTATTAAATAAAATTATCGACACAGTCGTCGTTGAATATAAAGTCAACCTTAAAAGATTAACGACTTTGTTGAATGACTTTTTTCTGCATAAAATAAAACCCTTTGCGGAACTTTTTTTTTCTGTGGAGGAAACTTGTTACTTTTTTACATTTTACTCGTGCACAAAAGGCCAAAACGTGCCGAGGTATCGTGTTTCCTACTTAATGCACATTGACATCACAAATAATCTCTCAATGGAGTTAAGTAATTGGACCGAATAATGTTGACTAGGCTGAAAGGCACACTAGTTTCTTTAATTCATCATTCTCTCGGTTTGTTCGAAATTCATATCGGTTTACTGAACCAAAAATTTACACTTCAACAGGTTCTTACATCTCGATTCGATGAAAACGAAATTAATCGTAGATCCGTTGCACATCTATTCATTGACATGCTACGTAACATAAGTCTTAATTTAAGGCGTGACCGAATGAAGAAGAAAAAACTGCAAGTCGCCAGCTTTATGGTTGCACTTTCCCTCGACCATATAAGCCAAGTAGTTATATGTTATTGCTAAATCCCACCAGACAATCCACATATTTCAAGCAAATATTTATTTTTTGATTTTTAAATGCACACAGAGTAAGAATACGGTAAAACCGTTGTCGCCTGGATTATTTCACATTTTATATCGGTATCGAAGTGGATTGAGAGTATACCAGAGTTTGGAACTACTTTCATGAAACCGTTTTGCTTAATTTTGTCGGTCATTTCAAGAGATGCCACGTCAATGATATGTTTCCAGGGCGTTTTGTTGTTATTCTGAGAGGCACCATTTTAGGTGAGAAAATAATAATTTTCCTAACTAGTGTTGAAATATCGCGCCTTCGTCGCTCATTTCCCACGTTGTTTAGGAAAAACGTTATTTCTAACTTATGCTAAAAGCCTTTTTTTATCGAATTCGATTCCAGCAATCGCCTCTGGCTCGAGTTGAAAACCTCTCATTCGCTAAAAAAGCATTTTAGCATGTGTTAGTAAAATAACTATTTCTCTCCTAAAATGGCGGGTTCTCACGTAAAATGGCTGAATACCAAAAGACGCTATTTATTTCATTTCTTCAAAGTGGAGAGAAGGTTGTGTTCACCTCGGGGAGAAATAGGAAATTCCACCTTGAGCGAATTATGATCATCGCTTCCCTCAGGCCGCAAACTTTCGCTATTGGTGAAATTTCCTTTTTTCTCCCCTTGGGATAAATAACTATTAAATAACTACAATTGCTAAAAGTTTCTTATGTGCAGAATGAGCACCAGCTGAATATCACCAGCTATTATGCAAACAAAAACACTTTGTATTGTATGCAATTCAAAGACAACCTACACACAGTACATTTCTACGTTAACGTTAAAAATATTTACAGGCTGTATAAATAACTCCGCTCTTACCTTTCTGATGATCTGAAGAAAAACATTGTTTGCCAGCATCGAAAAATTCTGATGAAATGATGCGGATGCCATTAATGAGGTAGGTATGTTCCTTCAGTGAGATTGAAAATAAATATTCTTTACCGGGAAATCCCAACGTTGTTACCGGAGAATTTGGTTGAATTTTTGTGGACACCGACAAAAATCGGTAAATCAGATTCGGAAAGAAGAAATGCCAATTTCGTGTAGCTGACTCACATTACGATTTGTGTTGCCTATGAGTAGTTTGGCGTGCTTGATCGGTTGCAGATGATGAACACTCCTGCAAGTATAGCTTGTAGTTCGAACATCTATATTGGTCAGGGGATGTGGACTTTTCGTCTATTGTACATTTTCATTTTTTTGAACATTACTTACTTCTTACTTCTCCGGCGCTACAGCCACTTGTGGGCCTTGGCCTGATCGAGAATCCGGTTCCAGCGAACCCTGTCCCCTGCTACACTTCGCCAACTTCTTATTCCCAGCGTCCGTAGATCTAATTCGACGCCATCTATCCATCTCATCTTTGGACGACCTTTTCCTCGTCGCCCTTCTGGATCGTTTCGGAATAACATCGAGGGAGCTCTGTTCATATCCATGCGTGCTAGATGCCCCGCCCACCTCAACCGTTGGACTTTCACCACTGCCACAATATCCGGTTCACCAAAATCACGTTTCAGTTCAAAGTTGTACCGTCGCCGCCACCTTTCACCTTCGCGCATTGCTCCAAAAATGGTACGGAGGACTTTACGCTCGAACGTTAGGAGCAACTGTTCATCGCTTTTCTTCACCGTCCAAGACTCGCATCCGTAGATTAGAACCGGGCGAATAAGCGTTTTGTAAACTTGGCACTTCGTTTTCTTTGATACCAACTTTGATCGTAAATGTTTCATTAGCCCGTAATAGCACCTGCTTGCCGCCATGATTCGCCTTTGTATCTCCGGCGTGTTGTCGCCATCAGATCGAATCAGCGCACCAAGATAGACGAATTCGTCGACTACCTCGAGGTTCAACTCATCAATGCTCATCACGTCTCCTTGTTGATTGGCTACCGAATCGGGCTCGGCCTTCATGTACTTTGTTTTTGATTCGTTTATCATCAAACCCATTCTTTCCGCTTGGATTTTCAGATTTGTGAAAGTGTCCACTGCTGTTGCATGTGTGCGGCTGGCGATGTCCAAGTCATCCGCAAAGCCCAGGATTTGGACTGTTCCATTCGCCAGTGTTTTGTTGGTTTGGATACCAGCACGCCTCATCGCAATTTCCAAAGCCAAATTGAAGAGCAGGCATGACAGTGCGTCGCCCTGCTTTAGCCCTTCCATAACAGCAAAAACATCGGACATGTCATTTTGCACCTTGACACGACATCTGGTGCCTTCCAATGTCGCTTTCACAAGACGAATCAATTTTGTTTCGAAGCCCAGCTCCTTCATCGCCATATACAGCTCTCTACGCTTGGTCCTATCGTAGGCTTGCTTGAAGTCGATGAAAAGATGGTACGTCCGGACTCGAAATTCTCTGCCTTTTTGCAGAATCAGACGAAGGTTGAAAATTTGGTCGGTTGTTGAGCGATCTCGTCTGAATCCGCCCTGATACTCCCCTATGACATTCTCAGCTCGTGGATTTAATCTACCGAGTAGCACTCGTGCAAAAACCTTGTACGCCGTGTTAAGCAAAGCAATTCCACGGTAGTTTTCGCAAATCGTTTTGTCGCCTTTCTTGTGCAGAGGTATAATGGCGCCCTCTAGCCACTGGTCAGGCAACGATTCGTTGTTCCATATTCGCAAGACTAAATCGTATATCACTTTACACAATTCCTCACCACCCATTTTCAGCAGTTCCGCTGGTATATTGTCCGGACCGGAAGCTTTGTTGTTCTTGAGTGAGGATATTGCTGCTGATACTTCCTCCAACGTTGGTGCATCCACACTACGACCGTCGTCGTTGAGAAAAGAATCATCCATGGTAGCAACATGAACATTGCTTCAACGAAAAAAAAAATTGTTTTCAGCTGATCCATATAGGCACTCAAAACTGTTTTATCAGCGCACTTCAAGCAAAAGTGTTACTCTAAATAGGGTACTCAGTACTTGACAGTGCTCCATACAAAATTTTACACTGTAAAAAGAGTGGGGATAAAATCTCATACAAAATAGTACTATATTTGGCAGCTGTCATTAATAGCACTGTTGCTTGAAGAGAACTGGCCGTTGCCTTTCGTCTTCTACCTGGACTTTTGGCTGCCTTTGACCCGTGTTTTGGAAGTCCGAACAAACAGTCTTTGTTATCTTCTCCGAAAAAATCGGGTCCATAATACCACGTTAACTCTTCTCCAGCATGAATTGTTCTACGTCTTTATACGGCTGTACCACTACTACGCGCGTGCGTGGAGGGGCTTCAGCGGTATAAGCAGTTTTGAGTATAGAAGTGTGACTCTGACTGTACGTGTGAAAACACTTGACGTTTTGTTGAACAAAGCGGGCATAACAATAGAACAATTCACAAAACTTACAGTTCATTCATGCCTTAAATAACCCTTGCACAAGCAATTCTCGATTTCTACTAAACATTATTTTCTTTCTCCTCCAATCCACATTTCCCATTTTTAACACACAAGCAAATCATATTGTCATCCCCCGATCGATTCGCTTTAATCGATCCACGTCTATTTAATCCTGCAAAGTCACGGTTCAACGAATAAAACGCTCTAATCCCTCGGTTCAGACATCATCTGACCGAAATGAATTTGTAAAACTACAATCATTTCATCTACCGCTTGTCCGACTATGCAATACATATATCATCTTTGGATAATAAACTACAGTCAGTGATTGATACCATCATCGCGGTGAAAAGTTTTCGCCGAAAAAAGAAAGAGTGAATGGTGTGTTACGTTGAGATTATTTCATCTTAAACTAATGCTCATAGCAGATCCTTGTCGCATCTGTATAGTGTATACTATATACGTAATAGTTATTGGCATGATATTCTATACGATACAGCTAAGCTAATATAACTCTATAAATATGTTGAAATAGGACAAAATGAGAAATCAAGCTTTTAATATTTTCACAGGGTTCACCAGAATCAATTGTTTCCAAGTTTCTCAATGACGTTCTCCGAGATTTTTATTATTAAAGAATCACAAAACTTACTGACATATTTCTGGCCAAGACATTCTTTATATCGATTTTTCACCATGAAGCCATGGTGGCTCATTTTTGGTCAAATGGAGGAAAATGTAGACCACAACCAGACACACGTTTTAGTACCACTATTTAGAGTACCACTCATGCTTGAAGTGCTTGAAGTGGTACTCTAAATAGTGAACTGAAACTGAACAGTGTATCGAACAAATTTTGGTACTGTTAAAAAATCTGGAAAATTGTTTCTTACTCATCAATGGAAGTAATAGATCAAATTTGATTATATTTTCAAACATTGTCTCTTCCGCGACATGTCGTCTTCAGAAAGACGCACAAGGGTTTAGGGGGTCTAGAGGGTCTCAAAGGTCTGAGAATCGTTTTAGTTGCCATTGCCATTGTCATCCTGGGTACGAGCAGCTGGCGATAGGTGCAGCCTGACAATCCATTCATTCGCTTCAATCGATTCTGGGAACACACATAACTGAAATGCCTAGCAAAGTTAAAACTAAAATTAAAACTGAATGAGAATCCACTAGACTCTAACAGAGTATCGTTACTCTTCCTTTTCCCACATAAGTCACGTTAAGTGAAGAGAGAATTGCCGTTCATGAGTGCTTTCGCACATTTTTTACCTGTCGTTACAAGAACGCACAGGGGTTGAATGGATACATTAAAGTAACAAACCGCGCATAACAGAGCTCATCAGTGCTCTTCCCTTTCCCTCGATAGAGCATTAGCTCTCTTCACGTAAAGTGATTCAGTAAACAGAAGCAGAGAGGCTGTTTCGGCCTTAGGAAAACTGCGGAGGCCCAAGGATGGCAATGGCAACTAAAACGATTCTCAGACCTTTAAGACCATCTAGACCCCTGTGCGTCTTACTTAAAATAACAAAAGAAATTGCACTTAGTAAGGGTTCGACAACAGAACAATTTTCGAGTTTGAGGAGATGCACGCAAAAATAGCTGTAAAACTCATTTTTTTTTTTAACAAATAATTCGTCACCGCATTTTTTATCCCGAGGCGGAATTTGCTTCGAAAAATGCCGTACCATGACTTTGTGACGTTGCATGAAGCTGAGAGTCAAGCTGAGCCAATGACTTTGACTTTATGTGTGGTATAGTAACTTTTCAGGTAAATGTTAGTACTTGTATTCCTCATAGCGTAAACTACTGGTTCTATATTGAAATACCGAGACGATTTCATTATTGGTTGGTTCGGTAATCCGAATGTGTTGATCGAATCAATAAATATTTCAGAAAAGCAGAGCAACTTGAAACGACCTAACCAAGATCAGTTTCAAGAGCTGACACAGACTAATTTCAAATGAAAATGGTTTCTGCCACTGTTTCGAACTGTGATATAATGTGATAAGTATCTTTTTTTGATACCAACATTGAAAAATGATACTTTCGCCCCGCATATGAGGGGCGAAAGTAAAAAAATGCATCCCACGGGGAGAAAGTACTTAACGAAGAGCGAACGCAACTGAACGAACAGCGAAAGTGACTGACGTCACAGAAAATGAGAGAAATGAGTCGAGTTGTCAACAAAATCCGCTCATATTATGCAGAATACTTTGATCAAAATTGTAAAACACTGTGCGCCAGTGTTCTTATTGAAATTAGCATACAAAGTTGATACTTTTTGTTACTGAATGATTTGTTAGTTATATCTTAATTTTTGTGTGTGTTATTGTTGTGATGGCTAAATTATTAAATTTTTCATATACCAGGGGGCTGCCGCCCCCTGGACCCCCGCATTTTCTGGCTAAATGCCTTTTTATTTCAACATTTTGTTGCGATGTTTGCGATACGTATCAATTTTCAATGTTGGTATCAAAAAAAATAGTATGAACGACTCGGGCCAAAAGTAAAAAAATTCAACCTGTGCGATTAGAGCCCTTGCCTTCGGCGCGGGCTCCAACTCTCGCACACGGTTGAATTTTTTTACTTTCGCCCCTTGTCATTCAATGTACTATTTCCGGGTCCTCCGTACCAAGACATTCCGGAACAGTCCTCCACTCATTATATCTTTTCGGCCAACACAGTTAAAAAACGCGATTGGAGACATAATTTTCACAGTCGAGATTAGTGTGATGTCCGAAACGTTATATCAGCTACAGGAGGTAATGATACAATATGCGGATGGGTGTAGTGCATTTGTATTATTGAATTTCGAACAATAAGCTTAATGATCAATGGATAACGTACATTCTTTGCAAGTACTTCTACTTGTAAGTTGTTCGATTCCACACTTCTATTTTTTGTTTGTTTGTTTGTTTGAATTTCCGAAAAAGTCCGAATAATAAGTCCTCCTAATGGTATTCTTTTCGTTACTAAGTCACATACAATGTGTCTTAATAAGAGACTGTGGGCTACGAAAACACTCAAAATTTATTGAATCAAAACATAGAATTTAAACCACCGCGTACCGTCTAAAAAAGCTTATTTTACGCGAGGTATTTTTACGCTAGTTGCATCATCGGAACTGGCCGTTGCCTTTCGTCTTCTACCTGGACTTTTGGCTGCCTTTGACCCGTGTTTTGGAAGTCCGAACAAACAGTCTTTGTTATCTTCTCCGAAAAAATCGGGTCCATAATACCACGTTAATTCTTCTCCAGCATGAATTGTTCTACGTGCTGTTAATAGTACAAAGTCATGATTTCTTACTATTTGGCAGCTAGGTTCGCATTCGTGTTTTGCATACATAAGTGGGCCACAGGCGATTTTCCATTCATCGTTGGGATTGTCATGTCTAAATCGAAAGCCGTACATATCAAGTAATGACGAATTGGACAGATTGCTGCCAACTTTGGAATACGGTGTCCAGCAAAGTAAGTTTTTTTTGCCACGGCCAGTTCCGATGATACAACTAGCGTAAAAATACCTCGCGTAAAATAAGCTTTTTTAGACGGTACGCGGTGGTTTAATAGTCATTTGTGTACCTGTTTTGGACGATTGATTTTAGGCAATTTCGCGGATTGTAGGCCGAACGAAGTGAGGTCTACAAGCGAAAGTGCCTTAAATCAACCGTCCCAAACAGGTGCACATGTGAGTTTTCATGCAGAGGGCCGGAAACCCGAGAAAATTCGAAAAATTGCCCTCATTTTCGGCCCCGAAGCATGAAAATTCTATGTTTTGATTCAATAAATTTTGAGTGTTTTCGTAGCCCACTTAGTAACGAAAAGAATCGCACAAAACATAAGAGTTTCACAACTCACTCGGGACTACTAAGTTCTTTTGAAAATTAAAACCGAATTCCATACACTCAACTCAAATATGAATGGTGAGCTAATCAATGGTCAGATTTATAAAGAGGAATTTTCGTCTTACTCGAAATTTTCAGGACCATCACGCTACCTTCCCCGCGTCAAATTTCATTCCATTTCCTAAGTCGAGTACTAGGAAATAGGATGAAATTTGATGCCATTCGAGCCAGTCGTTCCGAACATATGGTGTGGGAGGTTTGGAAGGAAATGTTTTACAAAAATTTTCTTGACTGATCTCAAATTTCCTCAAATTTTACCCTTTTTCCAAGAGCTTGTCGAGATCTTTCCAAAGAAAGAGTGAAGTTAAGTTTATCATTCTTCGTAGCGTTTTATACGGCGCTGCATCGCAATTGGAATAGTCAAATTTCGCAGCACTCATGATGACCTTTTCAAAATCGGTAACATCGGTAAAAAATTCGATATGTTTTCAAAGAAATGAAAATCGTCGATCTTCTGAAATTTTCCTTTCCAACTTCCTATACCCGTCCATACCTAACTTCTTTTCCTCATATATTCGTAACTAGAGTGGTTCAAATGGCGGAAAATTTCATCCTTTTTTTCTAGTACTCGATTAAAACTAGGAAATAGGAGCGAAATTGTCCTTTTTCCTAGTTTTAATAGAGTACTAGAAAATAGGATGAAATATGATAAATTTTAGCTAAAATTTTTTCGAAAAGTGGTACAATTTCAACAAATGGTCTCGAGGAGCTCTGGGAAAAACGATAAAATTTGAGGAAGTTTAAGATCAGCGTTGAAAAATATTTGCAAAAAGCGCTGCGACTGCTAAAAAGGTCAAAAATATTCCGCAGAGTTAGTTACAGCGTAAACGTTAGTTTTCATTTCTCCGGCAATTTCAATTTCCTCAGCTATGCGTCACGTATGATTTACAGGATATATTCTGAAACACCTTGTTACACCATCCTTCTAATACACATCTTATCAAAGATAAGACAACACATCTTGCGGTATATGATATTAATGCGACCGTATAAACAAAGTTTGTAGTAGTTTATTGGGTGTCGTTTAAGTACATAAGATAGACTGATATTCATCCTCGTATCTGATTAATAATGTTTGGCTGGTTTATAGTTTATTTATTGTCTCGGCGGCTGTCAGCAAAGTATCCATAAGTTTGGTTACGCAGAAAAAAATCCTCTTTAACATTTTCCAATAAAATGCTCAAATGTGAACGATTGAACGGGACAGGGATATGAACCGGGGACGAGCGAAGAAATATGACGAAATTTTCCTTTTCGATCATCAATTTTCTTCTGCGGCGAAGTATTTTTAAAATGTTGAATATTATACCAAACAAGTATACGATCCATAATAAAAACGAATTTGCAACAATTTTTCTACTTAAGTTGAATTTATTATGACGTCGACAATGGTGGTGGAGTTTCTTCGTAAATATATAAGGACTAGTCTGCATCCTGTGGCACTTCGTGCCACGTCGCATCCTAGCAAGCTAGACCGGGCAGACACCTGTTAGAGACTAACACCTGTTACAGACAAACAGAGAAATTAGAGACGAACATCTATCTGCTAAAGAGCTATACGAAAATCGCTTCGCTCCGCTCAAACATGCTTATGAAAAGTTAGTACAAAACATCACCTTCTTCTTTTGTAATGCCTAATATCGTCTTTTCATTATTTATTTTTCATGCCAGGGGGCTGCCGCCCCCTGGACCCCCGCAATCTCCTATAATACACCTTTTCATGCAAAACACCTCATCCCGTGTGACACTCCCACATTTTTACAGTTAACTTAGCCCGCAACAACACCTTCATCTTTTGTAACGCCTAATATCGTCTTTTTATTATTTATTTTTCATGCCAGGGGGCTGCCGCCCCTGGACCCCCGCAATCACCACTCTTACACCTTTTCGAACTAAACACCTCTTCCCGTGTGACACTCCCACATTTTTACAGTTAACTTAGCCCGCAACAACACCTTCTTCTTTTGTAACGCCTAACATCGTCTTTCCATTATTTATATTTTTCATGCCAAGAGGCTGCCGCCCCCTGGTCCCCGCAATCACCACTCTTACACCTTTTCGAACAAAACACCTCTTCCCGTGTTACACTCTGCTGAAAACCATCAATTTTTGGTGAATCCCGTACCCTTCTACAACTCATGCCACAACTACTGTTTCAATACCGAACAACTTTGCCGAAGAAACTACCTTTCCAAATGCTTCACACAAAAAGTTACAAAAATCTAGGGGGTGGTCACTCACACACAAAAGCGTACACTGTGGTCACATTCAGACAACAACTCTTTCAATAACCAACAACTTTGCCGAAGAAACCAACTTTCCATCTGCTTCACACAAAAAGTTACAAAAATCGAGGGGGTGGTCACTCAAACAGAAAAGCGTACACTGTGGTCACCTTCAAACGACAACACTTTCGATAACCAATAACTTTGCCGAAGAAACCATCCTTCCATCTGCTTCACACAAAAAGTTACAAAAATCTAGGGGGTGGTCACTCACACACAAAAGCGTACACTGTGGTCACATTCAGACAACAACTCTTTCAATAACCAACAACTTTGTCGAAGAAACCAACTTTGTGCCACGTCGCATCCTAGCAAGCTAGACCGGGCAGACACCTGTTAGAGACTAACACCTGTTACAGACAAACAGAGAAATTAGAGACAAACATCTATTCGAAAGCAACTCTAAGTCTGCTAAAGAGCTATACGAAAATAGCTTCGCTCCGCTCAAACATTCTTATGAAAAGTTAGTCCAAAACATCACCTTCATCTTTTGTAACGCCTAATATCGTCTTTTTATTATTTATTTTTCATGCCAGGGGGCTGCCGCCCCCTGGACCCCCGCAATCACCACTCTTACACCTTTTCGAACTAAACACCTCTTCCCGTGTGACACTCCCACATTTTTACAGTTAACTTAGCCCGCAACAACACCTTCTTCTTTTGTAACGCCTAACATCGTCTTTCCATTATTTATATTTTTCATGCCAAGAGGCTGCCGCCCCCTGGTCCCCGCAATCACCACTCTTACACCTTTTCGAACAAAACACCTCTTCCCGTGTTACACTCTGCTGAAAACCATCAATTTTTGGTGAATCCCGTACCCTTCTACAACTCATGCCACAACTCCTGTTTCAATACCGAACAACTTTGCCGAAGAAACTACCTTTCCAAATGCTTCACACAAAAAGTTACAAAAATCTAGGGGGTGGTCACTCACACACAAAAGCGTACACTGTGGTCACATTCAGACAACAACTCTTTCAATAACCAACAACTTTGCCGAAGAAACCAACTTTCCATCTGCTTCACATAAAAAGTTACAAAAATCGAGGGGGTGGTCACTCACACACAAAAGCGTACACTGTGGTCACTTCCATACAACCAGTCTTTCAATAACCAACAACTTTGCCGAAGAAACCAACTTTCCATCTGCTTCACACAAAAAGTTACAAAAATCGAGGGGGTGGTCACTATTACTTAAAAGCGTACACTGTGATCACTTCCATACAACCACTCTTTCAATGCCCAACAACTTTGCCGAAGAAACGAAGCTTCCATCTGCTTCACACAAAAAGTTACAAAAATCGAGGGGGTGGTCACTCCCACACAAAAGCGTACACTGTGGTCACTTCCATACAACCACTCTTTCAATAACCAACAACTTTGCCGAAGAAACCAACTTTCCATCTGCTTCACATAAAAAGTTACAAAAATCGAGGGGGTGGTCACTCACACACAAAAGCGGACACTGTGGTCACTTTCAAACGACAACTCTTTCGATAACCAACAACTTTGCCGAAGAAACCATCCCTCCATCTGATTCACACAAAAAGTTACAAAAATCGAGGGGGTGGTCACTATTACCTAAAAGCGTACACTGTGGTCACTTCCATACAACCACTTTTTCAATAACCAACAACTTTGCCGAAGAAACCAACTCTCTATCTGCTTCACAGCCAAAGATACAAAAATCGAGGGGGTGGTCACTCAAACACAAAAGCGTACACCGTGTTCACTTCTATTCAACCACACCACTCACCTCTCAAACCCATTCAACTTTCCCCAAAAACAAATCCATTTCACCCAAAGAAAAACTCAAAATCATCATCGATCACTGTACGTTGGAGTAGCTCAAAAATGGCCCACTTGAAGAGCTGTCACTCGCTCGAAATTGATCCGAATTTCCTAAATTTTTTTTTCCTCGATTCGTACAATCCATACCTTTCGTTGAAACCCTCACACGCCCGTCTAGCTTCCAAAACAGCCGCTCCACAATTTAAAACATTTTCCAGACCCTCAAAAAAACGCATAAAATCCACTCTATCACCTCCCGATGAAAAGTTAGAAAAAAACTTTCTTCTGCAACTTTGTTCCCCGCAATAAACGGAACATTTCTTCTTCCCCACCGACGCTCCATCTCTCAAAATGACCGAGTTATATCGATTCTGCCATTTTCCACCTCCCCACAGTCATAACTTCACTATCTCCGAGAAGACTTTTCACCGGACCACGTTTTCTCCACGTTTCAGACCATTCCCTACAACATATCAAAAAGTGTTTTTTTTTTTTTTTTTTTTTTGCTCTGAACTTTCGTTTTGACGGTAAATAGCGGACAAACAGACAGAAAGAAAGAAAGAAAGAAAGACAAACATCCCGTCGTTATAATATGTTACTAGGTGTATCCCGTGCCCATAAGGGCACCCCCACATTTATAACGATCGGGGTCTTCGACCCCTCTGCATTCGAATGGTTTGAGCGGAGCTTCGCTCCGCTCAAACATTCTTATGAAAAGTTAGCCCCAAACAACACCTTCTTATTTTGTAATGCCTAATATCGTCTTTTCATTATTTATTTTTCATGCCAGGGGGCTGCCGCCCCCTGGACCCCCGCAATCTCCTATAATACACCTTTTCATGCAAAACACCTCATCCCGTGTGACACTCCCACATTTTTACAGTTAACTTAGCCCGCAACAACACCTTCATCTTTTGTAACGCCTAATATCGTCTTTTTATTATTTATTTTTCATGCCAGGGGGCTGCCGCCCCCTGGACCCCCGCAATCATCACTCTTACACCTTTTCGAACTAAACACCTCTTCCCGTGTGACACTCCCACATTCTTACAGTTAACTTAGCCCGCAACAACACCTTCTTCTTTTGTAACGCCTAATATCGTCTTTCCATTATTTATATTTTTCATGCCAAAGGGTGCCGCCCCCTGGACCACCGCAATCACCACTCTTACACCTTTTCGAACAAAACACTTCTTCCCGTGTTACACTCTGCTGAAAACCATCAATTTTTGGTGAATCCCGTACCCTTCTACAACTCACGCCACAACTACTGTTTCAATACCGAACAACTTTGCCGAAGAAACTAATTTTCCATTTGCTTCTTCAAAAAAGTTAAAAAAAATCGAGGGGGTGGTCAGTCACACAAAAAAGCGTACACTATGGTCACTTTCAGACGACAACTCTTTCGATAGTAAATAACTTTGTCGAAGAAACCAACTTTCCATCTGCTTCACATAAAAAGTTACAAAATTCGAGGGGGTGGTCACTCACACACAAATGCGTACACTGTGGTCACTTTCAAACGACAACTCTTTCGATAACCAACAACTTTGCCGAAGAAACCAACTTTCCATCTGCTTCACATAAAAAGTTACAAAAATCGAGGGGGTGGTCACTATTACCTAAAAGCGTACACTGTGGTCACTTCTCCACAAACACTCTTTCAATACTCAACAACTTTGTCGAAGAAACGAACTCTCTATCTGCTTCACAGCCAAAGTTACAAAAATTGAGGGGGTGGTCACTCAAACACAAAAGCGTACACCGTGGTCACTTCTATTCAACCACACCACTCACCTCTCAAACCCATTCAACTTTCCCCGAAAACAAATCCATTTCACCCAAAGAAAAACTCAAAATCATCATCGATCACTGTACGTTGGAGTAGCTCAGAAATGACCCACTTGGAGAGCTCTCACTCGCTCGAAATTGATCCGAATTTCCTAATTTTTTTTTCCTCGATTCGTACAATCCATACCTTTCGTTGAAACCCTCACACGCCCCTCTAGCTTCTAAAACAGCCGCTCCGCAATTACAAACGTGTTCCCGTTGGTGGTCAAACACCCTACTTACCACCTTAACTCCAACAAATTGAATCCAATTTTTTTCCACTTTTTTTTCTTCGCTTCGTACCATCAATACCTTTCATTTGAGGTCTCACACGCCTCACCAACTTCCAAAACAGCCGCTCCACAATTTAAAACATTTTCCAGACCCTCAAAAAACGCATAAAACCCACCCTATCACCTCCCAATGAAAAGTTAGAAAAAAACTTTCTCTGCAACTTTGTTCACCGCAATAAACGGAACATTTCTTCTTCCCCACCGACGCTCCATCTCTCAAAATAACCGAGTTATTCCGATTCTGCCATTTTCCACCTCCCACAGTCATAACTTCACTATCTCCGAACAGACTTTTCACCGGACCACGTTTTCTCCACGTTTCAGACCATTCCCTACAACATATCAAAAAGTGTTTTTTTTTTTTTTTTTTTTTTTTGCTCTGAACTTTCATTTTGACGGTAAATAGCGGACAAACAGAAAGACAGACAAACATCTCGTCATTATAATATAGTACTAGTCTGCATCCTGTGGCACTTCGTGCCACGTCGCATCCTAGCAAGCTAGACCGGGCAGACACCTGTTAGAGACTAACACCTGTTACAGACAAACAGAGAAATTAGAGACGAACATCTATCTGCTAAAGAGCTATACGAAAATCGCTTCGCTCCGCTCAAACATGCTTATGAAAAGTTAGTACAAAAACATCACCTTCTTCTTTTGTAATGCCTAACATCGTCTTTCCATTATTTATTTTTCATGCCAGGGGGCTGCCGCCCCCTGGACCCCCGCAATAACAACTCTTAACACCTTTTCGAACTAAACACCTCTTCTCGTGTGACACTCCCACATTTTTACAGTTAAGTTAGCCCGAAACAATAACTTCTTCTTTTGTAACGCCTAATACCGTCTTTCCATTATTTATATTTTTCATGGCCAAGGGGCTGCCGCCCCTGGACCCCCGCAATCATCATTAATACACCTTTTCGAAAAAACACCTCTTCCCGTGTGACACTCCTACAGAAAATCATCAATACCGAACAACTTTGCCGAAAAAAAACCAACTCTTCATCTGCTTCACACAAAAAGTTAAGAAAAAAATTGAGGGAGGGTGGTCCACTCACACACAAAGTGTACACTGATGGTCACTTTCAAACGACAACTCTTTCGATAACCAACAACTTTGCCGAAGAAACCAACTTTCCATCTGCTTCACATAAAAAGTTACAAAAATCGAGGGGGTGGTCACTCACACACAAAAGCGTACACTGTGGTCACTCACAACAACTCTTTCAATCGATAACAACAACTTTGCCGAAGAAACCAACTTTCCATCTGCTTCACAAAAGTTACAAAAATCGAGGGGGTGGTCACTCACACACAAAAGGTACACTGTGGTCACTTCACACACACTCTTTCAATAACCAACAACTTTGCCGAAGAAACCAACTTTCCATCTGCTTCACATAAAAAGTTACAAAAATCGAGGGGGTGGTCACTCACACAAAAGTGTACACTGTGGTCACTTCTGACAACACTCTTTCAATTAACCAACAACTTTGCCGAAGAAACCAACTTCCATCTGCTTCACACAAAAAGTTAAAAATCGAGGGGTGGTCACTCCACACAAAAGCGTACACTGTGGTCACTTCTACAACACTCTTTCAATAACCAACAACTTTGCCGAAGAAACCAACTTTCCATCTGCTTCACATAAAAAGTTACAAAAATCGAGGGGTGGTCACTCACACACAAAAGCGACACTGTGGTCACTTTCAACACAACTCTTTCGATAACCAACAACTTTGCCGAAGAAACCAACTTTCCATCTGCTTCACATAAAAAGTTACAAAAATCGAGGGGGTGGTCACTCACACACAAAAGTACACTGTGGTCACTTCACACACACTCTTTCAATAACCAACAACTTTGCCGAAGAAACCAACTTTCCATCTGCTTCACACAAAAAGTTACAAAAATCGAGGGGGTGGTCACTCACACACAAAAGCGTACACTGTGGTCACTTCACAACAACTCTTTCAATAACCAACAACTTTGCCGAAGAAACAACTTTCCATCTGCTTCACAAAAAAGTTACAAAAATCGAGGGGGTGGTCACTCACACACAAAAGCGTACACTGTGGTCACTTTCAACACACACTTTCAATAACCAACAACTTTGCCGAAGAAACCAACTTTCCATCTGCTTCACACAAAAAGTTACAAAAATCGAGGGGGTGGTCACTCACACACAAAGCGTACACTGTGGTCACTTTCAGACGACACTCTTTCAATAACCAACAACTTTGCCGAAGAAACCAACTTTCCATCTGCTTCACACAAAAAGTTACAAAAATCGAGGGGTGGTCACTCACACACAAAAGCGTACACTGTGTCACTTCACGACAACTTTTCAACCAACAACTTTGCCGAAGAAACAACTTTC